>NC_051179.1:3764443-4068927 GCF_013339695.2 Rhipicephalus sanguineus | reverse complement strand
GGGAGCGTGCCATGACAGTTGGCTATGCTATATGTGGTGTTGCCTGCGTTAATATCATCATCAGGCCCTCGAAAACAAAGGAAGAACTTCTCTTTCGCGGGAGCGTGCGCATGCTACAATTGGCTATGCTAATGCGGTTTTTCCCGGCGTTACATCATCATCAAGCCTCCATGAACAAGAGAAGAAACTTCTCTTTCGCGGAAGCTGCGCATGCTACAGTTGGCTATGCTATATGTGGTTTTGCTTGCGTTAATATCCCATCAAGCGCTCGAAGAACAAGAGGAAGAAGACCTCTTTTCGCGGGAGCGTGCGCATGCTACAGTTGGTATGCTATATGTGGTTTTGCCTGCGTTAATATCATCATCAAGGCGCTCGAAGAACAAGAGGAAGAAGACTTCTCTTCACGGGAGCGTGCGCATGCTACAGTTGGCTATGCTATATGTGGTTTTGCCTGCGTTAATATCATCATCAGCGCTCAACAAAAGAATGAAGACTTCTCTTTCGCGGAGCGTGCGCATGCTACAGTTGGCTATGCTATATGGTTTTGCCTGCGTTAATATCATCATCAAGGCGCTCGAAGAAAAAGAGGAAGAAGACTTCTCTTTCGCGCGAGCGTGCGCATGCTACAGTTGGCTATGCTATATGTGGTTTTGCCTGCGCTAATATCATCATCAAGGCGCTTGAAGAAAAGGAAGAAGACTTCTCTTTCGCGGGAGCGTGCGCATGCTACAGTTGGCTATGCTATATGTGGTTTTGCCTGCGTTAATATCATCATCAAGGCGCTCGAAGAACAAAAGGAAGAAGACTTCTCTTTCGCGGGAGCGTGCGCATGCTACAGTTGGCTATGCTATATGTGGTTTTGCCTGCGTTAATATCATCATCAAGGCGCTCGAAGAACAAGAGGAAGAAGACTTCTCTTTCGCGGGAGCGTGCGCATGCTACAGTTGGCTTTGCTATATGTGGTTTTGCCTGCGTTAATATCATCATCAAGGCGCTCGAAGAACAAAAGGAAAAAGACTTGTCTTTCGCGGGAGCGTGCGCATGCTACAGTTGTGCTTTGCTATATGTGGTTTTGCCTGCGTTAATATCATCATCAAGGCGCTCGAAGAACAAGAGGAAGAAGACTTCTCTTTCGCGGGAGCGTGCGCATGCTACAGTTTGGCTATGCTATATGTGGTTTTTGCCTGCGTTATATCATCATCAAGGCGCTCGAAGACAAGAGGAAGAAGACTTCTTTTTCGCGGGAGCGTGGCGCATGCACAATTGGCTATGCTATATGTGGTTTTGCCTGCGTTAATATCATCATAAGGAGCTCGAAGAACAAAAGGAAGAAGACTTCTCTTCGCGGGAGCGTGCGCATGCTACAGTTGGCTACGCTATATGTGGTTTTGCCTGCGTTAATATAATCATCAAGGCCCTCGAAGAACAAAAGGAAGAAGACTTCTCTTTCGCGGGAGCGTGCGCATGCTACAATTGGCTATGCTATATGCGGTTTTGCCTGCGTTAACATCATCATCAAGGCGCTCCATGAACAAGAGGAAGAAAACTTCTCTTTCGCGGAAGCATGCGCATGCTACAGTTGGCTATGCTAGATGTGGTTTTGCCTGCGTTAATATCATCATCAAGGCGCTCGAAGAACAAGAGGAAGAAGACCTCTTTCGCGGGAGCGTGCGCATGCTACAGTTGGGTATGCTATATGTGGTTTTGCCTGCGTTAATATCATCATCAAGGCGCTCGAAGAACAAGAGGAAGAAGACTTCTCTTTCACGGGAGCGTGCGTATGCTACAGTTGGCTATGCTATATGTGGTTTTGCCTGCGTTAATATCATCATAAAGGCGCTCGAAGAACAAAAGGAAGAAGACTTCTCTTTCGCGGGAGCGTGCGCATGCTACAGTTGGCTATGCTATATGTGGTGTTGCCTGCGTTAATATCATCATCAAGGCCCTCGAAGAACAAAAGGAAGAAGACTTCTCTTTCGCGGGAGCGTGCGCATGCTACAATTGGCTATGCTATATGCGGTTTTCCCTGCGTTAACATCATCATCAAGGCGCTCCATGAACAAGAGGAGGAAAACTTCTCTTTCGCGGAAGCATGCGCATGCTACAGTTGGCTATGCTATATGTGGTTTTGCCTGCGTTAATATCATCATCAAGGCGCTCGAAGAACAAAAGGAAGAAGACTTCTCTTTCGCGGGAGCGTGCGCATGCTACAGTTGGCTATGCTATATGTGGTTTTGCCTGCGTTAATATCATCATCAAGGCGCTCGAAGAACAAGAGGAAGAAGACTTCTCTTTCGCGGGAGCGTGCGCATGCTACAGTTGGCTTTGCTATATGTGGTTTTGCCTGCGTTAATATCATCATCAAGGCGCTCGAAGAACAAAAGGAAAAAGACTTGTCTTTCGCGGGAGCGTGCGCATGCTACAGTTGGCTTTGCTATATGTGGTTTTGCCTGCGTTAATATCATCATCAAGGCGCTCGAAGAACAAGAGGAAGAAGACTTCTCTTTCGCGGGAGCGTGCGCATGCTACAGTTGGCTATGCTATATGTGGTTTTGCCTGCGTTAAT
Organism: Rhipicephalus sanguineus; assembly: GCF_013339695.2. Taxonomy (NCBI): domain Eukaryota; kingdom Metazoa; phylum Arthropoda; class Arachnida; order Ixodida; family Ixodidae; genus Rhipicephalus; species Rhipicephalus sanguineus. The sequence continues at coordinate 4,066,361 of NC_051179.1, read as the reverse complement.
ATCATCATCAAGGCGCTCGAAGAACAAGAGGAAGAAGACTTCTTTTTCGCGGGAGCGTGCGCATGCTACAATTGGCTATGCTATATGTGGTTTTGCCTGCGTTAATATCATCATAAAGGAGCTCGAAGAACAAAAGGAAGAAGACTTCTCTTTCGCGGGAGCGTGCGCATGCTACAGTTGGCTACGCTATATGTGGTTTTGCCTGCGTTAATATCATCATCAAGGCCCTCGAAGAACAAAAGGAAGAAGACTTCTCTTTCGCGGGAGCGTGCGCATGCTACAATTGGCTATGCTATATGCGGTTTTGCCTGCGTTAACATCATCATCAAGGCGCTCCATGAACAAGAGGAAGAAAACTTCTCTTTCGCGGAAGCATGCGCATGCTACAGTTGGCTATGCTAGATGTGGTTTTGCCTGCGTTAATATCATCATCAAGGCGCTCGAAGAACAAGAGGAAGAAGACCTCTTTCGCGGGAGCGTGCGCATGCTACAGTTGGGTATGCTATATGTGGTTTTGCCTGCGTTAATATCATCATCAAGGCGCTCGAAGAACAAAAGAAGACTTCTCTTTCACGGGAGCGTGCGTATGCTACAGTTGGCTATGCTATATGTGGTTTTGCCTGCGTTAATATCATCATAAAGGCGCTCGAAGAACAAAAGGAAGAAGACTTCTCTTTCGCGGGAGCGTGCGCATGCTACAGTTGGCTATGCTATATGTGGTGTTGCCTGCGTTAATATCATCATCAAGGCCCTCGAAGAACAAAAGGAAGAAGACTTCTCTTTCGCGGGAGCGTGCGCATGCTACAATTGGCTATGCTATATGCGGTTTTCCCTGCGTTAACATCATCATCAAGGCGCTCCATGAACAAGAGGAAGAAAACTTCTCTTTCGCGGAAGCATGCGCATGCTACAGTTGGCTATGCTAGATGTGGTTTTGCTTGCGTTAATATCATCATCAAGGCGCTCGAAGAACAAGAGGAAGAAGACCTCTTTCGCGGGAGCGTGCGCATGCTACAGTTGGGTATGCTATATGTGGTTTTGCCTGCGTTAATATCATCATCAAGGCGCTCGAAGAACAAGAGGAAGAAGACTTCTCTTTCACGGGAGCGTGCGCATGCTACAGTTGGCTATGCTATATGTGGTTTTGCCTGCGTTAATATCATCATCAAGCGCTCCAAGAACAAAAGAATGAAGACTTCTCTTTCGCGGGAGCGTGCGCATGCTACAGTTGGCTATGCTATATGTGGTTTTGCCTGCGTTAATATCATCATCAAGGCGCTCGAAGAACAAGAGGAAGAAGACTTCTCTTTCGCGGGAGCGTGCGTATGCTACAGTTGGCTATGCTATATGTGGTTTTGCCTGCGTTAATATCATCATAAAGGCGCTCGAAGAACAAAAGGAAGAATACTTCTCTTTCGCGGGAGCGTGCGCATGCTACAGTTGGCTATGCTATATGTGCTTTTGGCTGCGTTAATATCATCATCAAGGCGCTCGAAGAACAAGAGGAAGAAGACTTCTCTTTCGCGGGAGCGTGCGCATGCTACAATTGGCTATGCTATATGTGATTTTGCCTGCGTTAATATCATCATAAAGGAGTTCGAAGACCAAAAGGAAGAAGACTTCTCTTTCGCGGGAGCGTGCGCATGCTACAGTTGGCTATGCTATATGTGGTTTTGCCTGCGCTAATATCATCATCAAGGCGCTCGAAGAACAAAAGGAAGAAGACTTCTCTTTCGCGGGAGCGTGCGCATGCTACAGTTGGCTATGCTATATGTGGTTTTGCCTGCGTTAATATCATCATCAAGGCGCTCGAAGAACAAAAGGAAGAAGACTTCTCTTTCGCGGGAGCGTGCGCATGCTACAGTTGGCTATGCTATATGTGGTTTTGCCTGCGTTAATATCATCATCAAGGCGCTCGAAGAACAAGAGGAAGAAGACTTCTCTTTCGCGGGAGCGTGCGCATGCTACAATTGGCTATGCTATATGTGATTTTGCCTGCGTTAATATCATCATAAAGGAGTTCGAAGACCAAAAGGAAGAAGACTTCTCTTTCGCGGGAGCGTGCGCATGCTACAGTTGGCTATGCTATATGTGGTTTTGCCTGCGCTAATATCATCATCAAGGCGCTCGAAGAACAAAAGGAAGAAGACTTCTCTTTCGCGGGAGCGTGCGCATGCTACAGTTGGCTATGCTATATGTGGTTTGCCTGCGTTAATATCATCATCAAGGCGCTCGAAGAACAAAAGGAAGAAGACTTCTCTTTCGCGGGAGCGTGCGCATGCTACAGTTGGCTATGCTATATGTGGTTTTGCCTGCGTTAATATCATCATCAAGGCGCTCGAAGAACAAGAGGAAGAAGACTTCTCTTTCGCGGGAGCGTGCGCATGCTACAGTTGGCTTTGCTATATGTGGTTTTGCCTGCGTTAATATCATCATCAAGGCGCTCGAAGAACAAAGAAAAAGACTTCTCTTTCGCGGGAGCGTGCGCATGCTACAGTTGGCTTGCTATATGTGGTTTTGCCTGCGTTAATATCATCATCAAGGCGCTCGAAGAACAAGAGGAAGAAGACTTCTCTTTCGCGGGAGCGTGCGCATGCTACAGTTCGCTTTGCTATATGTGGTTTTGCCTGCGTTAATATCATCATCAAGGTGCTCGAAGAACAAGAGGAAGAAGACTTCTCTTTCGCGGGAGCGTGCGCATGCTACAGTTGGCTATGCTATATGTGGTTTTGCCTGCGTTAATATCATCATCAAGGCGCTCGAAGAACAAGAGGAAGAATACTTCTCTTTCGCGGGAGCGTGCGCATGCTAGAGTTGGCTTTGCTATATGTGGTTTTGCCTGCGTTAATATCATCATCAAGGTGCTCGAAGAACAAGAGGAAGAAGACTTCTCTTTCGCGGGAGCGTGCGCATGCTACAATTGGCTATGCTATATGTGGTTTTGCCTGCGCTAATATCATCATCAAGGCGCTCGAAGAACAAAAGGAAGAAGACTTCTCTTTCGCGGGAGCGTGCGCATGCTACAGTTGGCTATGCTATATGTGGTTTTGCCTGCGTTAATATCATCATCAAGGCGCTCGAAGAACAAAAGGAAGAAGACTTCTCTTTCGCGGGAGCGTGCGCATGCTACAGTTGGCTATGCTATATGTGGTTTTGCCTGCGCTAATATCATCATCAAGGCGCTCGAAGAACAAAAGGAAGAAGACTTCTCTTTCGCGGGAGCGTGCGCATGCTACAATTGGCTATGCTATATGTGGTTTTGCCTGCGCTAATATCATCATCAAGGCGCTCGAAGAACAAAAGGAAGAAGACTTCTCTTTCGCGGGAGCGTGCGCATGCTACAGTTGGCTATGCTATATGTGGTTTTGCCTGCGTTAATATCATCATCAAGGCGCTCGAAGAACAAGAGGAAGAAGACTTCTCTTTCGCGGGAGCGTGCGCATGCTACAGTTGGCTTTGCTATATGTGGTTTTGCCTGCGTTAATATCATCATCAAGGCGCTCGAAGAACAAGAGGAAGAAGACTTCTCTTTCGCGGGAGCGTGCGCATGCTACAGTTGGCTTTGCTATATGTGGTTTTGCCTGCGTTAATATCATCATCAAGGCGCTCGAAGAACAAAAGGAAGAAGACTTCTCTTTCGCGGGAGCGTGCGCATGCTACAGTTGGCTTTGCTATATGTGGTTTTGCCTGCGTTAATATCATCATCAAGGCGCTCGAAGAACAAGAGGAAGAAGGCTTCTCTTTCGCGGGAGCGTGCGCATGCTACAGTTGGCTTTGCTATATGTGGTTTTGCCTGCGTTAATATCATCATCAAGGTGCTCGAAGAACAAGAGGAAGAAGACTTCTCTTTCGCGGGAGCGTGCGCATGCTACAGTTGGCTATGCTATATGTGGTTTTGCCTGCGTTAATATCATCATCAAGGCGCTCGAAGAACAAGAGGAAGAATACTTCTCTTTCGCGGGAGCGTGCGCATGCTAGAGTTGGCTTTGCTATATGTGGTTTTGCCTGCGTTAATATCATCATCAAGGTGCTCGAAGAACAAGAGGAAGAAGACTTCTCTTTCGCGGGAGCGTGCGCATGCTAGAGTTGGCTTTGCTATATGTGGTTTTGCCTGCGTTAATATCATCATCAAGGTGCTCGAAGAACAAGAGGAAGAAGACTTCTCTTTCGCGGGAGCGTGCGCATGCTACAGTTGGCTATGCTATATGTGGTTTTGCCTGCGTTAATATCATCATCAAGGCGCTCGAAGAACAAGAGGAAGAATACTTCTCTTTCGCGGGAGCGTGCGCATGCTACAGTTGGCTATGCTATATGTGGTTTTGCCTGCGTTAATATCATCATCAAGGCGCTCGAAGAACAAGAGGAAGAAGACTTCTCTTTCGCGGGAGCGTGCGCATGCTACAGTTGGCTTTGCTATATGTGGTTTTGCCTGCGTTAATATCATCATCAAGGCGCTCGAAGAACAAGAGGAAGAAGACTTCTCTTTCGCGGGAGCGTGCGCATGCTACAGTTGGCTTTGCTATATGTGGTTTTGCCTGCGTTAATATCATCATCAAGGCGCTCGAAGAACAAAAGGAAGAAGACTTCTCTTTCGCGGGAGCGTGCGCATGCTACAATTGGCTATGCTATATGTGGTTTTGCCTGCGTTAATATCATCATCAAGGCGCTCGAAGAACAAGAGGAAGAAGACTTCTCTTTCGAGGGAGCGTGCGCATGCTACATTTGGCTTTGCTATATGTGGTTTTGCCTGCGTTAATATCATCATCAAGGTGCTCGAAGAACAAGAGGAAGAAGACTTCTCTTTCGCGGGAGCGTGCGCATGCTACAGTTGGCTATGCTATATGTGGTTTTGCCTGCGTTAATATCATCATCAAGGCGCTCGAAGAACAAGAGGAAGAAGACTTCTCTTTCGCGGGAGCGTGCGCATGCTACAGTTGGCTATGCTATATGTGGTTTTGCCTGCGTTAATATCATCATCAAGGCGCTCGAAGAACAAGAGGAAGAAGACTTCTCTTTCGCGGGAGCGTGCGCATGCTACAGTTGGCTTTGCTATATGTGGTTTTGCCTGCGTTAATATCATCATCAAGGTGCTCGAAGAACAAGAGGAAGAAGACTTCTCTTTCGCGGGAGCGTGCGCATGCTACAGTTGGCTATGCTATATGTGGTTTCGCCTGCGTTAATATCATCATCAAGGCGCTCGAAGAACAAAAGGAAGAAGACTTCTCTTTCGCGGGAGCGTGCGCATGCTAGAGTTGGCTTTGCTATATGTGGTTTTGCCTGCGTTAATACCATCATCAAGGTGCTCGAAGAACAAGAGGAAGAAGACTTCTCTTTCGCGGGAGCGTGCGCATGCTACAGTTGGCTTTGCTATATGTGGTTTTGCCTGCGTTAATATCATCATCCAGGCGCTCGAAGAACAAGAGGAAGAAGACTTCTCTTTCGCGGGAGCGTGCGCATGCTACAGTTGGCTTTGCTATATGTGGTTTTGCCTGCGTTAATATCATCATCAAGGTGCTCGAAGAACAAGAGGAAGAAGACTTCTCTTTCGCGGGAGCGTGCGCATGCTACAGTTGGCTATGCTATATGTGGTTTTGCCTGCGTTAATATCATCATCAAGGCGCTCGAAGAACAAGAGGAAGAATACTTCTCTTTCGCGGGAGCGTGCGCATGCTAGAGTTGGCTTTGCTATATGTGGTTTTGCCTGCGTTAATATCATCATCAAGGTGCTCGAAGAACAAGAGGAAGAAGACTTCTCTTTCGCGGGAGCGTGCGCATGCTAGAGTTGGCTTTGCTATATGTGGTTTTGCCTGCGTTAAGATCATCATCAAGGCGCTCGAAGAACAAGAGGAAGAAGACTTCTCTTTCGCGGGAGCGTGCGCATGCTAGAGTTGGCTTTGCTATATGTGGTTTTGCCTGCGTTAATATCATCATCAAGGCGCTCGAAGAACAAGAGGAAGAAGACTTCTCTTTCGCGGGAGCGTGCGCATGCTACAGTTGGCTATGCTATATGTGGTTTTGCCTGCGTTAATATCATCATCAAGGTGCTCGAAGAACAAGAGGAAGAAGACTTCTCTTTCGCGGGAGCGTGCGCATGCTACAGTTGGCTTTGCTATATGTGGTTTTGCCTGCGTTAATATCATCATCAAGGTGCTCGAAGAACAAGAGGAAGAAGACTTCTCTTTCGCGGGAGCGTGCGCATGCTACAGTTGGCTATGCTATATTTGGTTTTGCCTGCGTTAATGTCATCATCAAGGCGCTCGAAGAACAAGAGGAAGAATACTTATCTTTCGCGGGAGCGTGCGCATGCTAGAGTTGGCTTTGCTATATGTGGTTTTGCCTGCGTTAATATCATCATCAAGGCGCTCGAAGAACAAGAGGAAGAAGACTTCTCTTTCGCGGGAGCTGCGCCTGTAGCGGTCACCTCTGAAACTACGGTTACGCTTACAACGCGGGACTTTGCCCCAGCTTAAGAACCTGGCAAGCCAGGTCCTATTAAATACAGCATTGTCGTGCCTGAGGTTTTGAATCAAGTGCGGCAACTAATGTTACTGAGTTTGAGCTCACATATCTTCAAGCCTTTACATCCCGAGTTATTCTTGAAAAATCCTTCCCAAAACAATTCATTTAATGCTTGATTGGATCGACACGTTGAATAAATGCCCGAAATACAATCGGAATAATATATGTATTTGTAGACCGCATTCCTAAGCATTTGTTCAGTTCTAGAGACAGTTGGCTTCACTGCACTGTCATCATCGCAAATACCTCTCTTAACGCTTAACCTATATAGCACACACACACACACACACACACACACACACACACAGCCAAAATTGGATAATACTACCGCGAAAGTGGAACTTGAGCGTCATATCTAGAAATCTTGCGTTTATGCTTCGGTATGCCAGCGCGCATCGGGTTCCAAAAACCCATGATCAGCGCGTTGCAGAGCCGCTGAGGCCACAGCAGCATCGGTTTTGCGGCGAAAAGAGATCGCTGCCCGATCTGTTCTTCAAATATATATATATATTTATATATATATATATACAATATATATATATATACAATACAATATATATATATATATATATATATATATATATATATATATATATATATATATTGTAGAGAACCGCTGGCGCACTTCCGACAACCGCCCCATCTGCTTCGCGTACGGTTGCGCCGGTCACGTCGCGCGCTACTGCAATCGCATGGTGCCGCCTCGGGTCGCATCAGCCCTCCCCAGCCAATCAAGCCGACCTTATTATGACCAAGCGCCGCCTATGTCACCGACGTCCCGCCCCGCAACATCTACCCGCCGGTCACCGTCTCCACGACGTCGCTCACTGTCGCCGATGCGGCCACGTCCGGTCTCACGTGACCAGGAAAACTAGTCGTCGCAGTCCACGAGACAAGGGCTGCGACGCTATCGAACTGCGAAAGCCCTCAGCGAAGCCCATCGAACGTGATAGAAGTGTTTGTGGACGGTGTTCGCGCATCTGCCCTTATCGACACTGGAGCCGCCGTATCCGTCATGGACGCCAAACTTAGCCGATTACTGCGAAAATTGACGACGCCACTTTCCGGTCTCTCTCTCCGTACAGCCAGCGCCAAAGGCGTGCGCACAGGGGGGGCGGCCGCCCCCCCTAATCACCTAAGAGGGGGGGCGCAAAATCTGCCCCGTACATTACCCCTTCTATGACCTAAGAGGGGGGGGGCGCATAATCTGCCTCATACATTGACTTAGAATGGTGGGGGGACGCTGCGACGACCCTTTGCCCCCCCTAATGGGGAACTCTGCACACGCCTATGGCCAGCGCGCAACGTATCCACCCTACAGCGGTGTGCACCACCCGCGTCATTATTCAGGATGCTCTCTACGCCGTCGAATTGATCATAATTCCTGCCTGCTCTCACGACGTCATCCTAGGATGGGATTTTCTCTCCATCCACGACGCCGTCATTCATTGCGCACCATCCGAAATAGAGCTCTCACCGTTCTCTGATTGGACGCCGGCAGACAATCCACCGGCTGCGGGCAAGGTACATGTCAAAGACGACACCAAGGTGCCTGCAAACTCGTCAACGGCGGTGTTAGTCTACTGCGCAAGTCTCTCCGACTCCCTTGCGCTCCTCTCGCCACCTGACTGTGTTTGCACGAGAAAAGGCTTGCTGGTGCCTTTCGCGACCGTGCAAGTCACTCAGGGCAGCACCTCTATTTTTGTTATCAATCCATCCCCGTACAGTGTCACGGTGCAAGGGGAATGTCTCGGTAACGTGGAACCTCTCGAAGACGCACAAGTTATGGACGAACCAGATGAAATGCACTGCCACAGTTCCAATACGCTCGGTGCTGTTTCCACGTCTGGTTCATCACCCGCTGATGTCTTTGGTTCCTCCATTGCTGACGACCTTACACCGGTCCAGCGTTCCCAGCTTCTGGGCCTGTTGGAAGAATTTCGCTCTTCTTTTGATGTCGCTCAAACTTCTCTCGGCCGCACGTCCGCCGTTACGCATCGCATCGACACTGGCACCCAGCCGCCACTGCGGCAACGCCCATATCGCGCATCTCCCACAGAACGCCGTGTAATCAACGAGCAAGTCGACGAGATGCTTCGCCGCGATGTTATTCGACCTTCTAACAGCCCCTGGGCGTCTCCTGTCGTTCTTGTTGCGAAGAAGGACGGTTCTGTGCGGTTCTGTGTGGACTACCGACGACTTAAAAAGATCACTCGCAAGGACGTGTATCCACTACCGCGAATAGACGACGCGATTGACAGCCTGCAAGGAGCAGAGTTCTTTTCATCTCTCGATTTGCGCTCAGGGTACTGGCAAGTACCTATGGCTGATGACGCTCGACCGAAGACCGCCTTTGTCACGCCCGACGGCTTGCACGAATTCAACGTCATGCCGTTTGGGCTGTGTAATGCGCCCGCCACCTTTGAGCGCATGATGGATACCGTTCTGCGCAACCTGAAATGGCACACATGCTTATGCTACCTCGACGACGTCGTTGTTTTCGCTCCGGACTTCCCCACACATCTTCAATGCCTGCGGCATGTTTTGACGTGTTTGAGCGACGCTTTCTGCAACTGAATCTAAAGAAGTGCCGATTTGCAGCACGGCAGCTGACAATACTCGGTTACGTCGTGTCCAAGGACGGTATTCTCCCGATCCCGCCAAGCTTCGGGCCGTGACCGAGTTCCCCAAACCTACGTCCGTCAAGGAACTGCGCTGTTTCGTAGGACTGTGTTCCTACTTTCGGCGCTTCACTCGAAACTTAGCGACTATCATATCGCCGCTGACGAAGCTCCTCGGAAGTACTGGGCCGCTCAATTCGTGGTCGTCAGAGTGTGACGAAGTTTTCGCGAAGCTCCGTCGTTTGTTGACATCGCCTCCCATACTACGCCACTACGACCCTACGGCCCCTACTGAGGTACACACAGACGCCAGCGGTGTTGGCCTTGGCGCTGTCCTTGCGCAGCGCGAGCCAGGGTTCCCTGAATATGTCGTGGCATATGCAAGTCGTACGCTTACCAAAGCCGAGACCAATTACACCGCGTCACCGAAAAGGAATGCCTGGCGATCATCTGGGCCCTTTCGAAGTTCCGACCTTATTTCTATGGTCGCCCATTCGATGTCATCACCGATCACCATGCACAATGCTGGTTGTCATCATTAAAGGATCCATCAGGCCGCCTCGCCCGCTGGGCACTTCACCTACAGGACTACGACATCCGCGTGCTGTACCGCAACGGACGCCAGCATGCTGACGCCGACGCACTCTCGCACTCCCCCTTGCCTGGCGACAATACCCACAGCTCAATGTCTCACAATGCCGTTTCTTCCATCGACATTCACACCATCGCTACCGAACAGCGCAAGGATCAGTGGATCGCTTCACTGATAGACTTGCTCACTGATCCATCGGCAACACCATCCACTCGCGCGTTGCGTCGTCAAGCCCATCATTTCGCCATTCGCGACGACCTCCTTCACCGACGCAATTACAACGCCGACGGCCGCCAGTGGCTACTAGTAATACCCCGCAGTCTCCGTTCTGACATATGCGAATCGTTCCACGCTGTTCCGCAGTGTGCGCACTCTGGGGTATCGAAAACATACCACCGCATTCGCCAACGGTACTTTCGGCGAGGAATGTACCGCTACGTGCAGAAGTTCGTTCGCTCGTGCATCGATTGTCAGCGCCGTAAGACTTCAACGCATCAGTCACCAGCAGGTCTACAACCTTTACCTTGCCCTGACCGGCCGTTTGGGCGCGTTGGCATCGATTTGTATGGGCCACTTCCTCTGACGTCGGCTGGTAAGCGCTGGGCCATCGTCGTTGTAGACTACCTTACGTGATACGCCGAAACTGCCGCCCTCCCAGCGGCTACAGCGCGCGATGTAGCCTCCTTCCTGCTCCACCGGTTCATGCTGCGCCACGGTCCACCCCAGGAGCTGCTCAGCGATCGAGGCCGTGTCTTCCTGTCGGAAGTCGTCGAAGCCATCCTCAAAGAGTGCAACGTTGTTCGCCGCGAAACTGCTGCCTACCACCCGCAGACGAATGGCCTCACCGAACGCTTTAACCGCACGCTCGGGGACATGCTCTCGATGTACGTCGCCGCCGATCACACAAATTGGGATTCGATTCTGCGTTTCGTCACCTACGCCTACAATACCGCCCCTCAAAGCACCACTGGTTTCTCACCCTTTTTCTTATTGTACGGCAGGCACCCGTCGCACACAATCGACACAATCCTTCAATACAAGCCGGATCGATCTGAGTGTGCACCTATTTCTGCCACAGCCAGACTTGCTGAGGAGTGTTGCGAGCTTGCCAGGACCTTTACTACGCAGGACCAAGAGCGTCAGAAGAGCATTCGCAGTGCCACCAACACTTCTGCACTCACGTTCCTCCCTGGAGCGCTCGTATGGCTCTCGGTTCCTACCACTGGAACTGGCCTCTCTTCCAAACTACTACCCAAATACGAAGGACCCTACCGTGTCGTCGAACGCACATCCCCGGTCAACTACCTGATTGAACCTATTGAACCATCTTCGGACATGCGCCGTCGAGGGCGCGACATTGTCAACGTGGAGCGCCTCAAGCCCTACCATGACCCGCTCATAGTGACCAGCTGTTAGATCGCCAGGCGGCTCCCTTTTCGTACCCGGGGTAATTGTAGAGAAGCATTGGAACGCTCTAATGGGTCGTCCTCTCGAGCGCCTCCTAGTGGGTCGCCCTCTTCGCCTCTTCTCGGAGAGCACGCCCCTCGTTCTCGTGAGAGTCTGCGAGTCTGCGCTCTGTCGTTGTGCATCGTCGCCGTCAATCCCGCCGTCAATAAACGCCTTAACAATATATATATATATATATATATATATATATATATATATATATATATATATATATATATATATATATATATATATATATATATATATATATATGTTGTTACCGCTTTATGAGCCCCCCCCCCCCTAAATGAAGGTAGACTTTAAGCCCTGTCGGCCGCTGACCCGCAAGTAGCGTTTCGATAAAGGTGCAGTGCGAGGTCAGTGCACGGAACACCAGATGAGCGACCTCATAATGATATCGTGATTTTGGTGCGGGTAAAACCACACATATTTCCGGTGCTTGTGACATTGCCCGAACTGCTAGAAGAGGATGCGCGCGTATATGTTTGCCTTGTGGCCAGTTCGAGGCAGATGCGACTACGTGTAGCGAGCCCGAAGAGAAAGAAAATTGCGCACTCTACTCATGGTATGCGGAGAGAGCAAGGTGTGTCACAAATGATGGCGCTACGAACGCCTGATGCACCTTTTCATAAAACAGCCGTTTTATAAGTGTAAAGTATGTCCGGTAAAGTGAAACCATAAATCAATTTACAATGATAACGTATTATCGGAAAGCTAGCGTGGCGCTAATTTCATCATCATAGGTTCAATATTAAAAGAAAATGAGAAAATTTTCATTTTTTAAAATTCGCGCGATGGGACTGTCAGCGTGAAAGTCACGGATGTCAGATTGACATTCTGGCCTCGTCGGCTAAGAAAATTTTCTGGAACTTGACACGTTAATTGTCTGGCCCTCTTAGAGAACTATGTAGTCTTCATTTTTGCCGGTTAAGGACTATGTTCGTGGATGCCGTTAAAATTGATAATGTCGCGGAGAGTTGGCGCGGGAACTCCGAATCGCTGTTTTCTTTCTGCGCGATTTCCCGTTTGTGAATCGTGACGTCATGACTATTGGTTATATGAAGATCATTTTAATGATGCGAGAAAAAAGCCGCTTTTTTCGTGAGTGTTTCTTTAATAGCCCCGAAAAGAGAGACCTTTATAAATGAACAGATCTTGCAATGCATGCCGGTTGAAGACGGGCAACAGACGACATTACACTCATTCGACATTGTCGCCGTGGTTCGACGAGGACCGGACGGGCGCTGTGATTCTACAACCATTACTGGCGACAAGCGTGTGCGAGTATGATCATTTTCGAATACGAATAATCTACGAAAGAGGCAAAAAAAAAATTCGGCAGATCTCACGTACCGTGGGAATCGATGTTATGCGAAGCATGCGCGGGATGGTGACTGTGGCGTAATTTTTCACATTGAGCGAAACCTTACGGAATGACGCTAGAAAAATGTGCAAGTGGCATACGCACACTCATATGAAGAGTCGCATATGTATTTATAGCCAGTTGTTTACAGTTGCATAACGATGCCAATAGCAACATGGGTGTTACCAACACCAGACGCAGTAAGCTGATATGTAGTGCTTATATTCTTCAATACTGGACAGCGCGAATCCGAACAGGACAAAGAAGGAACGCAAATGCACAGGACAGGCGTTACTCGCAACGAAGCTTCATTCAGGAAAGTTTCGCTAGATATATGGTACGCAGCCGAGTGGCACGCGCAGGCGCACTGCACGTACGTTAAAGTCCCAGTTGCAGTTGTTACAGTTGTGTTACAGTTGTTATGCTTATACCAGGCCCGTAGCCAGGGGGGGGGGGGGGGCTAGGGCACCGACCCCCGCGAAATTTTGGTGAAGTAGGGGCTTTTAGCAAAAATAAATAATGAAAACGTGTTTTTCTCCAATTGTCAATGTTTTCAGCAAGTTCCCCCCCCCCCCCCCCGAAAAAATTTCCTGGCTACGGGCCTGGCTTCTACTTCTCCGTTATGAGGGAGAACGCACGCACGTTTCAAGAAACTGTGTGTATGTGTAGGAGGGGTTCCTGACAGTTTTTGAGCAAGGTAATTATCACCGTGATCAGTGAGCACCAGCAGCTGGGCCGGACTTGTTATCGGATCCGTTCGTGATCGCTGCTACGAGGGGTCTAAGTGCAGTGAAGTGCGAGGAATAGTGCAGCTGGTGGAAATCCTGGATCCCTCTTACGATGAAATGATGTAGGGAAGCATTCACCCCGGTTTTATTGTAATCCATGTAGTCCACGTTGCGGACCACGTGGACAAGTGGATGGTAGTTGAGCGTCTTCCAAGGGTGTTCTGTCTTCAGCTCACTCACTTTCCTTACGTCGACAGCGGTGGTGTAGCGGTTACGGTGCTCGGCTGCTGACCCGAAGGTCGCGGGTTCGATCCCGGCCGCGACGGTCGCATTTCGATGGAGGCAAAATGCTAGATGCCCGGGTACTGCGCGATCTAGGTGCAGGTTAAAGAATACCAGATGGTCAAAATGTACCGGAGCCCTTCGCTATGGCGTCTCTCATAATCATATCGTGGGTTTGGGACATAAAACCCCGACAATCATTATTATTATCACTTTCCTCGCGTGTCAATGTCTCTGCTGCTTGAGACTGTACCACCTGTGGCACATACCCACATAACAATAACTCCAATATGCGGTTATGTGCCACCCGTGACCGAGTGAAAGGGTTTCATGACGTATACGACAGGTACTTTGCATTAATATTGCGATAGCAAATATATGGACACTCTCGGCTGGTTATTGCCGTCGCCGTCTATCAACGCCGTAATGTCCCGGATATGTATATGTATGTATATATATAAAGGCATAGAGAAAAATATTTCGAAGTTCCCAACCTAACAAGAAATCTGACCATTGCGTAAGCACGCCTTCTTTGACATTGCTCCAAAAAGAGCTGCAATTTTTAGACGGCTTTGTATGAATGACACACAGTGTCCTGGTTTTTTACTTCCAATTTTTAGTTTTATCGGCCTTGTGGTTCTGTCAATTTTTTGCTTGTTAATTGTTTGACCATATCATGACCATGCTTCAAAGAAAGATAGCCCCAGGGGGGTGTGTTGCTAATCAGTCACGAAGGGGCGTAAAAGAGAGCACGTGATGAGATTCGTGCATATGTAGGTTTACTTTGGCGTTCAGTAATAAAGTTGGTAGTTTGCGCCCGTCCTGTGTACGTCTCTTCTGTTGTCCGTGTTTTTAGCGCAGCCATGAATCAAGTTACAAGTTTGCACCAACTGGCCCAAATGAAAGCATTACTACCCCAACCGCGGATTTGAACCAGCAACCCCTCGCTCCCCAGCGCGCTGCGTTAGACAACTCAGCCACACGCCATATATGCGCCGCCGACATAACGGCGAGCTATTTATATACACCATGTACCGCTGGTGGTAAGCAAATCTCGGAGGAGCGTGAGCGCGTTTTCTATCACGCAACGCTCCTAATTTTCTTTCATTTGGAACACTGCCCATGAGACGCGCACGACAAAGTGGCCATTTTCTGTACCCACTCAGGATGTGGAAGGAAAAAAGAACACCGGGCACACCTTGCATCAGATGCCCCCTGTGGTAGGAGACGCAGAGGGTCACTCCACGCGCCGCAGTTTAAAAGAAGAAGAAATGTCTCAGAGCGTCTAAATATTAAATTTCCCCACCTATATTAACCGCCGGTTGCATGGCCAATCCCCCGTAGTGGGTAAGAGCCAAGAATTAAGGGTCAAGCAAGCAAGCAAGCAAGCAAGCAAGCAAGCAAGCAAGCAAGCAAGCGTCTGATTCTCCATTGTCCACACTTGCAGCGTGTTGCTCAAGCACATAGGCGTAACAAATGTGACAGTTGTTAGTTCACGCTTGCCCTGTGCATGCCTGTGCGTTCATTTAGGGCGTCCTTCTTTGTGCTTTAGCGGCACGCTGCAGGTATCGAGCTGCTTCTGGTTCTTCGTGTGACATTTCGCTTTCTTGCAATCGCATTCATTGCTTCGCCCTTGTTGTGAAACTGTGACTTTTCATGTCATGACCAGTGAATCGTGTTCGTCATGCACTGATTCCCTGCTATGCTCATTTTGGTATATTACAAGTTATGGAGACGACCAGGAGAGCCCCCAGATGTAGGCGGATAGATAGATAGATAGATAGATAGATAGATAGATAGATAGATAGATAGATAGATAGATAGATAGATAGATAGATAGATAGATAGATAGATAGATAGATAGATAGATAGATAGATAGATAGATAGATAGATAGATAGATAGATAGATAGATAGATAGATAGATAGATAGAAACGGCCAAAGTGCCTGAGGTTCACTAAGAAATGCTTCGCATTTAAAACTGTGTTCGAGTAGTGTGCGCATCATTAAAAGCTTGCAGAACAACTCACACTGCACTCACAGGTCACATTTGCTAAACAGGTCGAATCAGGCGTTATTACTCTTGTATAAATTAATAAAACTGCCATTTGAGTAGGCTGCACGACGCTGAAATTCGTTCTCGTAAGGAACTCATTACTGGTTATCATGCAGGAATACTGACTGCTTGAGAAGCTCAAGGACGGTGTAACAATAATCCTTGCTGACAGGAGGCGGCAGCGAATGGCTGTACTGTGGCTCGTTAAAAGCGTGCAGTATGCTCTCAACAGCGCTGCACCACACGACATTCGTATTGGCCGCGAGATCGAGCGGAGTCGCCGCCTGGCGGCTACTGGCTGAAGCGCGCCTAGTGTGGATTGCTCCATGCGTCGTCTGCTAGCTGCGTTGTTCGTGGTGGGAATCGTTGCGCATTCAATCGGACGAACACAGGAAGGAAGGACAGAGTAAACGGAAAGAGCGCAAATGAATAAAGCCAGTTGATAGTTTGCGCTCTTTCCGTTTACTCTGTCCTTCCTTCCTGTGTTCGTCCGATTGAATGCGCAACGATTCCCACCACGAACATGCACCAACTCGCCCAGCAAGAAGTTCTTCTAAAATAGCTGCGTTGTGTTTGCATGTGCGCGTACGTCATGCAGGGCCCCAAAAGGCGGTTTGTTCCGTTGCGTTGGTGCAACTTTAACCGCTCGTACGTATGCCTAACACGATTTAAAGAAGCCTTTACCCTTGATCGGATCTATATGTACTGTAATAAGATCAGTGAGTGCATTTGTCGAGAGTGCTGTGTGTGGTCGTCGTCCGTCCGTTCACGAGAGCCATATCAGTGTAGGTGCCGCTCTGTGGTTCAAGCGCATTGCAAAGTGCACTTGGCGTTGTCCTAAAGATGAGAAGTATTAAATCTCATGTGAATATAGCCTTTTAGCGGCTCAGTGGTTAAAAAAAAAGGCTCTCATGCACTTGCGCGTTGTGGTTAGGTGTATAACTTCGGTACTGTCGTTTATAGGTTACGCGACGAGCGTTAGTTGTGTACGGTCCTGATCCCACTGCAGAGAAATATTTCTGTCAAGTCACCTCTGAAACTTCGGTACTTAAATTGTCCCCTAAACAGAACAGAAAATGGAATGACACGGAAATCGCAAAACTGAGTTGCCTTGCGCAATTATAACTTGTGGCGAAATGTATAAAAAGACACCCGTATATTTGCGAGGTAGCTTATGCCTGTCAAATTTGCGATTTGGCAAGATCAGTGTCGGAAGTGCGTCAGGCCTCAATCTCTTCCGCGAAAACCCTTAAAAAAAGAGAGCGAGCGAGAAAAATATATTCATCAAGGTCAGCAGTGGCGATAAACTCGCTCGCGCATTTTCATCGCTAACGTGGCGAGTGAGGGCTCATAAAACGATACCCTTTACTATACACCAGATCATGCATACACACTTGCCGCGTTCCGGTGCACGTACTTGCCCTGCGGAACACTGAGAACTGTTCTCGCGGCCGTGTAAACACAATGGAACATGCGCGAACTACAAAAGGGCTCGGGGACTCTCGTTTAAACAGACTCATAGCCAAGCGCGAACAAACTTTGCATTCACAGCGCAGACGGTACATGAATGACACAGAATAAATTCCATGAATTAATTTTCTTCTTTCTCGATTGATTATCGCTTAATTGTCCTGCGGAAGTGTAGGAAAATCAAAGCACAGGGAAGCTTCCCCGAGCGTTCGCTTACTGCGACCGTCTTCACGCTCGTAGTGCACAGCAGCAACAAGCATATAAATGCACACATTAGCGAAGTTATCGCTGACTACTCACCATCCGTACTCGTTCGCGAACGCTAGAATGCACCGTCGTCGAAGTGCTTGCTGCACACCATCGCGTACTTGGTAGGCGTCTTGCCGTTACGAAGCCTAACGAGCCACAGTCGGCGACGCTCCGCGTCGGTGGGATAGAAATGGAAGCTTATCCCTCGCTCTGTGCAGTATGTGCGGCATTGTGGCACCGAACAAAACCTCACCATCGATAACGAAGAGTTTTCTGCGGGTACGGAACACAAAATCACGATGTGAAAACAGAAGCCCTGTGCACTTCTACACACACCACACGAAACCAGTATCCACACTAGCGGGGTGACGGTGCTGCCACCTATAGGTCGATCTCGCCGCGAATATATACGTCCATAGGTGGCACGCCTTGCGAGCACGGCGGCACACGCGTGTACATTAGGCTCTTTTGGCTTGGGATTCATCTCAATTTCGTTTGAACTGTAGGAGGCTTCTAACGGTCACGCGTTAGCTAGAATATTGGATTCGTATTCGAAATTTCGAATATTCGCACATGCTTACCGGTGACTGACAACCGGAAGCACGCTTTCAATCGTGCCGTTTTCGCAGCTCATAGGGAGCGCTCACACGGCAACAAGATGGACATTCATTGAAAGCTGCCACCAAATAATGCACGGTTAGTCATTGGCCCCAGTGGGGAGGGCGTCGACATGAAGGAGCTGCCATTGTGGCGATATCAAAATCTCTTGAGGTGTCTATATCAAAGGGCGGCCCCTAAATGGAGCTGCTAAGGTGTTTAGCCCTTTCAGTCCCAGTGATTCCAATTGGAATCATAAATTTTGTAAGTCAGTCAGCAAGCACCTGGTAAACATAAAGCATTGTTCTTCTTCAAGAGTTCATATTTAGCATTTGCTCTACATGTGGTGCCAACCTGGTACACTCAACAAAGCGAGGTCACATGTGAACGAAGAAATTACGGAAGTGCTCGCTGAGGCAGCTTCTTCTTTCACCGTGCAGGGCATTTATCTGAGTTCTGTGTCGAAAAATCGAATTTTCGCCGTTAGGTATTTTGCTGTCCCATCGAAATAATTTTTAAGTAAGAAATTAAGAAACAAATGATCGACATATTATGAAATAATAATTAATTCACAAATTAATTCGGTCGCTAATTACTCTTGATTAAAAAGTGCGAGCACAGCTTTTTTTTTCATATTTTTGAACTACCATGATCATACGTATCTCAAATTGTAAAAACCAGTTGCTTACATCGAAAAAAAAATAAATCGGGACTGAAAGGGTTAGCGCAAAGACGGCATCAGATCTCTTGTCAATCGTCCTTATTTGCATCTCAAGCCAGTAATTCGTACCAAACACTCCAACTCTCGCCGCTATGCGGTAGTAAGAATAGTGAACCGAAAGCGAAAGGCGAAAATACGCACTTTTCAGCAATGAACTTGTTTGTCTATAAGTGAATTCCAAGTGTACAGCCATTGCATTTTGCCACTGCCCGCATACGCCGCATAAACTTGCACGATAAGGAGCTAGCACTATCGATTCTTAATATGGATAAGTTCAGGACTCTGCAGTGCGCGATGGAATGGAAAAAAAAAACAACTTCGTGGACACCTATAAGAGTGCCTTCTCATTCACTCCTCGGTGTAAAACATGTGCGCATGACATTGGCCGCAACAATTACACTTGGGAAGTCTACGCTGTGGAGTCTTTAGCTGACGGTGACGAAGAGCCCTTTATAATGGGCTGACAACCTCGTGAAGAAATTCACGTGCTGGCGCGAGTCTACACTTGTGCCACGCAGTATGACATCTGTTAAAGTGACTGCTTGCCCTACATGACGACTGTATACACGGAAAAAAACTGGTGAGAGTATCGCAGGAGTAAAAAAGCCGAGTTACTCTGCACAGCGTTGTTTTACTCTCGCAAAGCATCACATGGAGTGAAATGCACTGTTCACTCTGTACGAAAAGAGAGAGTGAAATGTACTTTGAACGCCACCTTTCTCTGATAGAGTGGACTGCCGATATACTCACTTGGCACGAGAGAGTGAAACGCAGTTGTACTCCTGCTACTCACCTATATGGATGTGCCGGCATACCGCGAGCGATGACCGCTCATTATTAAGCACACATATATGCCGTAAAGAGCACTGCATTTGTTTGTTGTGGCGCTGGAGCCAATTACTTAGAAAAAACAGCATTTTCAGCGCGCATTGGAAGGCATTGGGATCAGTCCTAATATCCGCGTTTTTAGCTTCAGATTTGTGTATTTAAATAAGCGACCTCATCGAGCCGGTCGTGATCGAAACTCTTGATTCGAGCGGACAAAGGCGAAGCGAGGAGCATTTCAGATTTCTCGCAGAGTTGGCTGTACGGAGAGCGCGCTATGCTCAACTGTCAAGAAATTCAAATATGACGCTTGAAAGATCTCAAGGGGGGACAAGGGGTGTGCCTGAACCCAAGGGGGTCAAGACCCCTACATGATTTGCGCAACTGGAACTAGATTGTTTAGGTCTCGCGAAAGGTCACGTCTCGTTGCTCGGCCGCCTCGCGCAGCTGGGATGCTCGGCACGAAACTGTATGAGGTGCACGCCGATGAAGCGGATGTTGCGGTCGGAGGTCAAGGGTCGCTTCGTCGTGACCCGGCGCAACAATAAATAATTACCGTAATGACGCTCATCGCGGCATTCCTCTGTGCCCGCTCGAGTTGTGCTGCTCTCAACAATGGCCGCAGAGGGAACCTCTGGGCTGGGTATATCAGCTCGGGTTGTTGTTACGTATGCGGCAGAGAAGGATTTAAAGGAGAAAAGCACTTTTTCTCGCATTTGCAAATAGCTCTTTTACGATACCAAACTTTGCCGCCAGAAGACGCTTGGTAAGGGAGAAAACGTGCAAAAAGAACATGCGGGTGGCACCTTGAAGTTTACGCACCAAACGCCGTGACGTCATAGATTTTGACGGCGTCTCCTAGCGCCCACGTAGTTCTTAATCGGCAGAAGTGAAGTCTTCTTAGGGAGCCAGGCACATAACATGCCTTGTTTCAGGGAATTTTTGTGGCCATAATACTAAAAACACTTTGAAATCCGCCGGACGTCACCATTGCAGACCTCAGCGGGAAATTTGAGACATTGATTTTCTTATCTATTAATAAACCTATGGTGGTGAAAGTAACGGCGATAGGGCTTTCAGAGTAAAATTTATCAGTCTAAATGAATTTACTGTTTGTCTTTAGTGTCCCTGTAACGAGTGATGGGGTCCCTTTAGCGAAGGCAGGCAAAAGTCGATGCTCTCAATTGACTTGAATTGCTTCATTGTACGATCGCTTCTTGGTTCCCAATAAGTTTGCTCTTGACTGGCATTATTGGATTTAATGTCATGCTGTGTTCACTTTAATGTACGCACGTCCCTTCACTCACTATTGGCTTACATCAAAATCACCTGATTTACAACTATGCTTCCTGGTTCGTTATTCATTGATAGTTCGCACCAAATTGACTTGGTCTTGCGTAGAGCAGTCGCAGCTCGATGTCGCGGCTTTTACTCACTACGAATGCCTACATTTTCATGGTTTCTAAAAAAAACGAATACGCCCCAAATTATGGCACCCTCCAACTTTTACACAAAATCTACTCTAGAGTTGACAATAAAAAAAAGTTTTTGATGATATGTCGTTTCAATGTAGTTTGACCAGCGGCAAAATATTTCCACCTCGACGTAGAATTTGTGTGTGACAGGCGCCTTGCTGTTTGAGCATTCGGAAAAAAAATTTTAAACTTCCAGTGAACTCACTAAAGCTCCGCTTGCGACTGGACCACAGCTGGGCTCGGCACAGCAGCGACAGCATCGTCGGCCTGCCTGAAGACTCTGGAAACAAAGAGATGAACTGGTAATGAAAGCGGCAGTGTTAATGAGCCGTGATCAAGCAACTTGTCATGGAATGTCGCCTCATAGGTTTCTCCAAAGCAAGCGGACCTCATAATGAAAAAGTGCAAGGCTTCCAAAAACAGCGCTAGGACGGCACAAAGAAGCGACAAGACGGAACGCCGACTAGCAACGCTTATTTCGCCGTAGCGGAATAGATGCCCTCGCAAAAACAGGAACAAATAGAATGATGCCAGGACAAGCACCCCTTAGCGGCACATGCGCGGAGATTACACTCAGTGGCCGAGGCATTGATGTTCTTTCTTCAGCGAGTCTACCGACTCACAGATGAGTCATTGCGCGCGTGAATCACGTGGGCCTCGAGGATTACTCTGGTGCATTGATTCTTGTACCTCCTTTTTAGAACCCTTGTTTGCTCAAAGTGTGGCGTGCAACCACGCTTAACACAACGCAAAGTATATATGTACCACCAATGTGGTATGTACCAACATGCCCGCGTTAAAACTTCAATAATACCTGGGGGTTTAAGTACCAAAATCATGATATTATTATGCGAGCTGCCGTAGTGGAGGGCTCCGCAAATTTCGACCATCTGGTGTTCTTTATCGGGCACTGACATCGCACAGTACACGGGCCTCTATAGCATTTCGCCGGCATAGAAGTGCGACCGCCGCGTTCGGGATCGAACCCCCGACCTTCGGTTCAGCAGCCGAGCACCGTCACCACTGTCCAAACATGGCGGACCGCATTAACACTCTATATCAGCGCAAGGCATTTTACAGCTTTGATAGTTTTCGATAGCCACTTTTGCAGAGAAATCATTGTGGCCACCCAGGTGAGCAGCTTTCATAAGCAGATAAAACAGTCAGTGTACGCGGCTTTGCTCGGCACAGGCGCTGCTCTGCGAGAACACAAAGTGAACTTGATGGGGCCAGCGGCTCTGGCGGTGGCGTCTCGAAACACTGACCTTGAGCCGCTGTTCGTTTTCGCTAACGTGCCAGACTAGCGCTTCACTGAAACTCTTTCGCCGGCTTTCCGCGGATAAACGAGGAACCAAGTACATGATCAACATGCTGATACGCTGAAGGCGTGAACTGTCGGCAAAAATTCCGTATATGGCTCCTGTGTTGGCAACAGGTCTTGCAATCCAAATTTGTGTAGTGAAGCCATCCCTCATTTGTGCTGGAGGCTACGTTCAAGGCTAGTCTCTCGGCAAATGTATTCATAGACACTTTTGGGTCACTCACCTGCTCGCAATATATCGCAAATATGTTGCATCAGTGCGCGCTTAAATGGTACAGAGTTCTTTATTGCGATAGCAAACATATGGACACTCTCGGCTGTTTTTCGCCGTTGGCGTCGCCGTCATGTCTCGTATATATATATATATATATATATATATAACCGCGACAAAGGTTGTCGTAGGAGCCGCAGATGGAGATGGGGACGGGTTGTCATTGGAAGCCATGGCGAGAGGCTGGATGACGCGGCACTGCGGAGCTGCGTGGGGAGGACGGGGAACGTTCCGCCTCCACCAAATATGTTAAGTGAGTGACGAGTCGCTTTTACAAGTCGCTATTCACAAAATATATTTGCAAGAGCGGTTGCAGCGCTGACCAGTCCGGCTCCGAGCTCGAGCAGCGAGCGACCTTCATCCTCTTCGTCGGGCGCACACGCGCGTCGACAATATGAATTCAGGCAGCCTACATGTAGCAATATATATATATATATATATATATATATATATATATATATATATATATATATATATATATATATATATTGTAGCGAAGCCTTTGAGTTGAGTAATGGGTTGCGCTCTTTATGGCCTTCTAGTGGGTCGTCCTCTTGGGCTCTTCCCGCTCGCGCTCTGAGCTCGTGTTCTTGCTTGACTGTCGCCATTGAGCATCGTCGCCGACTGCCGTCTAATAAACACCTCAACAAATTGGTGGAGAGTGCTGTGCTCCCATTCGATGCCCCTGGAGCTACGATCCCGTACCCTACCAACTACCATGCCTCAAGACGCTGCTCAGCAAACGCCTCCTCCAACAACGACCTCCTGCCCCGGTGTCCCCCGCATCCGCGACCCCCCTATCTTCACCGGCGCGGATGGGACCGACGTTGAGGACTGGCTTGCGATGTACGAGCGTGTGAGCGTACCCAATAAATGGGACGAGGCAGGCAAACTCAGCAACTTGGTTTTCTACCTCGCGGGTGTGGCGGGCCTGTGGTACAACAACCACGCCACCGATTTCCCCACGTGGTCTGCTTTCAAGACCGCCATCATCGACGTGTTTGGCCGCCCTGCTCTTCGTAAACTGCAAGCCGAACAACGTTTACGTGAACGAGCTCAGCAGACCGGTGAGTCCTTTACGAGCTACATAGAAGACGTCCTGGACTTATGCAAGAAAGCCGACGCAGCTATGCCTGAGTCTGACAAGATCCGCAACGTTATGAAAGGCATCGACGACGACGCCTTCACTATGCTGCTCGCCAAGAACCCTCGTACTGTGGCCGAGGTGATCACGCTCTGCCAAAGCTACGAGGAGCTGCGCCGGCAGCGGTTGCTGACCCGTCGACCTGCATCACGCGACGCTGATCTTGCTGGCTTGTCGGCCATTTCTGATCAGTCCGCCTTGCTAGCCGAGATCAAGTCATTTGTGCGCGAGGAAATTGCCCGCCAGTTCTCCCTACTGGCCTTCCCTCAGCAGCAGCATGTTGAACAGCCATCGACCACGCTGCTGCCTCCATTACGCCGCGCTATTCAGCAGGAAATCGCGGAGGTCATGCCGGAATACCATCAGCCCCCTCCGGCGCCTGCACCGCTCAGTTACGCGCAAGTTGTAGCCAGGTCACCTCAAGCGATCTCTGTGGCTGCCCCACTTACTTACGCCGAAGCCATCGCCAGACCTCAGGCCTTTGAAGCGAGTGTGCCGGCTGCGTTTGCCGACGTCATACCTGGGCCACCGATGCAGCCCATCATGCAGTCGTATCAGCAGACGCCTCGTCCACCGCGTCCTGCGTCGTGGATGGGACCTACCCCGAAGAATCGATGGCGCACTTCTGACAACCGCCCGATCTGCTTCGCGTGCGGTTGCGCCGGTCATGTTGCCCGCTATTGCAATCGCGTGCAGCCGCCTCGTGTCGGCTCAACCATCACCAGCCAGTCAAGCCGCCCGTATTACGCTTCACCGCCGCCTATGTCACCGTCGTCTCGCCCAGCTCCATCTACACGCCGTTCGCCGTCACCACGACGCCGATCACTGTCGCCGATGCGGCCACGTCCGGTCCCACGTGACCAGGAAAACTAGTCGTCGCAGTCCACGAGGCAAGGGCTGCGACGCTGTCGAACTGCGAAAGCCCTCAGAGAAGCCCATCGAACGTGTTAGACGTGTTTGTGGACGGTGTTCGCGCATCTGCCCTTATCGACACTGGAGCCGCCGTATCCGTTATTGACGCCAAACTTAGCCGATTACTGCGAAAAGTGACGACGCCACTTCCCGGGCTCTCCCTCCGTACAGCCAGCGCCCAAAGTATTCACCCTACAGCGGTGTGCACAGCCCGCGTCATGATTAACGATGCTCTGTACGCCGTCGAATTTATCATCATTCCAGCATGCTCTCACGACGTCATCCTAGGATGGGATTTTCTCTCCCACCACGACGCCGTGATTCATTGCGCACCAGCCGAAATAGAGCTCTCACCATTCTCTGATCTGACGCCGGCTGACAGTCCATCGTCTGTGAGCAAGGTACTCGTCAGAGACGACACCACAGTGCCTGCAAACTCGTCAACGGCGGTGTCCGTCTACTGCGCCAGTCTCTCCGACACCGTTGCACTCCTCTCGCCATCTGACCGTGTTTGCACGAGGAAAGGCTTGCTGGTGCCTTTCGCGACCGTGCAAGTCACTCAGGGCAGCGCTTCCATTTTTGTTATCAACCCATCTCCGTACAGTGTTACGTTGGTGCGAGGAGAATGTCTCGGCAGCGTGGAACCCCTCGAAGACGCACAAGTTATGGACGAACCAGATGACACGCACTGCCCCAACTCCAGTACGCTCAGTGCTGTTACCACGTCTGGTTCATCGCCCGATGACGTATTCGCTTCTTCCATTGCTGACAACCTTACGCCGGTCCAGCGTTCCCAGCTTCTGGGTCTCTTGGAAGAATTTCGCGCTTCTTTCGATGTCGCTCAAACTTCTCTCGGCCGCACGTCCACCGTTACGCATCGCATCGACACTGGCGCCCAACCGCCACTGCGGCAACGTCCGTATCGCGTATCTCCCACAGAACGCCGCGTAATCAACGAGCAAGTCGACGACATGCTTCGACGCAATGTTATTCGACCATCTAACAGCCCCTGGGCGTCTCCTGTCGTTCTTGTTGCGAAGAAGGACGGTTCTGTGCGGTTCTGTGTGGACTACCGACGACTCAACAAGATCACTCGTAAGGACGTGTATCCACTACCGCGAATAGACGACGCGATTGACAGCCTACAAGGAGCAGAATTCTTTTCATCCATCGATTTGCGCTCAGGGTACTGGCAAGTACCTATGGCTGATGACGCTCGACCGAAGACCGCCTTTGTCACGCCCGACGGCTTGTACGAATTCAACGTCATGCCGTTTGGGCTGTGTAATGCGCCCGCCACCTTCGAGCGCATGATGGATACTATTCTGCGCAACCTGAAATGGCACACGTGCTTGTGCTACCTCGACGACGTCATCGTGTTTGCTCCAGACTTCTCCACGCATCTTCAACGCCTCCGGCATGTGTTGACGCGTTTGAGCAACGCTGGTCTGCAACTGAATCTAAAGAAGTGCCGATTTGCAGCACGGCAGCTGACAATACTCGGCTACGTCGTGTCCAAGGACGGAATTCTCCCCGATCCAGCCAAGCTTCGGGCCGTGACCGAGTTCCCGAAACCTACGTCCGTCAAAGAACTGCGCAGTTTCGTAGGACTGTGTTCCTACTTTCGGCGCTTCATTCGAAACTTCGCGACTATCATTTCGCCGCTGACGAAGCTCCTCGGAAGTAACGGGCCCCTCCATTCGTGGTCGTCAGAGTGCGACGACGCTTTCGCAACGCTCCGTCGTTTGTTGACGTCGCCTCCCATACTACGCCACTACGACCCTACGGCCCCTACAGAGGTACACACAGACGCCAGCGGTGTTGGCCTTGGCGCTGTCCTTGCGCAGCGCAAACCGGGGTTCCCTGAATATGTCGTGGCATATGCAAGTCGTACGCTTACTAAAGCCGAGACCAATTACACCGTCACCGAAAAGGAATGCCTGGCGATCATCTGGGCCCTCACGAAGTTCCGACCCTATTTGTATGGTCGCCCATTTGATGTCATCACCGACCATCATGCACTATGCTGGTTGTCGTCATTGAAGGATCCCTCAGGCCGCCTCGCCCGCTGGGCACTTCGCCTACAGGACTACGATATCCGCGTGCTGTACCGCAACGGACGCCAGCATGCTGACGCCGACGCCCTCTCGCGCTCGCCCTTGCCTGACGACAATACTCCATGCTCGTCACGTAACATTGTTGTTTCTTCCATCGACGTTCACACCATCACTACCGAACAGCGCAAGGATAAATGGATCGCCTCGCTGATAAACTTGCTCAATGATCCGTCGGCAACACCAACCACTCGCGCGTTGCGTCGTCAAGCCCACCATTTCGCCATTCGTGACGACCTACTGCACCGACGCAATTACAACGCCGATGGCCGCCAGTGGCTACTTGTGATACCCCGCAGTCTGCGTTCTGAAATATGCGAGTCCTTCCACACTGATCCACAATGCGCGCACTCTGGGGTATCCAAAACTTACCACCGCATTCGACAACGATACTTCTGGCGAGGGATGTACCGCTACGTGCAGAAGTTCGTCCGCTCCTGCCTCGATTGCCAACGCCGAAAACCTTCAACGCACGTGTCACCCGCTGGTCTACAACCATTACCTTGCCCTAACCGTCCGTTCGGGCGCGTGGGCATCGACTTGTACGGACCACTTCCTCTGACATCGGCTGGTAACCGCTGGGCAATTGTCGCTGTTGACCATCTAACGCGATACGCCGAAACCGCCGCCCTCCCGGTGGCTACAGCACGCGACGTTGCCTCCTTCCTGCTACACCGATTCATGCTGCGTCACGGTCCACCCCAGGAGCTTCTCAGCGATCGAGGCCGTGTCTTCTTGTCGGAAGTCGTCGAAGCCATTCTCAAAGAGTGCCATGCTGTTCACCGCAAAACTACTGCTTACCACCCGCAGACGAATGGCCTAACCGAACGCTTTAACCGCACGCTCGGCGACATGCTCTCAATGTACGTCGCCGCCGATCACACAAATTGGGATGCCATTCTGCCCTTCGTCACCTACGCCTATAATACCGCCCCTCAAAGCACAACTGGGTTTTCACCCTTCTTCTTATTGTACGGAAGGCACCCGTCGCACACCATCGACACGATACTCCCATACAAGCCGGATTCAACTGAGTATGCGCCGATTTCTGACACAGCCAGGCTTGCGGAAGAGTGTCGCGAGCTTGCCAAGACTTTTACAACCCAGGAACAAGAGCGGCAGAAGAGCATTCGCGGTGGCACCACCACTTCTGAGTCCACGTTCCTCCCTGGAGCGCTCGTATGGCTCTCGGTCCCTACCACTGCAACTGGCCTCTCTTCAAAACTACTGCCGAAATACGAAGGCCCCTATCGGGTCGTCGAGCGCACATCCCCGGTCAACTACGTGATCGAACCAATCGAACCATCTTCGGACATGCGCCGTCGAGGGCGCGACATAGTCAACGTGGAGCGCCTCAAGGCATACTATGACCCACTCATAGTGACGAACTGTTAGGTCGCCGGACGGCTCCCTTTTCGTTCCCGGGGTAATTGTAGCGAAGCCTTTGAGTTGAGTAATGGGTTGCGCTCTTTATGGCCTTCTAGTGGGTCGTCCTCTTGGGCTCTTCCCGCTCGCGCTCTGAGCTCGTGTTCTTGCTTGACTGTCGCCATTGAGCATCGTCGCCGACTGCCGTCTAATAAACACCTCAACAATATATATATATATATATATATATATATATATATATATATATATATATATATATATATATATATATATATATATATATATAAAGCCACGAAGAACAATACTTTCCGAAGCGCAGATTCAAACGGGCAACCCCTCGCCGCGCAGCGCACGTCATTAGACTGTTCGGCCATAAACCGTACGTCCCTCAGTATAATGACGGTGAGCTATTTATATACACCATTTACCGCTGACGGTACGCCGATATCAGCGGCATTTGAGCGTGTTCTCTGCATTACCAGCGAGACGGCGCGAAGGGCGCGCTTTAGATGTCATCGCCCCGTTCGTTGCGATGCGCGCGCTCACCTACCATTCGTACTTTGCCCTACAGGGCGTAGTCTCCCGTGCGCGCACGCTTATCTCTTGATGGGCGCGGTTTGTTTGTCTTACACCAGAAACTTTGCGTTGATGTGACAGAGCGCACGAATGTCACTTTGCTTGCTGCAGCGGCCGCGTTTGCGAAAAGTGTGCGATGCTCTTGTCACGTGGTCGTGACGTCGACGAAGACAGCAGTCGGCGTTTTCAAGATGGAACTGTTTATTTGGCCGAACTTGTGGCCGGGAAACGGAAAGGTAATTTACAGCAATACACACTGTATGCACTGATAGCGGCGTACAGAGCGTCGACCGTCGATCAACTGACAAGCAGACAAGCGCGTCGGCTTTTATACAGGCGCTATCGAACTTTCCAGCGATATCGCTGGTGGCGGCGTTATCTCTAGACAAAGCTGGAACATTCGCGTGCGCCGCGCAATCTTAACAAAACGATCTACAAATCTTGGGAAGCTTCTCGAACACTGAGACGCGGTTCGCGCTGAGCGTCGCTGGCAGTCTTTGTGGGCGAAAACGGAATACAACAAAAGTGATAATAAGGAACGCACGTGGCAATGTCCCCCTCTGAAAAGCATCGTCCCGATGCTTAAAACACAACATGGGTGGGGGGGGGGGGGGGGTAAGGTCAATGCATGCAACAATAACAATAAAAAAGAAAGTACAATAAACAATAATCGCAAGCAAGAAAGTATAATAATAAAGGAAAAGTACAGCCTTCAGAATCACTAACGCGCGTAATACGGCTTGAGGCGCACGACATGGACGACTTCAGGTCGTGCACGGCGCCGCTGAGAGTTCGTAATGCCGTCAGGGACAACCTCGTAGTCGAGTGCGCCGAGGCGTCGAAGTACCCTGTACGGTCCGAAGTATCGTCGAAGCAGCTTCTCACTAAGTCCCCGTCGGCGTATTGGCGTCCATACCCACACACGGTCACCGGGTTGGTATTCCATGTGGCGTCGTCGAAGGTTGTAGCGGCGGCTGTCAGTCGTCTGCTGGTTCTTAATCCGTAGGCGGGCGAGCTGTCGTGCTTCTTCGGCGCGCTGTAGGTAGGTGGTCACGTCGATGTTTTCCTCGTCGGTCACGTTTGGTAACATGGCGTCGAGCGTCGTTGCCGGGCTCCGTCCGTAGACCAACTTGTATGGCGTCATCTGCGTCGTTTCCTGTACGGCCGTGTTGTACGCGAAGGTCACGTACGGAAGGATAGCATCCCACGTCTTGTGTTCGACGTCGACGTACATGGCCAGAATGTCGGCGATGGTCTTATTTAGACGCTCGGTGAGGCCGTTGGTCTGTGGGTGGTACGCGGTGGTCCGGCGGTGGCTTGTGTGGCTGTATTCCAAGATCGCCTGAGTTAGGTCAGCCGTAAACGCCGTACCTCTGTCGGTGATGAGAACCTCTGGGGCGCCGTGTCGAAGGACGATGCTCTCAACGAAGAACTTGGCTACCTCAGCGGCACTGCCTTTGGGCAGGGCTTTTGTTTCGGCGTAGCGGGTGAGGTAGTCGGTGGCCACGACGATCCATTTATTTCCGCAAGTCGACGTTGGGAACGGCCCCAGGAGGTCCATCCCGATCTGCTGGAATGGTCGCCGAGGGGGCTCGATCGGCTGAAGGAAGCCTGCTGGTCTTGTGGGCGGTGTCTTTCGTCGCTGACAGTCTCGGCACGTCCTTACGTAGCGAGTGACGTCGGCGGCAAGGCGCGGCCAGTAGTACTTTTCCTGTACTCGTGCGAGCGTGCGGGAAAGTCCGAGGTGTCCAGCCGTCGGGTTGTCGTGCAGGGCATGCAGAATTTCTGGTCGCAGAATTTATGGGCGCGGTTTGTTTGTCTTACACCAGAAACTTTGCGTTGATGTGACAGAGCGCACGAATGTCACTTTGCTTGCTGCAGCGGCCGCGTTTGCGAAAAGTGTGCGATGCTCTAACACAAGGAGGTAACAACTGCGTCAGTTCTTAGCTTGCGCTCATCATGTGTATACCTGCGCGTTCGTTTCGTGCGTCCGTCTTTGTGTTTGAGCAACGCGGTTTAGGTGTCGAGCTTCGAACGGTATTAGTTCGCGCTCGTCTGTGTGTGTTCTCGTGCGTCCTTTGTGCTTCAGCAGCGCGCTGCACGTTCCAGGCTGGTTGCCGCTCTTCGTGTGACATTCTAATTTGTTGCTATCGCGTTCATTGCTTCGCCCTTGCGGCGAAACTGCGACTTTTTTAACACGAAAGTGTTTTATGCCGGGGTCCATAGAGTTTCTCACAATAATACCTAGGGGGAAATCGGGTGCCACCGTCTATGCGAATTTCTTACGGGGCGCCGTTGCCGCGATGGGAATGACGGTATAAGTGTTTGCGAAGCTTGTGTTGGCTGGTGTTGAGCGAGGCTTCGTGTAAAAAGCGGATACGAGTGCGCAAATAAAGCTTCTCTAGAACAAATCTCTTATATGTGGATGACATTTACGCGTATTATATTCTAGAATAAAAGTCCACCCAGTTGTACGGCATAACCAAACAACGACGGAAAGAGACGACGAGCATTTGCAG
Source organism: Rhipicephalus sanguineus (assembly GCF_013339695.2). Lineage (NCBI taxonomy): Eukaryota > Metazoa > Arthropoda > Arachnida > Ixodida > Ixodidae > Rhipicephalus > Rhipicephalus sanguineus. Next base: position 4,035,153 of record NC_051179.1, on the reverse strand, counting down.
AGGGAACGCTGGCTTTGTCGTCTGAATTCCAAGTTTAGCGGCCGTTAGTTACTTTTTACGCTTCGTAAAATTGTACGTCAACGCATAAGTTTCCGAACTTAAATAAAACTCGTTTCTGTGCAAGGATAAGAAAGAAATAGCTTACTACATGCGCCTTTCAGCACGAAATCAACCATTTTGACGCAAGGAACGCGTGGAAGCCAGACGCGTCTTCGAGGTGTCCCAGCTCTCCGTGAACGATATCAATCCGATATGTCAGCATTCCCATGCATGCAAGAGCTCGCGGCGCCAGTTTTGCCGCTAGGTAATTCTAAACAGGAGGTGGGTGCACGGATTTTTTCATCGCAAGCTTCCGTCTTCCACTTCCTGCCGTTTTTTAGGTAATTGTAAGAAACTCTATGCCGGGGTCCACGAAGACTTTAGTGACGTATTTCCGTCAAGGACATGGCGTTGACGAAATGAGCGCTAACGGATGAGAAAAAAAAACTATAAGAAAGAAATTGGGGGCTGCTTAAGCTTCGCCTTTAAGAGTTCAACGCGATAGCAATATCTTGCCCCTAGTGCGCACTTGGAACACTACGAGTGTTTAACAGAATGCGCGCACTAAGGTGTGTTCCTTATGTAATGGGTAGCATGATTTAAACCAGAATTCTTTTCGAAGTTGCGATGCACCCACTAAGTGACCTTAAAAGGGTCATGAAGCACCCCTTGGGCGTGTTGAAAAAACACATCCTGCGGAAAGCTGACGCGGTTATGAACTACTCTGCAAAATATTACAGTCGTGCGCGCCGCGTAAAGGCCACAAGCGGAGCGCGAAGTTGCCGTTTCCTCAGGCGGCCTTTTTTCAAACAGAGGCCGGTTCTCACTCTCGTCGGCGGGCGGGGCGTCTGCACGTTGACGTCGCGGATCTGCCAGTTTACGTCGCAAGAGATATAGCATGCTTATTGGCCGATAGCCGGATGAGATGAGCTTCTTGCCACGGGGTGCCGCCACTTGCCCACGCCGCACTCCTCAGTCTGCTAAATTTACACGGTAGCCGCACTTGCGCACGCGAATCACAGCGGGAGAGCTATCGCGTTTCATGACGCGCGCTGACGTAACTTCTTTCCCTCGTGCCATCCCTCCCTGTATATCTTCCAGTGCGCTCGTCGGCACGAGAAAAGAGAGAAAGCGCTGAGAGCGTGCGCCAAACCCCCGTAACTCCCCTCGTTCTTGACGGATTCGAGAAATTCTTGCGGCAATCGATTCGGGAGGCAGTAAACTCCGATACTAAGGTCATTAGATCATTACTTGGAAAAGTGGTTCATCACCCCTTTAAGGGAATACGCGCAGTAATGTGTTTGCCTTTTGTAATGAGTGGCTGTCTTTAAACCACCAAGTCGTTAGGATATTGACATGGTGTGACGCCCGATGGCAATGTACGCTTGTGCCACGTAATATTACTGCGATATTACATCTGTAGAGAAGCCTTGGGACATGGTAATGGGTTACCCTCTCCAGCGCCTTCTAGTGGGTCGTCCTCTTTGGTTGCTTGAAGAAGAACGCCGCTCGCGCAGGGAGTTCGTGCCTTGCCGTTACTGTCGCCATTACTCATTGTCGTTGAGTTCTGTCTATTAAACACCTTAACAATTTGGTGGAGAGTGCTCTGCTCCCATTAAATGCCCCTGGAGCTCCGATCCCGTACCCTGCCATCTACCATGCCTCAAGACGCCGCCCAGCAAACGCCTCCTCTCGCAACGAGCACATGTCCCGGTGTCCCCCGTATACGCGATCCACCTATCTTCACTGGCGCCGATAGCACCGACGTGGAGGACTGGCTCGCAATTTACGAGCGCGTCAGCATCCCCAACAAATGGGACGAGGAAGGCAAGTTAAGCAACTTGGTATTCTACCTCGCGGGCGTAGCAAGCTTGTGGTACAACAACCACGCGTCCGATTTTGCGACTTGGTCCGATTTCAAGACCGCCGTCATCAGCGTTTTTGGCCGCCCAGCAGTTCGTAAGCTGCAAGCCGAACAGCGCTTACGTGAACGATCTCAGCAGGCCGGTGAATCGTTCACAAGTTATATCGAAGACGTCTTAGACTTGTGTAAGAAGGCCAACGGAACCATGTCTGAGTCTGACAAGATCCGGAACGTGATGAAAGGCATTGACGACGATGCCTTCACCATGCTGCTCGCCAAAAACCCTGGCACAGTGGCCGAGGTCATAACGCTATGCCAGAGCTACGAGGAGCTCCGCCGGCAGCGTTCGATGACCCGTCGCTCCCCATCACGCGACGCAGAGCTTGCTGGCTTGGCGGCAATATCTGACCAGGCCGCGTTGCTGGCAGAAGTCAAGTCGTTCGTGCGCGAGGAAATTGCACGCCAGGTCTCTCTCCTCGCCTTTGCCCACCCGCCGCACGTTCAACAGTCGTCGACCACCCTTCTTCCTCCTCTCCGCCGAGCAATTGAACAGGAAATTGCGGAGGTCATGCCTGAGTACCACCCGCAACCTCCGGCTCCTGCGCCCCAGAGTTACGCTCAAGTTGTCGCCAGGACGCCCCAAGTAATTCCTGCGGCTGCCCCAATGAGTTACGCCGAAGCCGCCGCTAGACCTCCGTTCTTTGAGGCGGGTGTGCCGGCTACATATGCTGACGCCATCCCTCGGCCCCGACTGCAGCCCGCCATGCAGTCATTTCAGCAGCCGACCAGTCAATCGCGTCCTGCGACATGGGCGGGACCTACCCCGACGAACCGATGGCGCACCCCCGACAACCGGCCCATCTGCTTTGCTTGCGGTTACGCCGGTCACGTGGCACGTTATTGTCAACGCGTGCAGCCGCCTCGAGTCGCGTCACCTGTCACCAGCCAGTCAAGCCGCGCATTCTACGACCCACCTCCACCTATGTCGCCGACGTCACGCCCACCACCAGCTACTCGCCGCTCTCCGTCTCCACGACGTCGATCACTGTCACCCATGCGGCCACGTTCGGTCGCACGAGAGCAGGAAAACTAGTCGTCGCAGTCCAGGAGGCAAGGGCTGCGACGCTATCGAACTGTGAAAGCCCTCAGCGAAGTCCATCGAATGTAATCGACGTGCTTGTGGACGGTGTTCGCGCATCGGCCCTTATCGATACTGGAGCCGCTGTATCCGTTATGGACGCAAAACTTTGCCGCTTACTTCGAAAAGTGATGACGCCACTTTCTGGGATGTCCCTCCGTACCGCGAGCTCCCAGAGTATCCATCCTACAGCAGTCTGCACTGCTCGCGTCGTCATTCAGGACGTTCTGTACGACGTCGAGTTCATCGTAATTGCGGCATGCTCTCACGACATCATCCTGGGATGGGATTTCCTCTCCCGCCACGACGCCGTAATTCGTTGCGCACAAGCCGAAATCGAACTCTCACCATTCTCACATTTGACGCCGACAGACAGTCCATCGGCAATGAGCAAGATCCTCGTCAAAGACGATACGAAAGTGCCTCCAAACTCGTCAACGGCTGTGTCGGTCTACTGCGCCGGTCTCTCCGACACCATTGCACTCCTTTCGCCGTCTGCCCGCGTCTGCACTAGGAAAGGGTTGCTGGTACCTTTCGCGACCGTGCGAGTCACTCAGGGCAGCACCGCTATTTTTGTTACCAACCCATCCCCGTGCATTGTTACGTTGGTTCGAGGGGAATGTCTCGGCAAAGTGGAACCCGTTGAAGACGCACAAGTTCTGGACGCACCCGATGACTCGCACTGTACCCGTTCCCGCACCATCAGTGCTGTTTCCACGTCTGATTCGTCACCTACTGATGTATTTGGTCCCTCCATTGCTGACAACCTTACGTCGGTCCAGCGTTCGCAGCTTCTGTGCTTGTTGGATGAATTTCGTCATTCTTTCGATGTCGGGCAACCATCCCTCGGCCGCACGTCCGCTGTTACGCATCGCATCGACACTGGCGCCCAACCACCACTGCGGCAACGTCCATATCGCGTGTCTCCCACAGAACGCCGGGTAATTAACGAGCAAGTGGACGATATGCTTCGACGCGATGTAATTCGGCCCTCCGACAGCCCATGGGCGTCTCCTGTTGTTCTCGTTGCGAAGAAGGACGGTTCTGTGCGGTTCTGTGTGGACTACCGACGGCTCAACAAGGTCACCCGCAAGGATGTTTATCCACTGCCGCGAATCGACGACGCGATTGACAGCCTCCAAGGAGCAGAATTCTTTTCATCTCTCGATTTGCGCTCGGGGTACTGGCAAGTACCCATGGCTGATGACGCTCGACCAAAGACAGCCTTTGTCACGCCCGACGGCTTGTACGAGTTCAACGTCATGCCGTTCGGTCTGTGTAATGCGCCCGCGACCTTCGAGCGCATGATGGACACCGTTCTGCGCAACTTGAAATGGCACACGTGCCTGTGTTACCTGGACGACGTCGTCGTCTTCGCTCCGGACTTCTCCACGCACCTCCAACGTCTGCGGCATGTCTTGACCCGTTTGAGCAACGCCGGCCTCCAACTGAATCTGAAGAAGTGCCGATTTGCGGCACGGCAGCTGACAATCCTCGGCTACGTCGTGTCCAAAGACGGAATCCTTCCCGATCCGGCCAAGCTTCGGGCCGTGGCCGAATTTCCCAAACCTACGTCCGTCAAAGAACTGCGCAGTTTCGTCGGACTGTGTTCATACTTTCGACGCTTCATACGAAACTTTGCCGCCATCATATCGCCGCTGACGAAGCTCCTTGGAAGTAACGGACCCCTAAATTCGTGGTCGTCCGAGTGTGACGACGCGTTCGCAAAGCTCCGTCGTTTGTTGACGTCTCCTCCCATACTACGCCACTACGACCCTACGGCCCCAACGGAGGTACACACGGACGCCAGCGGTGCAGGCCTCGGCGCTGTCCTTGCGCAACGCAAACCAGGGTTCCCCGAATATGTCGTGGCATACGCAAGCCGTACGCTTACCAGAGCCGAGACCAATTACTCAGTCACGGAAAAAGAGTGCCTGGCGATCATATGGGCCCTTACAAAGTTTCGACCTTATTTGTATGGTCGCCCATTTGATGTCGTCACCGACCATCATGCACTATGCTGGCTGTCGTCATTGAAGGATCCCTCAGGCCGTCTCGCCCGCTGGGCACTTCGCCTGCAGGACTACGACGTCCGCGTGCTGTACCGCAACGGACGCCAGCATGCTGACGCCGACGCCCTCTCGCGTACTGTGACACCTGTATACAGGACGCGTATTTTCGGGAAGCACGAAAGTTACTTTCGGTGCAGCTCCAAGCAGAGGCGTCGCTGTTGGTAATAAAGAAAAAAAAAGAGGCGTGGCTGTGTGGTAGAACACCTGCTTGCCACGCAGACGGCCTGTGTTCAATTCTCACTCGGACCTAACATTTTTATTATTTATTTTATTTGCAGCTTTTTCGATTTTTCGGTCACGGACAAGATGATGATTTTTCGCTCACAACCACCGGTGCCGACACCGGCGCCGACACCGACGGCGGAATTTCTGCGATACGAGCTCTTTAACACTATCGCGTTAATATTGAACGCCACTTTGTAAATTACAAAGTGTGTTCGGCGAAAGCCTGTAGCCATTCGAGTGACTATGCCATGGTATCGGGGGAATCCGCAATCTTGGGGCGCTTCTCTGAACCGCTCGCCGTGGAATCATCACCGGGCCATTCTGGGAGCCATCCGACTAAGGGCCCGCTCACGCTAGCGGCACGGCAGCTCGCCGTTTGCCGTTTGACGTTCTCAGGCTGCCGTGCGCAAGCGATTTCGTTCGCGCACGTCAGCCGTTCTTTGCCGTTCGCAGAATAGGTCCGAGACCCATTTTCTCGCCGTCCTCCGTCTGCCGCAGAGCGACGTGGCCAATCAGCAACGGAGGAGCGGTTGCCATGACTACGGCGCACCGCGTCGTCTGCTTTCGGCTTTCCCCGTCGTCTGCGTCTGCCGCGGGACGCTTCGAGCTGCTTGCTTTTTTTTTCGCGCTTTTCACGCTAAAAAAGTGCGGATGGCGTCCGTGTCGTTACCAGGCATGGTTCCAGCAGTCAATGAAGCGTTTTAGTCTGTCCGGCATTAAAGTATGCGTCGCGTAAAACCAAATAAAGTGTCCCCAAGCTGGCGCCAGGTCAAGTGGCGCCAGCTATGGAGGATTAGAAACAACTAACAAACACGTAATCCATGTCCTCCGAGCATACGGAAGCGCCCATCTCGACTCGCTAAGCCTACAGCATCGATTATTCGAGTATGACTCTCCAAAACGGGGCCGAATCCGTACGAATACTTTGCTGTCGAAGCTTAAGGACATGAATCTAAAGCAAATGGAAACATCAGTTCGGAGCTTACACGTTACAGAGCGCACGGCGGCCACTTGATAGATTCGAGGTGGACGACAACCGCTTTTAGCAGTGCGGCCATGTTTTTCGGAGGCTTGCCGGCGAAGCTTGCCGTGCAAGTAGGACAGCACTCGCGCGTGCGGCGACGGCGGACGTTGTGCGGCACCGCGCCGTTGCGGCGGGCTTGCCGCTAGCGTGAGCGGGCCATAACTCGACTGCTGCAACGAGACGTCTGACGAAGGAGCGTTGCCGCGCGCGTCGCAGTGCCATCACGCCGTGGCTGAGAGTGTGACGGGCACGGACGGACGCGCAGCGTTTGCGTAACGCGCGGTGGAAGGAGCAAGGCGCAACTGTTGCGCGTTGACTGATGGAAGCCGCCGACGGAAACCGCCGCTGGACGCCGCCGCCACATTGCGCAACAGTTGCGCAATGCGCGTCGAAAGAACAAACGCGCAATTGTTGCTATTCGCCGCTGCGCCATCACGTGATTGCTGAGAGAATGTGAAGGAGAGGCCACAGCTGGCACCGTTCCAGGCCATGGACGGACGCCGCGATTATGAGACATTAAAGGCATTCATCTTAAAAGTTCCGCCACCGGGGATCGAACCTATGACATTTCGGTCGGCAACGATAAGCGCCCGGCGCTCTACCGACCAAGCTACAGAGGCAGATGCACGACACATCACTCACACATTCTCTCCCGCACGGTGCTCTCTGTTGGCGGGGCTAGAAGGGGCTAGAGTTACTGTATATGCTACCTTTAGGTAGCAGAGTTGGGCATCCGTTTTCCAAACGCCGCTAGCAACCATGCATTGCGGAGAAGCTGACGCTCGGGCCAATTTTAACACGAAAGTGTTTTATGCCGGGGTCCACCAAGTACATCCGTCACGGATATGACGTTGATAAAATCGACGCCAACGGGGGAGGAAGAAAAAACCAAGAAAAAGATACCCCGCTGGGAATCAAACCCACGACGTTGCGGCCGCGACGGCAAGCGCCCGACGCCCTACCGAGTAAGCTAACTCGGGAGATGCTAGACACGGCGCGAACGCGCCTTATATCTTTCACAGATTCTCTTTCGCGGCGGGCGGAGCGGCGCGGTGCCGCCGTCTGTGAGGTGCGAAAAGAAGTAATGCTTCACGATCGACACTTACAAGCGCTTCCTCCGAGATAGCACGCGATATCGGAGGTAATTGTTAAAGCGTCTCGATACCAGAGAGGTAGACTGGCCGCGCTGGCGTCGCCGAGGCACCCTTGACGCAGTTACGTTCTTTGCCTTTGGCTACTAGTACACTCTACTTTGGCTTCGTGTTAGCGTGCGTCGGCTCATCGGAGTAGTGCAGCTTCCACGTGCACCAACGGGATTTCTCCGCGGCCAACTGCTTCAATTGCGAGAGCACCGACTAACAAAGCTGCTGCAATATGCGTTGCAGAGAGGACGCGATTTTGACGGGCGAATGTCGTGCCTTGGGGGAGCGAGAGCCGCGCCTGCGAGACAGAGGCCAGCGGGACGCACGCGTTTGCGGCTCAGGCTACGAACCTCTACCTCCCGTGTTGCTGAAGCGCAGTGTGTGTTATGTATGCATGAGCACAGGCGTCGGCTACCCATTACTAGAAAGCGCACACCGTGCCGTTTCTCTCCTTAATTGACGACGCTTTGAAGAAGTGCATACCGGGTACCAGTGTTGATTATGAGCTTGTTGATATCATACTTACGCGGGATTCACGATTCGCTGTGTCCAAATATATGTTCACACAGTCAGCTACCACAACGGTTTAATCATGATCATGGGCGTTAGTCGTCGCGATAGAGACATGCTGTCAACATGGGTCTCCTGCGATACATAAGTGGTGCAGGTCGGGTCTCCCTAACGGCCCTCTCACATTCTGTCAACATGGGTGCATCCACGTCAAACGGTGCTATAGCTGCCAAACACGAAGAGACATTGTGCAAGCTCTCATATATCACTACACAATAAGCAATACTTCTGTGAAGACACTTTTAACTTTCGTGTTATACCGATTCCTATGACAGAGGGATCAGCCATGTTTTTTTGTATTTCTCGACGCCGCCGCTGCAGCTAACTGAACTAACACTAGTCATCGATAGTCAATGTTTATCGCCGGTTTTCGACACGCCAGCCATGTTAATCAACGACACGGTAGGCATGTCGCCTGCAGAAACGGAGTGCGACTTCACCGCACAGCTTTGGTTGCTTGCCAGAGCTATGCACAACTCTGTTACCTAAAGGTAGCATATACAGTAACTCTAGGAAGGGCGGGGCGGTGCCGCCGTCTGTGAGCGGGGAAGCGAAGTAATGTGGCATGGCACTTACCAGCGCCGATAAAGAACGATTCAGCGACGACGCAGTTGAAGCGTGGCCTCCGAGATTGCGCGCTGGCAGGTTTCCTGCCGGCGTGCACTTTCGGAGGCCATGTTTAAAGCGTCTCAATACCAGCGAAAAACACTGGCCGTTCTAGCATCGGGTAGTCGCCCTAGACGCAGTTACGTTCTTTGCCTTTCGCTTCGTGTTAGCGAGTGACAGCTCATTGACGGAGTAGTGCAGCTTCCACATGCACCAACGGCGTTTCTCCGCCGCCGACTGCGTCCAGTGCGACAGCACCGACTGATAAAACTGCTGCAATAAGCGCCGCAGGAAGGCAACGATGTCGACGGGCGATTGTCCTGTCCTGGTGGAGCGAGACAGAGGCCAGCGATACGTGGAACACCCGCCCGCGTTCGCGGCTCACGCTAGGAACCTCCGCCTCCCGTGTTGCCGAAGCGCAGTCGGGTAGCGTATGCATATGAGCACAGGTCCCGTTACTCAAGAGCGCACATCGTGCCGCTTCTCTCCTTGACGCTTTGAAGAAGTGCGTGTCTAGTGCCTGGAGTGTTTATGTGCTTATATTGATGTCACCTTTGCGCGGCATGCAGGATACGCTGTGCCCATGTATGTTAACAATTTCAGCTACCACAACGGTTAAATCATGATCGTGCACGTTAGTTGTCGCGATGCCACTCGGCGTCAACAAGGGTGCATCCACGTCAAACGGAGCTATAGCTGCCAAATAGACATTGTACAAGTTCTCATATATCACTACGCAATACTTCTGTGAAGACACGTTTCACTTTCGTGTTGCCCTACGACGGGATCAGCCTTGTTTTTTTGAGTTCGAATATGACAGTTTAAAAGTTGGCCCAAATAATGCGATTTCGGCGACAGCGAGGACACGTATACATCGCAGCATAGGCGTCAGTTACGGCAGTGAAAGGCACGAGGGTAAAGGCTCTGCTCCCCCACGTCCTTTGTTTGCCTGTCTTAGCATTTAGCTGCCGCACTTAGTTCTGGCCTGGCAGTATAATGCTGCAATTAACCTTGCACAACATCCCAAATCTCGGAAACCGCCCCACGCCCCTTTCACGGGCACATGGGAAACCCATGGTCGAAACCTACGCTTCTGCGTCAACGCTAGAACGTTGCACATGCGCAGCTACGAAGCCTCGACATATTAACATTTCTTGTACCACTGAATCCAAAAGTGGTATTTTTAAACCGCGCATACGAAACTCAGAAATGGACACACTGAATTGTACGAAGTGAAGCGGCAATATAGTAGCTAAAACACGGCTATTCAATAAAAGGCAACCAACAAAATAAAGCCAAACACCCACAGTCGGATGCAACTTTAAAAAGTCCGCGGCTTTTCTCGGTCAAAGACGGATGCGCACAAGCCTTCACCAATGGATGTGCACTCCGGACTGACGTCATCATCACATCATGAGCCAAGACATGTTGACTCCTCCACAATAATTTGGAGTTCCGCATGACTGCGTTTGGCGAATGGGAAAGGATGAGCGCTCAGCCATACGCGGTAATTCTATCAACGAAGAGAACATCTCTGTCTTTTTGCGTATGCAGATTGATGTAAACGGTCAGTGTGCCTCGCTAAAACGTGCTTCGCAATAAAAAAGTTAATGGACCTTACGAGAGCGATAAGAAAGCCTCGTCAGCCTTGGCCGCCCAGTCACGTGCCCTGCGTGTTGTTAGGTTCCCTCCAGTTTTGTGCGCTCGCTTTCGACTCACCGTAACCAGGTGTTGCGTAGCGTAGTGCAGCACTCATTCAAGGAACGGCTGGAAGCTGTATCGTTTTCCAAGAGACACGAAAAGAAGGCTTCTTTTGACAGTAAAAATCAAGCGTGACGAGTGGCATCCGATGAACACACCATCCATTTGCAGTGTAAATTTCCAGCCGGTATTTTCGAATGGACATGCAAGCAAAAGTTGTGCCGGTGTCAACCTTGCGTAAGAAATGGACACACTGATATCAGCTGCATGGTTGAAAGATTTTGGTTCACGTGTGCAAGAATCCTTCATTTTGCTTCTTAAACATTTCTTATAATGCACTGGTAGTCCTGTGTCTGACTGATTCTTGCTTTCGCTATTTTTGTGACGTGAATTAAATGTATCGTGGAATATATTAGGCCTGTTTATCTGCAGATGGTATCCTTCTTTTTTCTAATCATAATGATTTGTGAGAATTTACGTCCCAAAACTACGATATGACTATGAGAGACGCCGTAGTGCAGGGTTCCCGAAGTTTTCAGCGTCTGTTGTTCCTTAACGTGCACCTAAACCTAAGTACATGGAGGGGCTGGCACGTCAATATATATATATATATATATATATATATATATATATATATATATATATGCGCGCGCGTGCGTGTCTGTGTGTGTAAGCGCTCGCATCGCAATGCGCTAGCAATAGCAGTACAAAAGCATATGCTTAACAGTGCCTAACAGTAACAAAAGTTCAAAAGTCAACAAAAGCCGGTATGACCAGGCGACGTTGGTAAGTGACGAGAGCGAAGGAGTCGAGCAGTTCAGCCGCAGTCTTGCGTCACATGGGATTGCAGAGCACTGTTTCCCGGGTCTCCAGTTTCGCCACCTATGCAGGTGGCGTTCTCTCTACACTGGCAACAAGTGAGCGGAGATCGACTAGTGTCGTCCTAGTAAACGACCGGTTGGGGGCCGCGGGTGTTGTTGCAAGCCGATGGTTTAATGCCCCTGTCACACTCGAGGTGTTAATGTCATTAGGTTCGAATGTCATTCGGCGCAACGAATGCCATTCGATCCGTGGCGGTGCTACACAGGAAAAAGTAATGTCATTCGTTCATGATATCAATGTCGATAATTCAGAAAAAACATGGCTGATCCCTCTGTCATAGGAATCGGTATAACACGAAAGTTAAACGTGTCTTCACAGAAGTATTGCTTATTGTGTAGTGATATATGAGAGCTTGTACAATGTCTCTTCGTGTTTGGCAGCTATAGCACCGTTTGACGTGGATGCATCCATGTTGACAGAATGTGAGAGGGCCGTTAGGGAGACCCGACCTGCACCACTTATGTATCGCAGGAGACCCATGTTGACAGCATGTCTCTATCGCGACGACTAACGCCCATGATCATGATTAAACCGTTGTGGTAGCTGACTGTGTGAACATATATTTGGACACAGCGAATCGTGAATCCCGCGTAAGTATGATATCAACAAGCTCATAATCAACACTGGTACCCGGTATGCACTTCTTCAAAGCGTCGTCAATTAAGGAGAGAAACGGCACGGTGTGCGCTTTCTAGTAATGGGTAGCCGACGCCTGTGCTCATGCATACATAACACACACTGCGCTTCAGCAACACGGGAGGTAGAGGTTCGTAGCCTGAGCCGCAAACGCGTGCGTCCCGCTGGCCTCTGTCTCGCAGGCGCGGCTCTCGCTCCCCCAAGGCACGACATTCGCCCGTCAAAATCGCGTCCTCTCTGCAACGCATATTGCAGCAGCTTTGTTAGTCGGTGCTCTCGCAATTGAAGCAGTTGGCCGCGGAGAAATCCCGTTGGTGCACGTGGAAGCTGCACTACTCCGATGAGCCGACGCACGCTAACACGAAGCCAAAGTAGAGTGTACTAGTAGCCAAAGGCAAAGAACGTAACTGCGTCAAGGGTGCCTCGGCGACGCCAGCGCGGCCAGTCTACCTCTCTGGTATCGAGACGCTTTAACAATTACCTCCAATATCGCGTGCTATTTCGGAGGAAGCGCTTGTAAGTGTCGATCGTGAAGCATTACTTCTTTTCGCACCTCACAGACGGCGGCACCGCGCCGCTCCGCCCGCCGCGAAAGAGAATCTGTGAAAGATATAAGGCGCGTTCGCGCCGTGTCTAGCATCTCCCGAGTTAGCTTACTCGGTAGGGCGTCGGGCGCTTGCCGTCGCGGCCGCAACGTCGTGGGTTTGATTCCGAGCGGGGTATCTTTTTCTTGGTTTTTTCTTCCTCCCCCGTTGGCGTAGATTTTATCAACGTCATATCCGTGACGGATGTACTTGGTGGACCCCGGCATAAACCACTTTCGTGTTAAAAAAAAATGGCCGGAAAAGTTGAGGAAGGTAAATGTAGAGTGGCATGAAAGCAAAGTTCTTTATTTTGAAAGGCATTTGGGAAGTCGCATCGCTATATAAACACGGATGAAAATTTCATATCGCAGGATATCTGGCCACCATAAGCCAAGACGACGCTTAGCCAGTAGCGACAGCCGATAGAATGGCTAACATGGCGGTACCGCTATTCTAGGCACTGTAGTACCGCTGAACGACGACGCTAAGCTGCAGCAAGTAAAATATTCAGTTGCTTTGTATACTTAGCGTTGAAAGGAAGGCGCATAAGCTAGAAGAAGAGATTTGACGGAAACTCGGAGCGTTCCGCGTTTGTTCGCTTTCAAAACGCGGTCTCGCACGCGTCCTTGCGGGAAAACAGCTTTCAACGAAACTGCGCACAATTGTCTTCTCATAGCCTTATGAGAGCAAACATCTCCACCTCGGTCCGGTGCGCTCGTGGAGTTCATTCCATCGCTGCAGATACACATGCACACAGGCGTCTGTTTGTTTACATTATGGCCGACAGTGCCGGCGGCCAGACGCCACCGAGGTGGAAAGTAAAACCATTTTGCGACAGCCTTCCGTAGACCTGTGCTCGTTAAAATCGCAGACGCCTTTAAAAAAACAACATTAATAGCGTGTTTGCACGAATGCGTGTCGAATTGAGAATACTAAGTGACACATTTTAGATAGTCTCTGGTGTAGAGACTATACATTCGGTTCGACTTGGACAGCGAATGTGTTTTTCGAACTCATTCGATCGCCTAAGTCATTCGGTTTTAATGACATTAAATATTGCTGTGTAGTAGCCGCATAATCTCATTAGGTGCGAATGTCATTCTGTTCGAATGACAATAAAACGTCCGGTGTGGCAGGGGTATGAGACGAATGAATTCCAGGAGTTTTCTTTTGCTCCACTTTCGTTCGTGAGCCAACGTCTTCGCACCGTTTAGGTCGAAGCCATGTCCTCCTGTGCAAGGGCATACTGCTGCGATTCGGGTAGCGTGGCTGCACTCTAAGCCAAAATCGAGTATTTGGGGAGTATTTCTGCCACACAACAATAATCGTCATCTGGCTTGCTCGCGTTTGCTTTCTTGAAAACCCAGCTCTCGTCACTTTCCTGTCAAGAATGCTATGTCACGCTGATAACGCGCGCGCCTTTCGTGACCGGGAAGTGCCGCGACCACGGTGATAACGCGAGGAAAGCAGGCGAGGTGGATGACGATTGTTGGTGTGTGGCAGAAACACTCCCAAAATACTCGATTTCGGCTTAGAGTGTGGTGTGGACATGATGATGATGATGATGTCTGCTGCCTCTTCCCTTTGGAGCGGGAGATCAACGGGCTAAGCCGGATCGGGCAAAAGGAAAAGAAAAAAACAAAGCGAAGGTTAAGTTTAGAAGAAATTTAAAAAGTATAAGGAGAAAGGGAAAGAAAAAGATTGATCAAATCCGATGCACCCTCGGCGCATCATAGCCGCCGCTACCGCCGCGGCGCGCGCGTTTGCTCGACCTGCTTTTTCCACCAGTATTCGAGCCGCCGCTTCGTAGCCTCCACCGCTTCCCAGCTTGGCGGCTCGCCAGATGCGCGAAATCCGAGAGCCTTTGACAACGCGCTGTTGTCGTTTGTCGCGCCCATCGCGTTTTGTCCCGAGGTGTCAGGGTCCTGAGCATCATGTATCGCAGGTCGCAGGCCAGCACGCTCCAGCACAATGTGCCGGATTGTCTCTTCTGCGTCCTGACACAAGGGGCACATCGTGTCAAGCACGTCAGTGCACTTGGCGCGCAGCGAGCGTGTCCTAAGTACACCACTTCGCGCCTCGCACAGTAGCCCGCTCTCCCTTCCGATACAAGGCCAGGGCCCTCTTGGCTCGTCCCGACTCTCTCCATCTCTCAGTCTCCAACGCGCTAACCAATTCCCTTGCCTTTTTCCTTGTGTCGCGCTGGAGGGGGGCCGTCAGCCGTGTAGCCCCCTCCCTGTATCGCACTGACAGCGAGCGGGTTCGGGCGACCCGTTTCGTCCGTACCCGCCGACCCATTTCGTCCGACCGTACCCGCCGACCCATTTCGGCCGACTCATTTCGTCAAGTTGTCCTGCCGACTACACTGGGCATTGTTCCCAGTGTAGTAAGCAGGACAACTTGATGGACGAATATTCTTTACAAGTGTATACATCGATGTCAGGCACCTGCGCTCTTCGGTGCTTATTCGCGGGTGGTGTACGCCCCTTCTTTCTCCTCTCCATGCGGGGATTCCGCCAATCCTGCAGCACTGGCAGGTGCATAATGTGAAGCATACCCGCACCTCAAAAATCAATGTCCAGTTGACGACGAAGGGCTTAGAGGTTGACACCTCGGATGACCCTTTTTTCGTTGACTTAGTCGCACCTGGACGGGACAAGGCCAGACCGGACCTGCACGGCGTTTGAGAGGCGCCACCGCAGCTGCTATTGTTACTCCCTTCCGTGTCGCTCAGGAATGCTGCTCTCTCGGTCGCTAAAAAGCGTGGCTGGCGTCGGCGGTCGGGACCGGCAAGGCAATGGCACGACAGTGCATGGGTGTGCGTCTGTCATTTTGTTAATAATCGTTTTCTTAAATCGAAGTAAACCTTTTGCAATCATGAATTCACACGGCTTTTTTGCGTCTAAAGAGATGTCGCGTGCATCCTGCAATTTTCTCATGGAAACCGAGTGATGTCTTCGTTCCCAGCCACGGGTCATTTCATCGTTTTGTAGCTGGACATAAGTTTGTTAAGTGAGAGGACACCTTCCGGAAAAGCGTTCATGTGCCGTGGCACACGACGAAGGAGTATCTCCCCCCGGCAATGTTCCTGTTCGGAAAAGCAGATCCCGCATCGAGTTTTCGAGCGCGAACTCTGCTCACACACAGCGTGCACAAGTCAGCCTTTCAGCGAAGGCTCCGTGGGTGCCGCGTAATCACCTCTTTGATGTTGTAAATACGCGTGGCCCCCGAAAATCGTCACTAGCGCCGCCATGTTGAATGGCGGCAGTGTCATTTGCTTTGTAAATAGTGTGGTGCATAGCCTGTACAGTGGGCGCCGTCAACAAAAGCCCCAACTACAACCGCATGGTTTTTTAATAATGTTTTCTCTCGCGCTGATTTAACGAGCAGCGCCCCTTTTATTTTCTCTCACTCTTTTTGTTTATTTTTTCGTGCTCATCTGAGAAACCGTGGCTAATCGCGGAGGCCAGGAAACACCTAAGGAACTTAGTGCTGTGCCGTGTGTTATCATCGCAACTTTTCTGCAGAGGATCCTTCAGAGCACGGAAATGGTCTTACTGTGCTTTTTGCTCGTCCGTGAGGGGTATTCGTTAAAAAGACGAAGGAGTCTGTGCCGAAAACGTCTCCCTGCTGTCCGCACAGCGGCAAGAGAACGAAACGTCCCTCGACAGCAGTCAAAAACCCCTTTCTGGGCCCTCGCCGCAACGGTGTATTCACAACGCCGTCTCTATAGCTTAATCCCGGCTAGTCAATAATGATTACTCATTCGTGGTAGCAGGGCTCAGCGTGGAACCCGCCAATCAGCGCGTCGCAAAATGGCAATCCATGGCGCTACGCCTCTCTTTGCAGGGCATTTCTGACGGCCATGCGCTGCGCAGCCAGGGCCGCCATGGGCGCAGCGAGGACAGCCATTCAAATCAACAATGTTTGCCCCGAATTGTCTTTTCGTCCGTGGAAAGCAATTCAAGAGAAAATCCAGGATGACTTCAGACGCAGCTGGCTGTCTTATCTTAAGAAAAAACTGCGCAGCGGGACGAGACACCAAGAAAGAACTGACGAAAACGAGCGCAGAAATCTGCGCTCGTTTTCGTCAGTTCTTTCTTGGTGTCTCGTCCTGCTGCGTAGTTTTTTTCTTAAAGGGACACTAAAGAGCAAAGCGATTTTTCTCGCATTAGTAAAGTTGTCTTCCACGATACCAAAAACATCACGCTTTCTGCGCGAAGACGCTTAAGAAGCGAGAAAACGCGCAAAAAGAAAATACAGGTGGCGACGCCACCTTGGAATTCCCGCATCATTTGCCGTGACGTCACATATTTTTGACGGCGCCTGCTTGGGCCTACGTAGTTCCTATTCGGTTAAATCGATGTACATTGTCCTCTGAGGGGGCCAGAGACTTGACATAACGAGTTTGGGGAAATTTCGTCGAGCCAGTGGCGCCAAAATACGTTAAATGATCTTTGAAATCTTTTACGTCGCGAATTACAAAGTTTGGCGCGAAATTTAAAAATGAAACTTTGAACTTGGTTTTCTGCTCTAATAATAAATCTATGGTGGTGAAATAAACTACACAAGAGTTCTCCGAGCACACTTTATCAATCTAAACCAATTCATTGTTTCTCTTTAGTGTCCCTTTAACCCTTTCGGCCCTGGCGGTGTCAATTGACACCATCACACAACATTTCCCCTAGCACCTCGGAAATGAAACCAAAACTGCCCATTCTTGGGGGAATACTTCTTCAATGACTCCCACTGCGATTGACACCAAA
This sequence comes from Rhipicephalus sanguineus, assembly GCF_013339695.2. Lineage (NCBI taxonomy): Eukaryota > Metazoa > Arthropoda > Arachnida > Ixodida > Ixodidae > Rhipicephalus > Rhipicephalus sanguineus. Next base: position 4,017,904 of record NC_051179.1, on the reverse strand, counting down.
ATGGTGACATGGTTGCGGAGCTGGGAGCCGCAAAGAAGAAGAAGCTTGACCGAAGTCATGGGTGACGCCGAGGCGGGTCAGCTGACGCGGGTGAGCGCCATTTTCGGGTCAACGTACCGAAGCTGTTTCAGTGAGTATCACACTGAAACTTGAGGCGTGGTTGACATATTGTGTACTCTAGTGAACAGCAGGAAAAAAGATGCAATTTTTCTCATTACACAGCCGCTGAGCCCTGATGACCTAATTTGATGTCATGCCTGTATATCCATTAATAATTGCACCACTGGCTCAATTTTTCGTTTGTGGTTTTCTGAGGTCCTAATTATTAGAAAACCACGCACAAAAGATGCCCCCGACCAAAATAAAAAATCCAGGGCTGAAAGGGTTAAGATGTTCCCGTACCAACTCGCGCAACTTTCAACCCTTGTGGCTGTTTTATAATCATCATCGTCACAGTTTGACAGGTCACGTGAGTAGCGGCACACACTGTTGATGACGAGCCCACTGTTGCCAGCTTTGAACCACGACCCGTCATTCGCATGGTATGACGCCCGGTGCGATTCTGCCACGCAGTACGGCATTCTTCAGTCTGGCCTATTTGGTGGTCGCTGCTCGGCACCTGCTAACACGAATTCTCGCCCGACATAAGCAGTTTCAAGCACTGACCTGGCTCTGTGGTAGAATACCTGCGTTCGATTCTGGCTCTAACCCCGATATTTATCTGATTTTTATGGGGTCACGTCGGTTATGGCACTGCACGCGGCGTGTTTCAGGGCTATAGCCTCTGAAGAGACACCTTTAAGAAATACGCACGTTCGAAGGAACGTATATATAGTTTGACCCCTTAATTTATTTTGACCTCTATTGTCCGCCGCGCATTGACTAGCAGCCACCGATGTCTGCCGCAAAAGATTGCGTTCATGCGCTGCCATTCAGACTGCAGCGAAGAGATGCTTTGAAATAAAAGGTTAGAAGTAGACGTACTATTGCTACGCCGACATTTACTCCTGAATACCACCTGTAGTAGGGTATCTGTATTTTGAATGACAATGCAGGTTAGTGCTGTTTCAATAACGTAAACGCACTGACAAAATTTCTTGAGCAGGCCTGCATATATATTGTCTCTGTGTTTCGCAGCAAAGATGTTAAAGTCGAGGCTTGCCGTGTCTCGCAGATGAAAAGGTATCGTCATCATTTACGGGTCCTCGCTCAATCGCCGCCCAACAATGACAGATGGCTAACAAGAGGCGACTTAGTGCGAGCTGCGCCAATTCTTTTTTTAGAGCGCCGCTCTTACGCGCCCGTTCTCGGCGTTGAGCGGTGGCGTAATACATGAAAAACAAAGAAACGTGGTTGATCCCTCCGTCATAGCAATCGGTACAACACGACATGTCCTCGCAGAAGTAGTTGAATGTATATTGTACACTGATATACGAGAGCTTGCACAATGTCTATTGGTACCGCTTGATGTGGACACGCTGACGCCTGGTGACACATCTCCATCCCGACGACTAACGTCCATGAACATGATTATACCTTTGTGGTATCTGTAGTAGTGTACACACTGCTGGACACACTAACTGCTCTCTTTCAGAGCGTCGTCATTTGAGGGGAGAAAAGGGAAGGCACCCGAAGCAGTAGGCGGAGTCCATTTGGCAGGGCGAGGAGGAGGCGGCACACGCGAAAGGCGAATCGCGTAACTGCGTCGTCACCGAGTCGAATCACTGTGGACTCCGTATTTAACCGGCCATAGAGTTTCCTACAATGATTGCAGCGAAAGCATCCGCCGCGCTGAGAAACGCCCGCAGTCGGTGCTCGTTAGTGTGATTACTCGTGGCCTCCGAGATTAGCTCCCGCAACACGCAGTTGCTAGTGTTGCTCAGGCCGTTCCATTCGCACGCGGGGAGCGCAGTCAGAGAAAGCTTATTGGACGCTTCTTTAGTAAGCTTCGCCTAAGGTGGCGATCCTGCGGAATGCTAAAGAGTTAACAGAAATATCGCACGCCGGCCGGGCTCGAAATGCGATGGGAAACGCGACGCGAGTTGTGTCTCCCCTGTGGTCTGGCCGTGACTTCTCACGGTTCGAGCGTGCAAGGCGGTGTGACAGCCAGGATGAATGAACGCTATGACCGAGGCTTAGGCTAAAGCCACCACCTCGCAGTGGAGGCTTTCTACTACGCTGGTGCTTGAAAAAGTTTTGTAAAAAGACCATATACAGGTGTCACGTTGGGCAAGGAATCGCGTTCACCTACCTAATATAGCGTGGCAGAAGAGCAAAATAACACCTGGCGTCACACAATGCGTTGAATGATTCCAACCCGTTACAAAGGGCTCAGCCACAATTCTTTATCGTCATCAGCCGCAGCACTAATTGCACATAACGCCTTACAGATGTGTAGCGGGTACCTCGATTATCCGCAGCAAAAAGACGAATAATGGCGTTGTGGGTGATTCACGAAAATTAAGATTTATGGCATAGTGGATACCTTGCATGTGTACTTGTATTAGTTGCCCCAGGAGAGTTTAGAACGGGCTTTAGAAAGGCCGCTCTTCCAGCTTTCTATGGGACCGTGCTGTGCGTTCCAGCTTTCGATGGGACTGTGCAGGCCTGGCGTTTTAGAGCGCAGATCTTAGGCGCCCATTACTCCGTTCAGCAGCGTCGCCGTTGGCGTCGGCGTTACCGATAGAGGGAACGAGTACGAAAGAGTGAACTGGTAACACCTAAGCGCTGGCAGTTTCTGTGGCAGTATGTAACGAATGTTACATTGCTACAACTGCGGATAGCCGAAACTTGAAACACAGTTGGCGTTGCCTCAACATGAAGCTGCGCTCAGAATACGTAATCGTCGGTGAATTCAGTTTAAAGCGGTCTTTTCCTTTTTTAGGCAAACATCCTCACTTGTGCGACATTTGATCCCGACATCTCTACATGTTCCGGATCTCACACATGTTTTGCGCGCTGTAAAAGTTTCGTAGATCGCACAGTGCACAGTTTGGCGTGGAAGCAGGGCTGTCGAAGCGCACGGTAATGAGAAAAGCGGTGCTCACCTTGGCGGCTGCGGCGGGTGACTGGTGCTGCGAAGAGCCGCGGGGGCGAGAAGAGCAGCGGCGGAGAGAGGAGGCCGCCCTCATCCGCCGCGAGGCAACTGATGGGCGAGGCCTGCTGCCACACGAAGAGGGTTGGCCAGGCGTCGCATCAAGGATGACACCGTTCGCACAAAACATTTAATGCACGCGCAAGAAAGACAGCGAGCATAGCGCACTGTTCGTGAAGAAGGAGGCTACTCGCATCTGTCTATTCAAGAAGAAGGCTTCCTATATATACAAAAACACGTACCATGCGCAAACGCCAAAGTGGCCGATGTGTTAACGACTGAACGAAGGAGAATGCAAATATTTTAAAGAAAGATGCGAAGGCACATTGCAGATGTTGTCTTTGTGAGCCGCGATTTTCTCAAGTGAGGTTCCTAAGCAGATGCAAGTGCAAAACCGCGCGTCAACTGCTAGAAGACATCAAAACCGTTGGTCATGCAAGCGTCTGTTGCGCTCTATGATGCTGAAATGAGAGCGTCTCGCTTGTCGAACGCGCACTACGCACCGTGAGAATGTATGCGGGCGTCCTGCACTGCTAAATATATAGGGAGTTCAATCAAAGCAATTTCAAATAAATAGTTACATTTGCAACCTTGTATTGGACAGCTTGGTATTCTGGAAATCTCCGAGCTCCGCGACGGTAGGGTTTATCATATTCCGCCTCCAGTAATGATATCATCACCCTGTCAGCCTACTCAACTACACGATGGAGGCCCCTCCCAACTATCTGCCCTGTCTTGTGTGAGCTGATTCTTTTTTATTGGCACCCGAAGGTCACGGGTTCGACACCGGCCGCGGCGCTCGCATTTAGTTGGAGGCGAAATGCTAGAGGCCCGTGTACTGTGCGATGTCCATGCACGGAGCCCTCCACTACGGCCTCTCTCATAATCATATCTTGGTTTTGAGACGCACAACCCCAGGCTATATTATTAAATGCGAAGCATTTCTTAGCGAACCTAAGGCACTTTGGCCGTTTCCATCTATCTGTCTATCTATCTATCTATCTATCTATCTATCTATCTAGCCGCTCACGTCTGGCTTTCCTAGTAATAATAATAATAATATCTGGGGTTTAACGTCCCAAAACCACGATATGATTATGAGAGACGCCGTAGTGGAGGGCTCCGGAAATTTCGACCACCTGGGGTTCATTAACGTGCACCTAAATCTAAGTACACGAGCCTCAAACATTTTCGCCTCCATCGAAAATGCAGCAGCCGCGGCCGGGATTCGATCCCGCGACCTTCCGGTCAGCAGTCGAGCGCCATAACCACTAGACCACCGTGGCGGGGCGGGCTCTCCTGGTCGTCTCCATAACATGTAATATACCAAAATTGGCATAGCAGGGGATCAGTGCATGACGAACACGATTCACTGGTCATGGCATGAATAACACAAAATACCTGTCGCGTACATTATGAAACCCTTTCTCTCAGTCACGTGTGGCACATAACCGCATATCGGAGTTAATGTTATGTGGGTATGTGCCACAGGTGATGCAGTGTCTCAACCAGCACAGTAACGGCGAACACGCACGTTGACATGCAACAAAAGTGATAATAATAATGATTGTTTGGGTTTTATGTCCCAAACCCACGATATGATTATGAGAGACGCCATAGCGGAATGCTCCGGAACATTTTGACCGTCTGGTATTCTTTAACGTGCACAGAGATCGCACAGTACACTCCATGGAAATGCTACCGCCGCAGCCGGGATCGAACCCGCGACCTTCGGTTCAGCAGCCGAGCACCGTAACCGCTACACCACTGTTACTTATTGCGCACCACTTTCAGGACGAAGACTGAACCACACGAACACAAGCGCAAACTTGCAACTGAATTTATTGGACGGACACACGAACCTTTTAAACAATCACGTACCGTAGTAATAAACAAACAAAATGAAAACATTTGCAAAAAAAAGAAGACATATATAAATAATATTACAATACTGATAGACACTCATGCCGATGAATCACACACCTATCGCATATCCCTGCATTACATATTCAGACAAATTATTTCCTTCTGCGTTAGTCCCAAGGATGCCATACTGACGCAGTCATCCCCCAGGCGAACAATCTCGGACGCCTCAATGATTTCGCGAGTCATCTGATTATTGTGCCTAGCGACAACCTTGGTTTCACGGAACTTCGGCTGGCATCCGCAATCTCGACAATGCAAGCCTAGGTGACCTTGCACCGATTTATGCACATTGTTGCTGTGCTCCCGCAGTCTTTCATTTAGGCACCTTCCCGTCTGGCCTACGTATTTCTTTCCGCATGTGAGCGGAATCTCGTACACCACTTTTTCGACACAATTCACAAACTTGTTTCTGTGGTTAGTTGTGCAAGCACTTGTTCCCGTCACCTTTTCCTTTCTTACGTTGGAAAGTGACGACAACTTACGGAGTGCCGTAAAAACTACTTGCACTCCGACACGGCCCCCAATCTTTTACAGCGAAAGCTGTTATGAGATACTTTCAACGGCCGTTTTTGGCGCCGTAGTTGTCCGCCGCCGCCGCCGCCGCCGCCGCCGCCGGTGTCCGTAACCACTATCGCACGAAATAAGAAAAAAAAAAGAAATAAGAAAAAAACTTCCAGGCACGAGGCTCGAACCTGGGCCCTCTGCGTGGGAGCCCAGTGTTCTATCTCAGGGCCATGCCGGTGCTTGAAACTGCGTTGCAAAAAGACCCTATACAGCTTCATGTCGGGAAGGAACCACATTAACATATGTAATGTAGTGTGGTAGAAGATTAAAATTACAACCAGGCGTCACACAAACGCGAATTCTGTAACCGGGCGTCACACAATGCAAATTGCGCAACGAGCGGGTTGTTGAGTGCTTCCAACCCATTACAAAGTCCACTGCAATAATTCTTCATCGTTATCAGGCACAGCATAAACAAAGTGCACATAATGCCTTACAGGTGTTTAGCGAGTACCACGGTTCTCCGCAGAATGACGAAAAATTGCATAGTGGCTGCTTCCCTACTTCACAAAAATTATGATGATTTATATCGTAATGGGTTCCTGGCAAGTGCTCTTCTATTGGTTGCCAAGGAAGCCCATAAGGCTCCCATGATCCATTTCCTCAGGCTCTCAATAAAGTTAATTCCCTCTCTCTCGCTCTCCGTTTCTCCGGTTAACGTATGTTATAAAGCGTGGTGGGACAGTTAAATAACGACCGGGCGTCACCCAATATGAATTACGTAACTAGTGGGCCCTTTAAAGCTTCCAAACCATTACAAAGGGCTCAGCCATAATTCTTCATCGTCATCAACCACCGCAATAACAAAGTGCACATAATGCCTCCCAGATGGCACCTCGCTTCTTCGCAGAATGACGAATAATGTCGTGGTGGGTGCTTCCCAACTTCCCAAAAAATATGATTTGTGTCGTAGTGGGTACGTTGCTAGTTTACTTGTATTAGTAGCCACAAGAGAGTTTATAACGGGCTCTAGAAATGCCACTCATACCCAGGAATTCGGGACATCGCTTTTAGTTCACCTTTTTTCACACCACGTGGCGTACGGACCTTCAACGTTTAAAATTCGCGCGATGACGCTTGCCGTAGTCGCGCGAATCGAGAAAACCACAATACATAAGAAAAAGCACGACGACGATATCCAGCAGCGAGCGCGAACCTAAATCGACGACTGATAACCGCAGCGCATGCAACGAGCGGCCGGTTGGGCTGCTCGACCGTGAATCAGCAGTTCTGTTGCAATGAAAGGAGACTTACATGTCGCTTGGCTGCACTTGATAACGACGAACTCTCGAAAGAGCGTGCTGCCCTTCTTCGCATCCCCTGCCTCTTCAATATATTTCCTCCGATTATATTGTTGTTGGCTCCCTCGGGTTTCTTAAAAGTTCTAAAGCAAGAACGCCCTTTAGCGCTGCTGTTTTTTTAGTGTGAAAAAAGCTAACTTCCAGAAAATAATACAAGCTTCTGAGGTGGTGATGACGATCGCGGGTTTCAAAATGTGTACACAGACGCTTGCCGTCCCTAATTTCAGTTGCCCTCAATTTAGAAATTCAATATTTTGCGCTTTTACAAGACGTCTTGCCGTGTTATATTCGCTGCCCACAGACATTTTTCTTTAATTTTCTTCGTTTAGCGAACTGGGAGCGCAGAAAAAGACACAAAGGACGAAGCGAGGAACCACATAAGACGAGGTTCCTCGCTTCGTCCTTTGTGTCTTTTTCTGCGCTCCCAGTTCGCTGAACAAAGAAAATGAATTACCAACTGGCCCACCTTTGCAAGCACAATACCTTTGCAAGCACAATATTGTTCAATGATCTTTAAAGAATCATTTTAATAAAGTCACCTTAGTTTCAACAGAGCCCCTAACAAGCTCTCGCGGCTATGCGCCCGTGTGTCTGAGAAAAACAATAAGGCCGCCTGTGACATACAGCATGTAAAACCGTAATGCCCATGCGTAGTTGGGGTGGTTTACGAAATACCCCTCAGATGTGGTAGGACATACATCGGCCACACTGGTCGATGTTTAAATATCCTACTAATGGAACATGAAGCCTCCCTTAACAATGTATCTGGTTTACACTTGCGTTCGAACTGCAAGTCCTGCGCATGCGCGCCCCGGTTTTTCGAAACCAGGGTGCTTGGGAAAATTCGAAACCAGGTGGCCAGAGAATTGTTGGAGGCTTTTTGCATAAATAAGAAGGGTGCCCAATGTGTTAGTGTGCCTTCCTTGAATTTATATCGCAACGAATTGCACTTTTTAGACAAGTCTCGATAACTCAAAGTAGGTTGTCATTCTGTTACCGTGGTTGTCAATGTGACTCGCCCATGCGCGTGAAGCTACCTGGAATGCAATGTTCTTTCCAATAAAACAGTTTTTAGTTTGGCACCAGTCCTGTCATTTCTTGTCCTCGTTCCTTTGTGCCTCCAAATTTTTGTCAGACCATGCACCAACTAGCCCAAGAACGCGTTTTAGTCGATAACTAAAGACGCCGGAAAGCACCGACTTCATTATGCTCATGACATGCTATCCAGGCCGCGTTTTCCTCTCCGCTAAGTGTTGGTGAAAGAGGGCTGAAACAGATTAGACTGATATAAAGTATCGTGAAGCCCGCCTTCTTGTTTGACTGCCTATGCTGATCTGCAACCCTTCAGGGTGGTCTAGTGAATAAGGTGCTCGACTGCTGACCCGCAGGTCGCGGGATCGAATACCGGCCGCGGCGGCCATATTTTCGATGGAGACGAAAACGCAAGAGGCCCGTGTACTTAGATTTAGGTGTATGTTAAAGAACCCCAGGCGGTCGAAATTTCCGGCGCCCTCCACTACGGCGTCTCTCATAATCATATCGGGGTTTTGGGACGCTAAACCCCGACAATTATTATTATTATTATATTATGCTGGTCTGTAGTGTTGCGGGAGGTCGCGGCTTGAAACCCGGTTCTTGCGGCCAGTTTTATTCTGGACAAAATAGCTTGTTTCCATTTTTACATGGTAAAGTTCGTTAAAAAGTCTCTCGTCAGGACCCATTTAATGTTTTCATTACGAGTTGAAATCTTTTGCTTATGTGAGCAAATGACGTGGAAGGTTCTCGAAAAGCTGTTTTATGTTTATTCTCTGTGTCGTGCCTTTGTTTACCGATAGACAACGTAGCACCTCACGAGGCGATGTTTCTCAAATAGTGGATTACACTGAAAGTTGTTAAAGGCAAGCTGAGCAATCTTCCACGAATATCTTTCTTTTTTTTTAGTCAATTAGTTCACTGTTGAGCGTGAAAAAGCGCGCCGAGAGGGGACAGAAAACGAAACGAGGCACACATACACATCGCTAATGTGTGTGCAACTCTTACAATAGCGGGGTGTACCCCCTATTATAACAGTTGCAAGGCATTGGACTGCCCTGCTACCGTGCTGCCAGAAGGTAAACATTGCTGTCAACGCAGGCCTTGTCCGCCTCGGTGTAGCAGTAAATATGGTGCTCAGCTGCTAACCGGAAGGTCGCGAGTTCGATCCTGGCCGCGGCGGTCGCATTTCGATAAATGCGAAATGCTAGGGGCCCGTGTACTGTGCGATGTTAGTGCACGTTAAATAACACCGTATGGTCAAGTATTCCGGAGCACTCCACTACGGCGTCTCTCATAATCATATCGTGGTTTTCAATCAATCAATCAAGATTTATTTTCAGCTTCAAAAACACTCATTGAGGCTTGGTGGGTACAGACAAAAAGCCGTAGATCAGGCTTGACAGGGTCCGTACCCCCGGGCTTGGCAAACACGGCATACAGAGTGTACAGAGAGGCAGAACGGGCACATGGCAGTTCACTTCACTGGTACATCATAAGTAAACTAGTAACTGAAAAAAAAAAGGCAATGTCGTAGGTCTGTACACAGCAGCGAATGAAAGAAAATATGTACACAATAAAATAAAAGAAAAAGGCACTGGTACAGAAGATTGACATGCACTCGATACACATGCTTTTATCATTACACAGATGCAAATTAAGTACGCGAAACTGTTACGTATGATACTCGGAATTATTAAGTATTAACGGTAACTGCTATTTTAACATCTGAGCTCCGTAACTTGTTCGCGTTCTGGGCAACCTCCAGACTTCACGGACCCTTAACGTGCGCACATGTTCAGCGCGACTTAGCCCAGACAATTCTGTGAAAAATATGTCGTTGTTTTTCGTAGCCGATGTGAAGCGCTTGTTTAAGATTGTGCGATAGAGTTCCTTCACTGGAAATAAGTTCAGAGCCTTGAAAATTGGCTCCGTGTGTGCGTCATATGCGGCACTAACGATGTTTCGAATGGCTTTCTTTTGAAGTTTGTGTAATTTCTGGATGTTGGTTTTGGTGGTAGTTCCCCAGACTAAGTAACAATAAGATAAGTTAGACAAAAACAATGACTTGTAAATTAACAACTTTATGTTTTGTGGCAGGACGTAACGAAATTTGCATAATATTCCTACAATTTTTGAAAGTTTATTTCAAAAATTGTAGGACGTGAAATCTCGGATATTAACGCAGGCCTTACCTATACCACGACGATGGTCTGCAAGCGGACCATCGCCGTACATTTCGTTACGTACCGTAGGCAATGTACATACTCTGTTTTTCTTACGTGATGAGCCCCACTTTTTTTCTGTGTTCATTCGTGGCGCTTCTAGAGCGGCCGCATGGAGCTTCTCGCAATGGGAGCTTAACTGAAGCCACGTGCTGCAGTCAATGACGCTTGAATCAGTGTGTTGCAATGCGCGACTCACATCTCGCAGAAAGTGTGACCCGTGACCCCCCACTTAAAGGCATTGCCTACTTTTTGATTATTTTCATACTTAGTAGACACGATATTCGCCTGCTAATCGACGGAGCGAATTTGTCAGAAATCTTACATGATGAAATTCTTCGGTTTCCTCGCATCACTCATTGCCATCGTCTCAATCGTACAGTAATGCCAATAAACACTAGAGGGTGCTAAGTAATATCATTAATTAAGAGGGCAGTGTTGTATGGCTTATGATTTTCAAAGCTCCTAGTGGCCCGGTGTAGTTGAAAGTGCGGGCTCGTGCCATACCAAGGAAAGATCGAAAGCGCACTCCTCGTGACTACGTTTGCGAGAAGTACTTCTCGTAGACTAAGCCCTATCATTCGTATAAAAAAAAAAACGCACTGGGCCCCTTATGCAGTAGACTAAGACGACTCGAAGGTGGAAGTTTTCTTCTTGTCGTCATTCGATGTGTCTGTTCTGCCCCACCCTGGTGCAAAAACTTTCTGCACCTAAGGTGGTTTTGCACTGCCTCCGTGATTGGCCAACCGATCACAGAGGCAGTGCAATGCGACAATGTCATGTGATGAAGTCACGTTATGTGACGTCATCATGCCGTCATAATTACGTGATTTTGGGAATGTGTGACGTCATAATAACGCCCCATCGTGATGTCATCACGTGATGATTTTTTGTTGACGCCGCCAACGCCGTGGAAGCAACTGGCTGATAAAGTGTGGCGCTGCTGAGTAGCGAGGTCGCGTGTTCTATTCCCTGCCACGGCGGTCGTATTCCGGCGGGGACGAAATGCAAGAACACATGCTTACTTAGGTCTGTTAGGTGCACGTTCTACACCCCCGGGTGTTTAAACCTATCACAGAATCTCCCACTGCGGCTTGGTGATAATGACAATGGGGTTATGGCACGTAAAGACCCTTAAATTATTATTGTTTACGTAGGCCGCTTGGGGGCAACAAAAATAATGCATGAAAAACAACCTCGTACGCACGTGTCATCATTAATGCGGGAGTGTCACGCACAGAGTTCTGCCTAAATTAATATTCTGCATGTTCCATCACAAGCATCTGCTTATCAATAATTCGGAAGTATCCATGTGAATGCGCAATGGATACTTCGGAATTACGCATGCTCTTGCCGCAGGGTAAAAAAAAATCGAGATGATATTCCTCTAGTCTTGCTTGCTTTATTCGCTAGGCCATCTTCTGGGGCTGCTGTCGCATCCGAAAAGCTACAGCGCAGTGTGTCCGTATTTTGGCGATATGATATTCCTCTAGTCTTGCTTGCTTTATTCGCTAGGCCATCTTCTGGGGCTGCTGTCGCATCCGAAAAGCTACAGCGCAGTGTGTCCGTATTTTGGCGGTGTACAAGTAAAGAAATGGCTCCTCTTGGTCTCTGTATGTGTATTTTTTTTGCAGTGAGATTGCAAGTTGTGATATCCACAACCCGACTAGACGCTTAATACGAGTGCGGTTTAAACCGATGCACCGCGGAGAAAACAATAAAACAGGTTGAATATAAATGCTTCAAGCTTTAATTTGTGGTAATTCAATTTACATAAACCAACACTCTACCAGTTTCACGCCTTAGCAATGCTACTACTACTACTACTACTACTACTACTAATAATAATAATATTAATAATAATATTAATTGTTATTATTGTTATTAGTAGTAGTAGTACCAGTGGCGTTTAATGTCCCAAAACCACGATATGGTTATGTGGGACGCCGTATTGGAGTGCTGCAGAATAATTGACCACTTAGGGTTCTTTAACGTGCACCTAAATCTAAGATTTCTTCTAGTATTTTTATATAAAGTTCGTCGACGCTCTGATTCCGTTGTGCCTGAATGACTGCTGCCGTCTCGACCGAATCAAATACCTTCTCGTAATCTCTGACGGCTATATGTAGGGGTTGGTTATATTCCGCGCATTTCTCTATCACTTGATTGATCGTGTGAATGTGTTTATTGTCGAGTAGCCTGTACGGAATCTTGCTATATTTTTAAATCGCTTGTAGACAACGGACAGTGAGCAGATCGGCTTGTAATATTTCAAGCCCTTGACGTCGTCTTTGTTATGAATTAAGGTGGTTTTAAAATTATTCTAAGATTCTCGTACCTTCATCGTCAAGACACTTTCTATACATGGTGGCCAGTTTTTCTAAAACAATCTGTCCACCGCCTTTCAACAGACCTGATGTTACCTGATCCTAACCAGCGGCAATTGCCTCTTTGCGTTCCCTCTAAGGATTTCTTTACTTCCCATGTCATTACTGGTGGGTTGTCTGATTCCTCTGGCCTACTAATATACTTCTTACGTTATCGTCCTCGTTGTCCTGGCTACTGTACAGATATTTGTAAAGCTCCTCAGCTATTTTAACTTTCTTATCCATATTGACAGTGACTTTGCTTTCCTCATCCCTTAGTGCATATGTTTGGTTTTTGCCTGTGTGCAGTTTCCTCTTGGCCCCTTTGATGCTTCGTCCGTTCTAGAGATGACCAATAAAAGGATTGTACGAAGTCAGTCACGTGCAAGTCACGTTTGAGACCCCAGCCCTGCAGCAAAAATTAAATAAAACGATACAACGTGGCTTCCTAGATGAAGTCCAGGAGCGGTCTATACAATTCGCGCATCCACTTGGAATCAACGTCCCTCGGCACTGTCGACGAGCTCAAGGCGAGGTTGTGATATTTACAGAGTACTCGAGAGACTGATTAGACCGCGTGCGCGTGCTCGCACCGCATATACATGTATATAACAAATGATAAGATTCTAGCGCCCTTCGTTGATACTAACTGCGGTTGTTGCATTTTAGAAACGCTGGTTGTACTTTCACGTGTTTGCTTGCAGGTGAATGCATGCCGTAGATATGTGTAGTCGTGCGCTAGATGAGTCTCTAACACTGAAATTATCTTCGAAATACGCCATAACGGCTAAACGCAGTGAGCAAGTGCAAAAGTGTTCATGACACCAAATGCTGAGGCGGAAAATTCTATGGCATTTCAATACGACACACCTTCCAAGTATTCATACACTAAACATGAATTCGGTGTTCCGCTCACATTATTGACAAACGAACGTCATGACGGCATCGGCACGCGATAACGCACATATCGATTAACTGCTACGTCCGATATACATACGCTCGGCAATACCTACACTGACTGTGTTATTCCTTTCACATTTCATGCGCACATATACATGCAGACGCGTTTGGATAAGTGTAGTCTTTTACGATGTAAGAATATTCAACAAGCCGCGACGTGTACGTTCCTTTCGTTTCGTGCTCCCACGGCACCAACGAGCCGCGGGCGACCGAACGGCCGGCTCGCTCGATGTACAAACTTTTCCCATAGTGCGCCATGCTCCCGCGGGGCTTTCTGAGATTGCTTGAAAAGGTTCATTAGCAAGACTCTCGCAATGCATTCACCCTCTCTCTTTAGACTATCATCTGATGCTTTGCAATCATATGCCTCAATTTATTTTTATCATATATCTGCACTTAATTATTAATTTCCTAAAACTATCAGTAGATTTAATTACTCCTTTAAATTGCAGAAGGGTGTCTTGAAGGGTCAGTTGGTACATGTTGCTGCGTTTCAAACAGCGCAAAAACGGGGGGAAGGCTTAGGAACAAACAACAGAAGCGCTGTTCCTTTGTTCGTTAGCCTTCCTGCCGTTTTCGCGCGGTTTTGAGTGCAGTAACATGTAGCAACTGGCCCTTGAAGACACCCTTCTGCAATTTCTTTCTCTTACATTAGGCTCTTCTGCACCCAGTGTTTTGCATAACTCATCAATGTGCGAGCGCTTGTGATGTTGTTTTTTCCTTAGCCTTCGTCCAATTTTCGCGCCGTTTTCAACGCAGTACTCCTTTAAATCGTCATCTCTCGTAAACGTTTCTCTTGACTTGTCGGTGATAGATGATATCTATATTAAACGAATAATTATAATTGATTACGAATTAATGATATTTATGACTGCTAATAATGAATGATATTCTACTACTTCCCACCATTGTACTGTAACTGCATAGATTGAGATCTATAGCTGCATAGATTAGATACTATCTATCTATTTTACTGATGTCCTACACTGACAGCTTTCACCCCTAAATTGAACATATGTTGAATTCATTGTCACCATTCATTAGTAATGCACTGTGTACCAAGGTGCGAATGTAGATCAACATTAGTAAGATACTCTTACCGTGAATACTGCTTAGCTGACCTAATTTTAAAAAAATTGCGCAGCTTGCATTGAGTCGCGCAAACCTGGGCTAGAGCAGAGCTGGTCGGCACTTGGCTGGTCTAGGCTTGACTAGACACACGTGCATTCACACGCCAATGCACGAAGTGTTCGCGGGGTCACATTAATAATCACGAGTATAGACTAGGCGTTGATCGGGTTCGATTGGGTATCGCTCGGCAGTCACAACACCAAATAAATTAATTAGATTAATCAGAATAATTGGAATAATTAGCGTAATAGGTCTAATTTGCACATTTGGAACTTGGTCTAGCTTAACTTGCATCCCTAGGCAAGCTAGCATTATTATGTCTTAATTATGCTAATGAGGTTAATTATTATAATCTACATACTCGAGGCTTCATCTCGACGAGCTTTCACCACAAGTCATTCGAGACCTAATGAGTTATTTACGTAATTATTACTAATTAGGATCATTCATAATTATTATATCGGTATCGCTCGGCATCTCTTGCCGAGCTCGGCATGACTACGCAGACTAGAATCTCAACTCGGCTTAATTAGGGCTAATTAGCCTTCTGGCTGTATTATGCTTGGCTAATTAGTTTTCATCGTGCTCAACTAAACTTAATTACAATTGGCTATGATTAACATGGCTTAACTAGGCACAGCTATGCTGAGTGCGCCGGCATAATGATGATTGTGTTTTGTCTACATCGCGAATAGTACAAAGCGTGGGCATAACTCTGCTGTAAAAAAAATATTAATATTAATTACGCTGCAGAGTCCCTAAATGCCAATTAGCAAACATTCCAAATGTATTCAGCCTCTTCCTATATGCTTTCATTTGATGCATTACTATGTTGTCGACCTCTTAATTTATTGACCATATACCCGCATTTGGCAACTGCCTACAACGATCACTAATAAACTATAATCGTCATCTTTGGCATATCTTTTATTTGATACCTTAAATTGCTAGGTTCCATAGATTTTCCCCAAATTATCCCTGATTACTAATTATCGACAACTATCACTAAAGATAATTGCATGTTACTATCTATCTCGGATGGTAATTTCGTACATTAAATGCCCTATATATATCATGTACATATCCTTCTATACTGAAAGATTTCTATTACAACATTAAAATTGGTGAATTCATTACAAGTGATTACTTGTATGGTCAGGGTGCAAATGTGCATAATGTTGCTGAGTAAATCTCACTCAGTGTGAATTCTTGGGGGTCATTGTCAACTCTGTTAATTTTCCATAGTAATTAAGCTAAAAGACCCCTAATCACTAATTAGCAACCTAAGGTTCTTATATCTTTGATCCTCTTCGTCTCCACTTCTATGTCATACATTACAACGCAATCCTCCTATTAGTTGATTCTTATTTACCCCTTTTCTATTTACCTCAAAGTGTAAGTATTAATAATGACAGAGTACAATTACCATATCTCTTATACCTTTGATTAC
Organism: Rhipicephalus sanguineus; assembly: GCF_013339695.2. Taxonomy (NCBI): domain Eukaryota; kingdom Metazoa; phylum Arthropoda; class Arachnida; order Ixodida; family Ixodidae; genus Rhipicephalus; species Rhipicephalus sanguineus. The sequence goes on along the minus strand of NC_051179.1, from coordinate 4,001,855 downwards.
TAATTAGCTATAACAGTATCTACTGCTAGTTACTTGCATGCGACAGCCATCTAATATTAATGGCGTGCATTGCAATACTAAATCTAAATATATATATAATATACATGTCCTTCTATACTAACCGCCTTCACCAATAAGTTTTAAGTAAATTGTTAAATTCATTAGTACCCTTGATTACTTACACCCAGTGGAGCAAAATTCGTATCCGTATCAATACATCCTGTCAATTATTACCTACTTTGAATTACGAGGAACTATTTTCATTTTGGACCATCTGCTCTAATTAACCTATGACTTCTCATTGCTAATTAACAACTTAAGACCTCCACAGTATTCATACCCTCCATATCTTTAGCAGCTTCAAGAAAAACAAGCTTATATAAAAACACTGACATTTTCACCTGTTTTAGGGCAACCGTAAACACTATGAAGCGTATGCACCCCTATAAGGTGGTTTCGCTGCAATGCACCTTAGACAAAAGTTCCCGTCGAACCTCAGAAACTTCGCCGACATCCGCTAAACTTCACAGGTGCGAAGATTGAATCATCGAGATTGGGTCCCTTCAGTGATTTAAGCAGGTGAGGGAGCATTGTTTTTATATAAATTTTTAAATTATCTCCTATGGAGTTTCACATAGCACATAAAAGTGGCTCTCGAACCCAGGAAGTTAATGGGAATAAAGCAAAACTTCTCGCACTGTGGCATAATGACTCCCATATTGTATGGACGAAGTGATTTAAGCGTATATTGAAGCGTTACACTACAATAAATGTTTAAAGGTCGGTTCCCATTGAGTGACGCTGCCGCTTAGCAGCCAACACAACAGATGGCGCTAGTTGTCGATGTCCCGAATTCCTGGACATGCTTCCAGCTTTCGCTGTGCTGCGCTTTCCGCGCAGTCCTGGCGTTTTTTCAGGCGATGGGAGACGTCGTGAAAGTACGGTATCGCAGCGGTCCTACGAAAATTCTCTTTCTCGCTCTGGGATTTATTCTGCACTCGCTCCTTCTGGGACTTCTTGACTGCCTGCAATAGAGAGTTAGCCACTGACATAGTGACAAAGCCTGGATACCCTGCCTGCTTCAGTCGACCAAGTTGGGCTTGAAAGCTTTCTTGCACTAAATGATGGCAAGACTTCTGCAAAGCATTCTTTAGGCACGTGCTTGCAACCCCTCTTTTCACAAGCTTTGAGTGACTGGAAGAGAAGCGAAGCAAGGGCTTACTGGCGCGCGGCTCGTATTTCCAGCACACATGAGAACTTGAAAAGCTTAGACGCAAGTCGAGAAACCTGATCGTTCCCACTTTTGCCAGCCCGTGAGTCAGCGTCAAGGGACTCCAGTACATAAGCAGCCTCGTTCGGACCCGTTCGTGATGTCATCACTAAGAGATCATCGACGAAGCGGAACACTTTCTTCACCCGCGTTATATCCAAAGATATAGAGAGCGCTCTGTCATATTGTGCTAACAAGAGGTCGCTCAGCACGGGTGCAATGCAGGAGCCAATACACACCCTTTGCTTTTGTGTGTACGCCTTGTTTTCCCATATTATGAACGTCCAACGTTAATATAATGAAAGAAGCTCGAGGAAACTTTATACACTCACCAGCGCTTGCCCCGTGAATGATGAAGCACCATACATATCTATACGTTCCTCTACGTTCGCCTCATGGGGCAGTGAATAAAAAAGATCCTTTATATCGATCGACAAAGCATCAACAGAGGCACCTGCATTTTCTTTCAAGTATGAAACTACACTTTCCGAATTCCTGACCAAGAACGGGTCGTCCACCTTCAGCAGATTAAGTTTTTCTTGCAAGTACACAGCCACCGATTTGCACCAAGTTCCTCTCTACGATACTATGACACGGAGCGGACACTCAGCTTTGTGCGTTTTAGCCGCAAACAGCAATTCTAGACCAGTAGTCTTCCTCTTCTCAATCGAGTTAGATGCCCTATTCAGGCCTAGCTTGCCACACATACTTTTAAATGCGAAGCATTTCTTAGCGAACTTCTGCGACTTTGAGCGTATCTATCTATCTATCTATCTATCTATCTATCTAGCCGCCTACGACTTTGTGCTCTCCTGGCCGTTTCGTTAATCGGATGTATACCAAAATTGGTGTGTCATAACATGGCTTTATTACGAACATAAATGACAGGTCATATCATGAAAAACATGACACGCATGTCATGAACAGCACGATTTACATTCCATGGCCTTTGGGCTCCCTGGCCGTTCCTTTATTCGGATGTATACCAAAATTGGTGTGTCATAACATGGCCCTATCACGAACATAAATGACAGGTCATATCATGAAAATCATGACACGGATGTCATGAACAGCATGATTTACATTCCACGGCCTTTGGGCTCTTGCAGCCGTTCCGTTAATTTCATATATACCAAAATTGGTACGGCGAGACAAGAGTTCATGACGGACATAATGACAGGTCCTAACATGCAAATCATGACGCGGATGTCATGTGCAGCACGATTTACATGACATGGTCTCGGGGCGCTCGCGGCCGTTTAAATGAAGGGATACATATGAAAACTGGTATGACGAGACATTTCTGTATGACGAACATAACTGACACGTGGTAACATGAAAATCATGATATGCATGTCATGTATGACATGATTTACATGCCACGCTCATGCCGCACTCGCGGCCGTTTCGCTAGATTGATATACACCAAAATTGGTATTGTGCGATGTGACTTTATGAAGAACATGAATAACAGGTGGTAGCACGAAAACCATGACATCCATGACATGTATGTCATGATTTACTTGCCACGCTCATGGTGCATTCGCGTCCGTTTCGCTTGCGTGATATACACCAAAATTGGTGTTATGCGACACGACTGTATGACGAACGTAAGTGAGACGTGGTAACATGAAAATCATGACATGCAAGTCATGTACGACCTGATTTACATGCCACGCTCATGATGCGCTAGCGGCAGTTTCAGTAGATTGATATACACAAAATTGGTATTGCGCGATGTGACTGTATGAAGAATATGAATGACAGTTGGTAAGATGAAAACCATGACATGCATGTCATGTATGTCATGATTTACATGCCACGCTCATGGTGCATTCGCGTCAGTTTCGCTTGCGTGATATACACCAAAATTGGTGTTACGCGACACGACTGTATGACGAACGTAAGTGAGACGTGGTAACATAAAAATCATGACATGCAAGTCATGTACGACCTGATTTACATGCCACGCTCATGATGCGCTAGCGGCAGTTTCAGTAGATTGATATACACCCAAATTGGTATTGCGCGGTGTGACTGTATGAAGAACATGAATGACAGTTGGTAAGATGAAAACCATGAGATGCATGTCATGTATGTCATGATGTAATTGCCATGCTCATGATGCCATCGCGGCCGCTACGCTAGCTCGATGTACACCAAAATTGCTATTGCTCGAAGCGACTGTACGACGATTGTGAGACGTGGTAACATGAAAATCATGACATGCATGACATTCACGACATGATTTACATGTCATGCTCATGATGCACTCGTGCCGTTTCGCTTGCTTGACACACCAAAACTGGTATTGCGCGACGCGACTGCATGACGAACGTAAATGAGAGGTGGTAACATGGAAATCATGACATGCAGGTTATGTATGTCATGATTTACATACCGCGCTCATTGTGAATTCCCGGCCGTTTCGCTAGCTTGGTATACACAAAAATTGGTATTGCGTGACGCCACTGTATGTCGAACGTAAATGAGAGGTGGTAACATGATAATCATGACATGCATGAAATGTACGTCATGATTCACATGCCATGCTCATGGCGCACTCGTGGCAGTTTCGCTAGATTGATATGCACCAAAATTGGTCCTGCGCGATGTGACTGTATGAAGAACATGAATAACAGGTGGTAACATGAAAACTATGACATGCATGCCATGTATGTCATGACTTACATGCCACGCTCATGGTGCATTCGCGGCCGTTTCGAAAGCTTGATATACCCCAAAACTGGTATTGCGCGATGTGACTGTATGATGAGCATTAGTGACAGGTGGTTACATGAAAAGCCATAATATTCATGTCATGTATGGCATGATTTACATGCTCTACTCATGGTGCACTCGCGGCCATTTCGCTCCTTTGATATACACCAAAATTGGTATTGCGCGATGTGACTGTATGACGAACATAAATGAGAGGTCTTAACATGCGAATCATGTTATGCATGTCATGTACGGTATGATTTACATGCCACTGTCATGGTGCGCTTCCGGCCGTTTTGTTAACGTAATCTATACCAAAATTGGTATAGCATGACACGAGTGCGTGATGAACATAACATGCATTTATATACCAGAATATGCGTTTCATTGGCATGGTGTGCACTAGATTGTGCATGCATGCGTGCATGGCAAACATGCGATATATGGTGGACTAGATGCCATGGCATGAATGATTTCATTTGGCTCAAAGACAAACAAGGCGATGTATGCAGCTCTTTGCTGGCTGCTTCGCATTACATCGATTCCCACAGTGCGTGGGATCTGCCGAATTTTTTGCCTTTGCTTTCACTCTTGACAACAAAATGCCAAGACATTCCTCAAAGTTCGAGTCTAGAGCGTCCAAGGTCTTTTTTTTAAACGTGCCAGTACGCACGTTTAAAAACCCTGCACGTTCCAACCCTGCACGTCACAGCGATTGCAGCGCCCGCGCCTCTAGTGGTGGGCCTCGCGTCCAATATAAAGTTAACGAAGCGGCGACAAAAGCATAAAGACAGTCGCGTGTAAATCATGCGGTTCGTGACATTCATGTTATGATTTTCATGTTATGACCAGTCATTTATATTCGCCATACAGTCATTTTATGCCATATCAATTTTGATATACATCATATTAACGAAACAGGGCACGAGAGCACACATTCGTAGGCGGCTAGATAGATAGATAGATAGATAGATAGATAGATAGATAGATAGATAGATAGATAGATAGATAGATAGATAGATAGATAGATAGATAGATAGATAGATAGATAGATAGATAGATAGATAGATAGATAGATAGATAGATAGATAGATAGATAGATAGATTATAAAGAGGTTTATTAGCGGCGACGATACTCGACAGCGACAGTCAAGGCGGGGCCGACTCTCAGCGCGAGCTGCGTTCTCTTCGAAAAGAGCCAAAGAGGGCGACCCACTAGAAGGTGTCCGAGAGGACGACCCATTACCAAGTTCGAAAGCTTCGCTACAATTGCCCCGGGTACGAAAAGGGAGCCGCCTGGCGACCTAGCAACTTGTCACTATGAGAGTGTCGTGGTAGGGCTTCAGGCGCTCCACGTTGACAATGTCGTACCCTGGACGGCGCATGTCCGAAGATGGTTCTATGGGTTCGATCAGGTAGTTGACCGGGGATGTGCGTTCGACGACATGGTAGGGGCCTTCGTATTTGGGCAGTAGTTTGGAAGAGAGGCCAGTTGCACTGGTAGGGCCACAGATCCAAACGAGCGCTCCAGGGAGGAACGTGGGCGCAGAAGTGGCGGTGTCACCGCGAATGCTTTTCGCTGCCGCTCTTGGTTATGCGTAGTCAAGGTCTTGGAGAGCTCACGACACTCCTCAGCAAGTCTGGCTGTGGCAGAAATAGGCTCACATTCAGAGCGATCCGGCTTGTAGGGAAGGATTGTGTCGATTGTGTACGACGGGTGCCTGCCGTACAATAAGGGGGAGAAACCAGTAGTGCTCTGAGGGGCGGTAATTTCGGCGTACGTGACGACTGGCAGAATTGCATCCCAATTTGTGTGGTAGGCGGCGACGTACATCGAGAGCATGTCGCCGAGCGTGCGGCTAAAGCGTTCGGTGAGGCCATTCGTCTGCGGATGGTAAGCGTGAACAACGTTGCACTCTTTCAGAATGGCTTCGACGACTTCCGACAAGAAGACACGGCCTCGATCACTGAGCAGCTCCTGAGGTGGACCGTGACGTAGCATGAATCGGTGGAGCAGGAGGGAGGCCACATCGCGTGCTGTAGGCGCAGGCAGGGCGGCAGTTTCAGCGTATCGCGTCAGGTAGTCTACAGCGACGATGGCCCAGCGGTTACCAGCAGACGTCAGAGGAAGTGGCCCGTACATATCGATGCCAACCCGCCCAAACGGCCGGTCAGGGCAAGGTAGAGGTTGCAGACCTGCCGGCGACAGGTGCGTTGAAGTTTTGCGGTGCTGACAATCGATGCAGGAGCGAACAAACTTCTGCACGTAGCGGTACATTCCTCGCCAAAAGTACCGTTGGCGAATGCGGTGGTAGGTTTTCGATACCCCAGAGTGTGCACACTGCGGATCAGATTGGAACGACTCGCATATGTGAGAACGCAGACTGCGGGTTATTACTTGTAGCCACTGGCGACCGTCGCCGTCGTAATTGAGTCGGTGGAGGAGGTTGTCGCGAACGGCGAAATGGTGGGCTTGACGACGCAATGCGCGAGAGGATGGTGTGGCCGATAGATCAGTCAGCAAGTCTATCAGTGAGGCAATCCATTGATCTTTGCGTTGCTCAGTAGTGATGGTGTGAATGTCGAGGGCAGAAACGGCAAAGTGAGACACTGAGCTGTGGGCATTGTCGTCAGGCAGGGGAGAGCGGGACAGGGCGTCGGCGTTAGCATGCTGGCGTCCGTTGCGGTACAGCACGCGGATGTCGTAGTCTTGCAGGCGAAGTGCCCACCGGGCGAGACGGCCTGAGGGATCCTTCAAGGACGACATCCAGCACAGTGCATGATGGTCGGTGACGACATCAAATGGACGACCATACAAATAGGGTCGAAACTTCGTAAGGGCCCAGATGATTGCCAGGCATTCTTTCTCCGTAACGGTATAGTTGGTCTCAGCTTTAGTAAGCGTACGACTTGCATATGCCACGGCGTACTCCGGGAACCCCGGTTTGCGCTGCGCAAGGACACCGCCGAGACCAACACCGCTGGCGTCCGTGTGTACCTCTGTAGGGGCCGTAGGGTCGTAGTGGCGTAGTATCAGAGGAGACGTCAACAAACTACGCAGCTTTGCGAAAGCGTCATCGCACTCTGACGACCATGAATTGAGGGGCCCGTTGCTGCCAAGAAGCTTCGTCAGCAGCGATATAATAGTCGCGAAGTTGCGGATGAAGCGCCGAAAGTAGGAGCATAGTCCTACGAAACTGCGCAGTTCTTTGACCGACGTAGGTTTGGGGTACTCTGACACGGCCCGAAGCTTGGCTGGATCGGGGAGAATTCCGTCTTTGGACACGACGTAGCCCAGTATTGTCAGCTGCCGTGCTGCAAATCGGCACTTCTTTAGATTCAGTTGTAGCCCGGCCTCGCTCAAACGCGTCAACACATGTCGTAGGCGTTAAAGATGCGTGGAGGAGTCCGGGGCGAAAACTACTACGTCGTCGAGGTAACACAGGCACATGTGCCATTTCAAGTTGCGCAGAACAGTATCCATCATGCGCTCAAAGGTCGCGGGCGCATTACACAGCGCAAACGGCATGACGTTGAATTCGTACAAGCCATCCGGCGTGACAAAGGCTGTCTTCGGTCGAGCGTCATCAGCCATGGGGACTTGCCAGTACTCTAAGCGCAAATCGAGCGATGAAAAGAATTCTGCTCCTTGCAGGCTGTCAATGGCGTCGTCTATTCGAGGTAGGGGATAAACGTCTTTACTGGTGATTTTATTCAGTTGTCAATAGTCCACACAGAGCCGCACAGAGCCGTCCTTCTTCGCAACGAGAACGACAGGAGACGCCCACGGACTGTTTGAGGGTCGAATAACGTCGCGGGCAAGCATGTCGTCGACTTGCTTGCCCGCAAGCAAGTCGAGGACAACCTTACGTCGACCGACGTAAGGTTGTCAGCAATCGAGGAACGAAATACATCAGCGGATGACGAATCAGATGTGGAAACAGCACTGAGCGTACGGGAGCTGGCACAGTGCGTGTCATCCGGTGCGTCCATAACTTGTGCGTCTTCGAGGGGTTCCGCTCTGCCGAGATATTCCCCTCGCACCAACGTAACAATGAACGGGGATGGGTTGGTCACAAAAATATCCGTGTCGCCCTGAGTGATTTCCACGGTCGCAAATGGCACCAGCAAGACTTTCCTAGTGAAAACGCGGTCACATGGAGAAAGAAGTGCAACGGCGTCGCAGAGACCGGTGCAATAGACTGACACAGCCGTTGACGAATTTGCAGGAACTGTGATGTCGTATTTGACGAACACTTTGGTTGCAGCCGATGAACTGTCTGTCGGCGTCAAATCTGATAATGGTGAGAGCTCTAATTCGGCTGGTGCGCAGTGAATGACGGCGTCGTGGCGGCCGAGAAAATCACATCCCAGGATGACGTCGTGAGAGTATTAAGAAATTATGATGAATTCGACGGCGTACAGAGCGTCCTGAATGATGACACGGGCTGTGCATACCGCCGTCGGGTGAATACTTTGGGCGCTGGCTGTACGGAGGGAGAGCCCGGAAAGTGGCGTCGTCACTTTTCGTAGCAGGTGGCTTAGTTTAGCGTCCATAACGGATACGGCGGCTCCAGTATCGATAAGGGCGGATGCGCGAACACCGTCCACAGAAACGTCTATCACGTTCGACGGTCTTTCCTGAGGGCTCTCGCAGTTCGATAGCGTCGCAGCCCTTGCCTCGTGGACTGCGACGACTAGTTTTCGTGGTCGCGTGGGACCGGACGTGGCCGCATCGGTGACAGCGAACGGCGTCGTGGTGACGGTGAACGGCGGGTAGATGCAGCCGGGCGAGACGTCGGCGACGGAGGCGTAGGTGGGTCGTAATACGGGCGGTTCGACTGGCTGGTGGCAGGGGACACATCTCTAGGCGGCTGCACACGATTGCAATAGCGCGCCACGTGGCCGGCGTAACCGCATGCGAAACATATGGGGCGGTTGTCAGGTGTGCGCCATCGGTTCGCTGAGGCAGGGCCCACCCATGGTGCAGGACGGGATTGACGGGGCGGCAACTGATAGGACTGCATGGTGGGCTGCAGTCGTGGCCTGTGCGTGACGTCGGCGTAGGTTACCGGTACACCCGCTTCGAAAGAGTGAGGTCGAGCGGAGGTTTCGGCGTAAATGTGTGGGGCAGCCGTAGCGATTGATGGGGGCGGTCTTGCGACAACTTGGGCGTAACTCAAAGGTGCAGGAGCCGGATGGTGCTGGTGGTACTCGGGCATGACCTCCGCGATTTCCTGCTCAATTGCTCGACGGAGGGGAGGCAGAAGGTCCAGCAGACAGAACTGTTGCTCGATTTCCTCGCGCACGAAGGCCTTGATCTCTGCGAGCAACACGGAGTGGTCCGGTGTGGTCGACAAGCCAGCGAGCTCGGCGTCGCGTGATGGAGAGCGACGGTCATCAATCGCTGCCGGCGCAGCTCCTCATAGCTTTGGCAGAGCGTTATGACCTCTGCCACTGTGCTTGGGTTCTTGGCGAGCAGCATGGTGAAGGCGTCGTCGTCGATGCCTTTCATGATGTGCGTGATCTTGTCAGAATCGGACATGGTGGCGTCGGCTTTCTTACAGAAATCGAGGACGTCTTCAATGTAACTGGTGAATGATTCGCCGGCGTGCTGAGCGCGTTCACGTAAGTGCTGTTCAGCCTGCTGCTTACGAACGGCAGGGCGGCTAAACACGTTGATAATGGCGGTCTTGAAGTCGGACCACGTCGTAAAATCGGATGCGTGGTTGTTGTACCACCGGCCCGCCACACCCGCGACGTAGAAAACCAGGTTAGTCAATTTTCCGGCCTCGTCCCATTTATTGGGGACGCTCACGCGCTCGTAAATGGCGAGCCAGTCCTCCACGTCGGTACCATCGGCGCCAGTGAAGACTGGAGGGTCGCGAATACGAGGGACACCAGGACATGTCGGTGCAGGCGGGGGCGTTTGCTGGGAGGCGTCCTGAGGCATGGAAGGCGGCAGGGTACGGGATCGAAGAGCCAGGGGCATCGAATGAGGGCCGAAGTTGTTGTGAAGGCTCAGCACTCTCCACCAAATTATAAAGAGGTTTATAAGCGGCGACGATACTCGACAGCGACAGTCAAGGCGGGGCCGACTCTCAGCGCGAGCTGCGTTCTCTTCGAAAAGAGCCGAAGAGGGCGACCCACTAGAAGGTGTCCGAGAGGACGACCCATTACCAAGTTCGAACGCTTCGCTACAAGATAGATAGATAGATAGATAGATAGATAGATAGATAGATAGATAGATAGATAGATAGATAGATAGATAGATAGATAGATAGATAGATGGATGGATGGATGGATGGATGGATGGATAGATAGATAGATAGATAGATAGATAGATAGATAGATAGATAGATAGATAGATAGATAGATAGATAGATAGATAGATAGATAGATAGATAGATAGATAGATAGATAGATAGATAGATAGATAGATAGATAGATAGATAGATAGATAGATAGATAGATAGATAGATAGATACGTTTGTTGTCGCAGAAGTTCGGCAAGAAATGCTTCGCATTTAATTCCCGCTGTGAATAGCAAAACGAGCTAGCTTTGCTCGATTCCCGCCGGTTGCTGCATCCAAAAGAGCAGCACCAAGGCATTCTTCGATGCCTTGACAGGCTTGTGTTGTATGCCAAACCATACCGGATGTCGTAAAGTTCCTGCACGCTTTTCTGAGGCTATTGGGCGCGAGGCATACCACTGGAAACGCCGGCGCCACCGTCGGCGTGACGTGTTTGGCAGGATCACGTGGTCTCAGCGGCCGCGTCGGCTGCTTGTGGAGCGCTACCATGCACGTGCTTTGAAAACGAGTTTCAAGGTCCACCTGCGCTGCGGTCCGTTAAAATGCCGTGATTCTCTCGCGTTTTGAACACACTTGAACCCATTGTATTAGGAGTGGCTGCCACCGTAGACGATGAACATGCTGCTGTACTGCTCGGTGCCGGACGCACGCAGCGGAGCCCCGTGTCAGCCTGCACCGGTCCCCGTGGGACAACAAACTGCGTGAAGCGTGGGTTGTGGAGCTAAGAACAGGCAAGCAGCCATCGGCTACGATTCTAAAAAGACAGGGCGTGCAAATACGGACACAAGAAAGAAGTCAGGACACCACAAACGCCGACTAAAACTGAAGTGACGCACAACGGCGGAAAAGAAAGAAGGCACGAAAACTTATCTGCGCATGCCCATGCTACGGGCGCACCTATCAATCCGGCACGTTGGCGGTCTACGTGGAAGATAACCGTTAAGGCATTTGATTTCATCTTTATGCAAGTTAATCGACGGTTGGCTCACGCATGCACTACCACGATTCTCGATATGCCACGCTTCAATCATCAGGCGCGTTTCTTCATTTCTATGCCGGTACAACACTTCGCATTCATCGAATTTTGGCGTGCACTTACAATGTTGACAATGTAAAGATAAATTAGAAGGTGAGCCCCATGTTAGCGATCTCTTATGATCCATCAATCTCTGGTTAATGCATCGGCCCGTCTGTCCTACGTAGAAGTGGTCGCAGCTGAAAGGGGCCTTATACACCACACTCGTACGGCAATCAGTGAATTTGTTGGTTTGTCTTACGAAACAAATATCGGTCCACTTTTTGTATTTTACTCGCTCATTCTTCCTCTGCACAGCGGCACAAATCTTACCTAGCTTATTGGCAGCCGTGAAAAAAACATTAACGCCGTATGTACTTCCAACTTTCTTAACCTGTGAGATACGCAATGAATGTACGGTATACCTACGACACGTTTCTTCCTATCGCTTTCTGCAACCATGCTCGGACTTGACACAATGGACTTTTTTAAACGTTCAGCGACAGTGGCCACTGCATCACGAGGATACCCTACATCTAAAAGACGCGTAACCTGTTCGTTAGAGCTATCACTCATTTTGTGCTCACACGACTTGGTGAGGGCTGACTTAAGGCAAGACATGACGATGCCGTTTTTTACAACCTTCGAGTGCTTCGACGAAAAAGTTAACAGCGGTTTCGAAGATCTAGGAGAATACTGCCAGCACACGTGGTTCTTCTGGAACGTTAAGGAAATGTCTAAGAATTGTATTCCCTTATTCTGAGGCGCCTCTTTAGTAAAGTTCGGCCCTCCTCCACTTAATTCAAATTTTTCGCTCACTGAAGTTACCACCGTTTCAATGTCCTCACCACTACAAAAAATCAAGTAATCGTCCACATAACGAAAAACCCTGATAACCGAATTACCTAAGGCGTCTTCCAAAAGTTTGTCAATCTTGCTAAGGTATAAATCACTAAGAACCGGAGCAACCTTAGAACCAATACATATCCCTGATTTCTGCACATAAATGCCTTCATGCCTTCCTTCCAACCTACCAGCGTCGACTTTATATACATGGAAAGAATTTCTAGAAATGCCTCGGTAGAAACACCACATTTATCGGTGAAAACCGCCTCTTGCCCTTGTTCGTTAATGCATTCATTAACACATTTAATAAGTCCCCATGCAGCAAGGAGTAATACAGGTCTTCAATATCCATACTAAAACCTTTACAACAGCCGGGGTTCTCCTCTGAGAGGAACAGAACTAGCGCCTGAGAATTACGCATACGAAAAGGGTCTGAAAAACTCAAAGAGGTTAAGCAGTTCTGCAAATAACTAGATACAGCGACTTGCCAGGTGCCTTGCTCTGAAACGATTGCTCGAAACGGAATCTCGTTCTTATGTGTTTTGGCTGAAAAAAAATACAATTCTAAAGTAAGTGATTTAGCCTCCTTGACATTACAAGCAATTCTCTCAAGGTTATGTCCTAGCAAAAGGTCGACAGCACGTTGCCTAACTACCGATGGTCTAAGTTTTACCGTCCTAAAATTCTGATAATGCTTTTTCTGAGAACAAACTGTCCGGTATAATTACAAAATACCCTTCCGTATCTGAAATTACTGGCCTGAGTCTCTTGTCGACACAGTAATTAACCAAAGGCCGGATAGGATCAGGACACTTGAGATGCATATTAGAACCCGTGATACTAGCAACGCAGTCTGAAATGCAGTGGGAGCGCTCTTCTTCAGGAATGAGTATAGTGATTGTACGCGGCAAACTTAAAGCGTCTATTGGTTTCAGGTCCGGCTTAAAACAGTATTTAGGACCTAAGGCTAGGGTTTTGCAGTGACTATCATCTAAGGCAGCTCCTCCAAGGACTAGCAAGTTATTTTGCGGTGAAACAGTAGAAATAATCTTCCGCTTACATGGTTGAAGTTCTCGAAGTTTTACCCTCCGTATGAATTCCGCATGCTGGCATATCGAGAATAGTGGTAGCGCACGCGTGAGTCAACCGTCGATTAACTTGCATAAAGATAAAATCAAATGCCTTAACAGTTATTTTCCACGGAGACCGCCAGGCGTGCCGGATTGATAGGTTCGCCTGTTGCATGGGGATGCGCAGATAAGTTTTCGTGCCTTCTTTCCTTCTTTCGTGCCTTCTTTCCTTCTTCAGTTGTTAGTCGGCGTTTGTGGTGTCCTGACTTCTTTCTTGTGTCCGTGTTTGCACGCCCTGTCTTTTTAGAATTAATACTTACCAACTAGCTCAGCGCTCTGTTATTCTAAGCATCGGCTACAAGTCGTGAGTGCAGCAAGCACTTCCGCGACGAAGACTTTCGCTACTGCGTCAGGGCTGCGATGTTCGGTGAGTATCAGCAAGCGCGCACTGAGACGACCGTTCGCGCGCGCTTCCCGCCAGCTAATGGTGCTTATCTCCCGCAGGATGGAAAAGGCGCTACCTCTTACCAAGTGCGACAGCATCTGAGAACTTTTCCGTGCGACCTCTTGATCGTCGGCCCTGCGCTCAGCGTCCACAAAATCGGCTGCAGATACTTAAGTCATTGTTTCGATACGTTGGATTAAAGAACTCACAGGGTCCCTTACGCATTCCCTTAAGATGCATCAAAGTGTAGCCCTCATCTTCTTCTTCATATTGTCAGCCGATGTATTGATTATCACCCCCCCCCTACCCCCCTCCAAAAGCTTTCTGCACTTAGCGCTGTTTTGCACTGCCTCCGTGAACGGTCCACCGATCACGAAGGCTGTGCAAAGAGACCATGCTGTGTGAATACGTCATGTGACGGCAAATTATGTGGCATCATGGGGGCATCATAATGACGTCACAAATTTGAGTGATCTGTGACCTCATGATGACGTAATCACGCGATGATTATGTTTTGCGTCACTCGTGTTGAAGCCGCTGACGCGGGACGCCGACGGTCAATCTTCCCGTCTGAGGAGGCAGGCTTTCGCATTCATAAGCTACACGACGTTTGCTAGTGGATGTACGTACATAGAGAGTGACTCAAATGCTGCGGCTGATCGGTGCTACATTTATGTAGGCAATAACATTCTTTCATCCAAGCTTGCGTTCTCCTGACGGAAACACTACGTGTTAAAAAAAAGCCCAAATTTATTTGTGCCACTCTCAAACTCAAGTTGGGCCTTTCCAACCTCATGCACTTTCTTAGAGCTTATGTATTTATGTGGGAAAATTGACTGGAATGCAAAGGCAACGATAATTAAGGAGCATATTAAAAAAGGCATCGCATATGCTCACGCTTTGTGTGAGCACTAAACAAAACGAATGCACTGAAATAAACAGAAGCAGCGGCAATTGCGCGCTGAAAGATCGATCAATATGCAATGCGGGGCAGCTTGTCAAATGACATTGAATCGTACGCGAATTTAGACCGAAAAAAAAACTGAATCGTCAGATGGCACATCACAAATTTGCCATAGGCGTGCCAAAGTCACAGTTGTAACGAAATTGTTTTTGAACTGCTCTGATAGCGTCCGCGCAACAGTTGTTGTTTTTGTACTCACAAGTTCTCATATTTGCGGCCTCAAGTTCACAGCGTGGTGCCAAAACATCATCAGTAGGAACATACATGCATAAAAACCGTAAGTCGGCGCGAAGCCGTGCGATTGCTGTCTTGAGACTGCTTTCTGCTATGATCCAATTGGTTATTCAGGCAGTCTATACTCTAGCAAGATATTTCCCATACAGGGTGTTTCAGGTAACTTGGACCAAGTATACTTTTTAATTTCGCACAGTCTAGAAAAAAGCTGGAAAAAATTTAACAGGGCAGTTAGCATAGATGAAGCAATTCGAAGTTGCTTAAAAAACGTTACAACTTTCCTAGTTAATATTTTTCGTTATAGTTACTATTTTAAAGGTTAGTTAAGCGGTCTTTGTTAATTACAAAGCTTATCGGATTGGCACTTATACTAGCATGGATAAAATATTGTGACGTACTGACGTTTCAGAACAAGTGCTACAACTTTTGCATTGAAGATTTTTCTCTAGAGTCAATATTTAAAAGTTCACTAAGCAATCTTTGTTAATTGCTGAGATTAGTGGATTGGAAAAAATAATCTGACGATATGGCTCAGAACAATACTACCATTATTGGAGACGCGTAGCGCCCATGCTTAATTTTTTATTACTTGGTGCTTTTTAGCTGAAACACCCTGTAGATTACACTCAGAGACTGACTACATTTCACGCAAGAAACCAGTTCAGAGGTCTCCATCGCGGTGACCGCGTGGAAAGGGCGCTCCGTTTTCTGCAAGGCGACAGCGACTGTAAACTATCTTGTGCTTTCTGTTCGCCTAAAAATATTGTTTTGACAGTAAAGAACATATTTCGTTTCGAAAGCACCTACAGAAATGTCCCGGAGGGCTTCCGCGAAGTGTTTTTGTAGAGCGCCGACAGCAAAACCTACGGGGAGCGCGCCGACTGTATCCTACCTAGCACGCAATCGAGGCGCGTCCGGTAGAGGGCGACTCCGTAACTCCTCGCCCCCATATGCGTCGGCGGCCGGGAGACAGGGCGAGCGAGCTGGGCCCCTTATGTGGCGAAGCCGCCGAGAGCGCACGGCGGCGAAGCGAAAAGGAATGCGGCACTTTTCTCGTTCTAATGATTTTACAGCGGAGCGCTTGCTGCGCCACCGGTGGAACAAGGTTGAGGTGACTGTCAATCGAGGCTTTGCATCGTCACCTGCCGAGTGAAATTGAAGTTACTGCGAAAAGAATATTTGAAAAGGCATTCTTAATGCGATTTTATTAGATTTATTGGAACTGCCGCCGACGACATGCCGCCGCCGCTTGTGTTGCGGGCTGCCATCTAGGAAAACGCTCGCACCCCCTTCCGCTGCGCACGCTTCGCTGAAGTAGAGAGTAGTAGAACAGGGGAGTGCTCGGAACGGCCGCAGCACCAATGTACAGAAAGTGACGCCCAAACAGGGTCAGTCCGCTTGTGCTGCTGCGATCGGTAGTCTGCAATGTGCCGTGGTTTAAGAGATGCGCGCGGCCCCGCGATCGGGACGACCTCGAATTCAATCCTGTCTATTCTTTCCGCGAAATTGTGCAGCATTACCAATCTGATCACACAGCCTTTATCCACGCCCACGTAAAGGCTTAAGTAAAGCGGAGGAGCGGCTGTGACTCCGCCTGTACACAAACACTATGCTGTGCCCGGCAGCACTAAAACACTTGGACCCCGCCTTTTCCGGCAGTTGCTCGCACTGCGGGGAGAAGTCTACGGACATCTACCACATGGTGTGGGCCTGCCCCTCAAATCCTGCTACACCCCCTATCCCCAACAGGGGGAGGCGACCCTGCTTGGCTGTTCTGACCTTCAGGCCCAAAATGCCTTGGTCCGACGAGCCCAGGCAGCAGCCGACGCCAATGGGGTCCCGTACTAGGGAGCCCCACCTACTGTTTGTAGGTGCCGTCCCCTTAAGGAGCAGTCCCTGCATAACTCCCTTGTTTTTGTGTTTTTTTTTCTAATAAATGTTTTCACCACCATCCGCCAAAGTGGTGCAGTGGTAGAATGCCCGCTTCTCACTCAAAAGGCCCGGGCTCGAATCGCAGCTCTAGATGGTGGGCTTTTGTTCTTAGTGTCACCTTTTATAGCTCTATTGGTTTTCCTTTGTTTCGTAAAACTAGCTTCAGTTTCTACGGATTGCTGCAAAAAATAACGTAAAATGTGAAACCTCGTTTCGAGTCTCGTATTCTCAAAAATCTCGGAGGCCATACTTTACGTTGTTGTTGAATCCCGGGCGGTGGCCCTGCAAATAACTGCGCTCACTGTCAAATTTCTTCTATTTTACTTCACATTTTGCGCTACATTTTGAAGCAACACGTAGCAACTGAAGCTTGTTTTAAGAAACAAGGAAAACCAACACAGCTAGAAAAGGTGACACTAAGAATAAAATCCCGCCATCTGTAGCTGCGATTGGAACCCAGGCCTTTTGAGTGGGAAGCGTGCATTATACCCCTGCACCTAGTGATGCAGAACTATCGGTAAATTGACTATCGATAGTGTCGATAGTTTTCATGAAACTATCGATAGTATAAAGAAACTATCGATAGTACTATTATCGAGAAACTATCGATAGTGCAATCGGTGGTACCATCGTTAATATTACTAGCGATATTGCTGCCACGCGTGTTTATTGCTTTGTTTTCACGTATTCGGGTTTCACCCACAAAGACTCTTAGCACTGTTTCACCGCGCCGTAATGCTCGAGAAGCGTCACGATTGTTTGAGATCATTCTGTTAAGATAACGCGCCGGACGCGAATAGTCCAGTTTATTCGATAACTTACGCGAGCACCAGCGATAACGCTGGAAGGTTCGATGACTGATGTATAAAAGTCGACGCGTTCCACCGATGATCAGATTACTCGACGGCCGACGACTGTCCTCGCCGCTATGAGTGCGCAGCTTGTATCGCTTGTATTTTGAGTTTTGATTTTCTGGGCTCCGTATTTCCCAGTCCTGCTGCAGCATTCTTCACCGTCACAACCACGGGACAATACTATCGATAGTGGTGGGAATAATGATGCTGTTGCTGGCCGGCCACATTGCCAAAATATTTGCGATAGCCTACTATCAGCTTCGCTTAATTTATGAGCAACTTTTGGCGAAAGAAATAAGTTATTTCCGCAGTGAAAATGGCGGAATATGTCCATTAGTAAATTCAAATCCAAAAACAACCAGTTACACCTTACAATTAACAAACTCAGGTCTTGATATTTTTTTTTAATTTTGAAATCATAAAATGCAATATAAATTTGAAGCCGCGCAGTTCCACCACATGTAACGCCTTCCTTTCCGCTAGAGCTGAACAGTTTGACTCTATGATCATGTGTCAGCAAAGCACTGTGGTGACGAACACAAGCATGTCGACTTTCTTGTCCTTCAGCCTGCTCCTACGGCTCCACCATGTACCACGCACGCGGGGAACCAAGCTTATTCTGCAATGAGTTCGTGCTGTCGATTTTATACTATCGATAGTACCATCGAATTTTTGACTATCGATAGGCTACCGATAGTATTTTTTACTATCGATAGTTCGATAGTGACTCAGCTATCGATAGTATCGATGGTACCATCGATAGTTCTGCATCACTACCTGCACCACTTCGGCGGAGCCGCGTGCAACTCTTAAACGGCGACACATTGCAGACTACCGATGGCAGCGCCACAAGCGGATTTAACCTGTTTGGGCTTCACTTTTCGAAACTCGTTCCGGGCACTCCCCTGTTCTAGTACACTCTAGCTGAGGAGACGAAATAAGCGGCCGAGCGGCTCGCTCCCTAAAGACGTCGGCTTGCGCAGCCTACCGCGCATGCGCTGTCGCCTCTCCGCTCGTCCGCTGGGCGCGCTTGCTTGCAATCCTGCCCAGCTATTACTCTCTACTATTGCTTCTGCAACCATGCTCGGTCTTAACAAAATGAACTTTAAATGCTCAGCGACAGTCGCCACTAGAGTTACTGTATATATGCTGCGGAGCAGCGCTGTGTTCGAAGCCTTACTGCGTGTTTACTTTATGCCACAGCTACCTAGATATGCGTAAAATGCTTGTTTGTTTTCGTTATTTGTTAGACACAGAGTGCCAATTCTAGCGCTCGTTTTCTCGAGCAACCTACTTATTCTTTTAAAGCGCTGCGTCAAAAACTACCTGATACGAGCGATTTGCTGAAGTTTAGAAGGACAGATTGGCGGGCTACTTGGTATTGCATAACTGTGAACAGTTATGCAATACCAACTTGTATAACTTGTATAAGTTATCCAAGTTGTACAAGTTATACAAGTTGTATAAGTATACAAGTGTACTTGTATACCAACTTGTATAACTTGTGTGTTCCTTCGCCTCCCTCGCCCTCTTCTTTTTCCTTTCGCGCGGTGTCATGTGCATATATATGCAATCACCTGCAATAAACACTGAGTTGTTAGTTTAGCGCTGTGTCCCGTCTTGCTCTGTCGTCGTCTGTGCGAATTTTTGCGCTACTGTTCACAGATTTGCTGAACTTACTTTGTCGAGAATCGTGTCTCTCCAAGCTTTCTTGTTTGCTATTTAAAACAAAAATATTACTTCCGATAGTGGCTGCCATCGAACAAGTTATAGCACCAGTTTCATCTAAATTCATTATTTGTTCTAGTTTTCCTTTGTTTTCTTCGAAGCGAAAGCCATTGCTCCAAGTGACGCGTTATGAACGAGCGAAAAAGCACACGGAGCCGCTGGGCCGCATCGGCTCCTACATTCTAAAGGGCTGGCTTTCCTGCATGACGTGGACGCCTCGACGGGCAAGATGGCGGACCTATGCGCAACTCTGCTACCTAAAGGTAGCATATACAGTAACTTGATTTCAAGAAAATCAAGGGCGGAACTTCTGGGCCTTGTCCGCAGCATTTCAAGGAAGGCATCTGCTGACTTTGCCGAGAGGTGTGTTTCCGAGGGTTTGGACATTCTTTGTAACCATAGAGCAGGCTTAAGCAGGGTTCCTGTCAAGCAAGTAAAATCCTTCTTGAAGGAAAAGTCATTGTCTTTGGTAGCAGCAGATAAAGAGGGCGGTTTTGTTATTATTCCGAATGAACTCTATAAGAACAAAGCGAGCGAAGCTATTTTGTCTGTTTTTGAGCCCCAAGTTAATGTGTCGCTTCCGTAGTTTAAAACCGAGGCAAAGAATCTGTGTAAAAGGCTGAATCTTGATGGTTTGGTACAAAAGATTGATGGGGGGAAAAATCTTAGCATGGAAATTTTCTTTAACGCAAAAACGCACAAGGTTAACTGTCCTTTCCGTGTAATAGTTTCGGAGGCTAACTCGTGGCAGAAACCGCTGGCACAATTTCTTCAGGGTAAACTGAAGCTATTAAATATTGACGATCCGTTCCTAGCTAAGAGTTCCGATGTTGTAATTTCCGTGCTGAAAGATAACAAATTTTCTGGCTACCAGGCACGCTCTATTGATATTAAAGATTTGTACTATTCTTTGCCACACAATGAGCCTCTAGTTTGCATTCGCGAGTGCATTGACAGCTTTGGCATTGTGACTTATCAGAATGCGGTAGGCATATCTGTTGAAGGGTTCATGGAACTGCTTGATAAGTACCTTAGGTCGACATTTGCAGCGTGGGATGATCATATTTATTTGCAACGTCAAGGGGTATGCATTGGATCATGCCTTGCACCCATTTTAAGTGTTTTATTCTTAGCAAGCATTGATCGTGCCATTCAGGAACACTTAGAAGGGACAAATGTTAAGAAAGTATTTCGATATGTTGACGATTTGCTCGTGTTGTTTCAAGCTGAAGCCTCGTCGGTCGCAGCCTCCTTGACTGGTATTTTAGAAAGTTTTAGTAAGTGCCTCTCTCCGCTTGGTTTGACCCATGAAGTTCCGAACAGAGGAACCATCAGGTTCCTAGATTTGATGTTAACGCTAAGTCCTACCCACGTGTGTTGGGCATATGAACCGCGCGCAAACACGCCAATCCTACCTTTTGGATCGGCACACTCAAAAGTGGTGAAGCGCGCTATTGCGAAGACTTGCTACACACACGCAGTGCGAAGGTCTTGCCATCACATGATTCGGTGCAGCTTTAGTCAGCAAACTGAACGCCTCACTGAGGCTGGTTTCCCGATGTATGTGTTGACCGCCGTTGCTGAGCGTCTGCTCAGGGAAATCAGAATGAACACAGAGACTAGTGCTCGCACCCGTGCAAAGGAAAATTGACGTGAAAAACGAAACTTTGTCGTTATTCCCTATATCCACGGCGTCACCCACAACCTCAAAAAAGTGGCCAGCAGGTGCGAAGTTGACTTGGTTTTTTCGGCCCCAGAAAGGCTGGCTAGGTTGTGCAAGGCCGTGAATCCTGGTTCCAGGGGAGAGCGAGCATGCCAGACCAGGCATCGGAATAAGTTCGTTCCATGCACTGAAGGGGTGGTATATTCTCTGCCCTTGTCCTGTGGTAAAAGGTATGTACATCGGCCAGACAGGCCGGTGTTTAAATGAGCGGCTGAAAGAGCACGCTCACAATGTCTCCTCAACGGTTTCGGGGCACCTCGGCATTCATTGCCGAGACTGCGGCTGTTCCCCCGACTTCCAGCATTGTGCAGTGGTCAAGCGGCACCAGGATCAGATGATACGCGAAATTCACGAGGCTGCGGAAATGGCTAGGCTGGGCGATGCGTGTGTCAGCAGGCCTTCAATTGCCTTATCATAAAAAGAAATTGATTTTCTTCAGAACGCTTGCACACGTGAGGCTCATAGCGTGCTATCACGATGATTATGTTCCATATGTTTTCACTGTTTTTATCTTTTTATTGTTTTTTCCTATATTTGTCAGATACTGCGCAAGTATATATTGCGCGGTATTAGCAAATAAATCTTGTTGTAAGTCAGCGGCGCCGTCTGTGTCCTTCTTTCTCTTTTCCGCCGTTTTAGCGCTGTTTTTTATGTGAAATATGAGATACCCCTAAGCTGCGGCAAGTCCTACGTCGGACAAACGGAATGTTGCATTAATGACAGATTGAGGGAGCATGCCAACAGCTTAGGTAAGAGAGATCAGGCGCACCTTCCTGCGCATTGCAACTCCTGCGGATGTGAACCATGCTTTGCGCAAGTACTGATTCTTGGCAGCAGCTGACAACAAACGGCTAGAGAGCTGCTGGAAGCTTCCTATGTCAAAAAGAAAGGTTCTGATTGTGTCAGTGACACTTCGATATCTTTATATTCCACAGAAATGCGCTTCCTAGATACTATGTTGGCTTGACCATGTCGCTGCACGTCTGATGTTCACTGTTCACGCATGCGCGGAAACGTTTCCTTTTTACTGTACCTTTCGTAGTCTGTCACTAAACAGTTGTTAGTTGGCGCTTCTCTGTCTTCTCTTCTGCTTCTCCCTTTTTCAATAAATGTATTTTGCGCCTCAGTCTTCTGTACATAAGCAATAGTCTGGTTGCGTCTAGGTAGTTTATAGCTCTTAGCTAGGTGATGCAGGTGTACGCCTCTTCCTTCTGTCCTTGTCCTCGTATGCGCTCAACTCATTCAAGCAGGTTCTAGGTTGCTTCTAGGTTGTTGCTAGGCTTTAGTTAGGTGATTCTAGGTTGTTTTTACGTTGATTCTCAGCGTAGAGAGGTTCGAGTTTGTGGTGTCGTGCCGAGCACCACCGCGGGTTCGAGCACTGGGAGCTTCATGCAGGGCGCCGCGTCCTCGTTCGTCCCGCGCCCGTGTAACGTTCGAACTGCTGCGCGCGAGAACTCGGCGTGTCACCGCGAAGGGACGGCGAGCCGTCGCGCGCAGCGAGGGAGACCCTAGGCGACACACTCCAAATCAGTGATTTATTACGGGGGATTTTAATACAAGAGAACAATAATTCGTTACAACCAATCGCACGTAAGATAGTTACACAGGACACCAATCAGCTAATACAATTGTTACCAAATGTGGCCGCGAATGGCACACCCACAAAACAAACAAACAAAGAAAGAACCAGGTTTGGAGAGCCGACCTACCCTTCGGCCAGCGCTCCCGCGATCTCGCACCCCAGAGCAGAAGAAAACAGAACAGACATAGCAACACTTAAAAGGAACATACGGTGCACGATCGCGAGGCGCTGCCTCGGGACTTCGAGACCGCGGAGGGTAGCGCGCGCCCGCTGAGGCCGGAGCCCCGACAAAACGACGTAACCGCCGGCCGGCGGCGAAGAACAAAGAACAAAGGATCGCCGCCGGCCGGAGCGGCAAAAACGCGTACGCACCCTTCGAGGTCCCCAAGTGGTCTCTCTCGAACCTCGGCGCGCGCCCGCCGCTTCTAGGCGAGCGCGAGCAAGGTCCAAATCCCGCCAAAATTGGGCCAATCGGCCACCGTGTTTAACCTTCGAGGGCGGGGTGGCAGCAAAGTGACAGCGATTTATGACCAGCTGCCACCCGTCCGGTCGAGAGGAGAGAAACACGGGAACTCTCCAAGGGAAGATGGCGTGGAGCCACTGGCGCGGACACCTGAATTCCCACATCCCTCCCTCCTTAAATGCCCCCTACCAACTGGAGCTCCGGTGTCGGCCAAGTAAGCATACACAACAAGGTCGCAACGGCACGACACCTGGGCGTTCGATTAAATTAACACGCGGCGAAAATCCTCCCAAAGAAAACTGAACAATAGCTCTAGAGCTCTCTCAAAGAAAAAATGTTAACATCTAATCGAAACGCGTACATCCGACATGCACAGAAACCACAGTTAAGAACAACTCGACACGAAGAAATACAAGAACAAACATCCGCCGAGGCAATAATAAGGAACAGTACAAACAGTAAAGAAGACATACAAAGTCGATACGATCGCGAAGAGTCTCTTAGATGGTCGACCCGAATGGTGCCGCTCGTCTCAGGCCCGTCCTCACGGACACGGACCGCAACAGGCGTCGGTCGCCGGCCGCCACGTCGATGCCTTGACCGCGACGACCGCAGCCCGATCCGCTACCTCGCTGTCGCTGCTGCCGTATCTCCGGCCACGCCGACTTGACGCGTTGGCATAACGCGGCGGAAAACACACAGGAAACACTCGCGGAGCACAACACTATCGACCGTTTTCACGGAGAGGAGGAGCGTAGCCTCGAACCCGTGTATTTTCACCGCTTTCTCCCTCTCCACCTCGGCCGACCGCTGCCGCTGGTGTGTGCGGATTCCAGAGTTTTGAACTGCGTGGTGCGTGAGAGGCCAGCGTGTTTCCATTTTTCGACGCGCTGAAACAACTGTGCTGCCGCAAATCGAAATGTCGGACGAGAAGAGGTCGACAAGCTACCACTGCGCTGTGTTTGGCTGCGGCAACAGCTACGGAAGCCTGAAAGACTGGCAGCCAAGGCATGCGAAGTGCACAATGTTTTTAAATGACTTGGCTTCTCTCAGGTCGCACGCCTTCTCCGACAAATAGTATATTATTATATGTGGTGTCTGCACTTATGGCCATTTCTCCAAGTCACCACACCAGCTTGTGATTGTGCTTGGGTGCTGGTCATAGGTGGGCAAACTCTACTCAGACTCACGTCTGGCCGTGAGTCTGAGTGAGTCCGGTTGCAGAAAACCTTAGTGAGTCTTAGTGCGAGTGAGTCCTGTTGAGGAAAATAATGGTTAACCGGAGTCCGAGTGAGCCCTAAGCACAAAATATATTTTTTTTGTGTGAGTCCGAGTGAGCTGCACCTTTTGTTGCCGGCCTATGGTCCTATCTACTCATCTTCAGCAATACTATCAGCATTATATCGGCTTGCGTTTATGCTCTAGTCTATTCACACATATCTCAGCACGCGCATTCATGCGCCACCTCAATATTTATTGATCAGAGGCGGGATTGGGGGAAGGGGTGCTATGGCCTCCCCCCGCAATCTCTTTCATGGGAAGTTCCTGATAAAAATATCTCGTGTGAGACGCACATTTCAAAAAGATGTCCTTTTTGTATCGATATATGATAATGGTGGCATGTGATATGTGATCATAACTCGCATTTGAAGATAGAAGAATAAAAGTCGTATCGTAGAACGCTGATTATCTGAGATACTGGCGTTAAATAGGATTGACACCATGATCGAAGAAGCTAATTTTACGCCAACGGACTCATGAGTCGGCTCACTCAGGCTCACTCAGACTCAGGTGAAGCCGTGAGTCTGAGTCTGAGCGAGTGCGGCTGAATAGTATGTTGGTGAGCTTGAGTCTGAGTGAGTCCAGCTGAGAAAACGTTCCATGAATCTGAGTCCGAGTGAGTCTGGTCGAAGGAAATTTTGGTGAGTTTGAGTCCGAGTGAGCCCTCAGAGCAAAATATATTTCTTGAGTGAGTCTGAGTGAGCTCCAATTTTTTTCGCCGACCTATGGTGCTGGTACACTTTATCATCTGCACCAAAGAGAACCAATGTCAAGGCTGACGATTAATACACAAAATGTTTGGCCAAGAGTTGTTCACATGAACCTCTCTGATTTCTATGCTAGAGCACATTATTTACAATGCCTGCGGCTAGAAAATGTTCCATCTTAGTGCGTGCAATTTCGAGATTATTGAATGAGCACTTGTCAATCTACATGACAGAAAGGCCCGCATGACATGTGTTCTTTGGCGTAGGTACGCGTTTCTAACGTTTCGTCGAGAGCACGTTCTTTCTCGACTTCTCAATTTTGTGACGATAACTGGGGTAGCGTTATGACAAGCGCACTTTTTTTTTCGCGCAGCAGCCTGGGTGTCGTGAATAATCGGCCCACGTTCGTTAAAGCCAGGTCGTTACCTGGACACGTGCGCTCGTCGTAATGCTCCTAGGCATCGTCGCTACTTAAGCAGGAACACCGGTCACGACCTTCGTAAAACCTACATAGTGGTGGAAAGAACACGCACAAATTATGGAATGCAAGGAATAGACTTCCAAATTATGAAATTATGTAATGAGCACCCTGCAATAATTGAACTGGCACGATCGTGCACCAACTCTAAAAATTTCAAAATGAAAATTCGATCCCTCTTCAACACTTAGGATAAATGCACTTTCTGCACGGTAGGGTGAGCTACAGTCTCTCATACTATTTGTATGTATATATTTTTGTGTATGTATATATGTTTTTTGTGTGCAAATTTCCATGATTTCTATTGTTACTACAATGATTTCTCTTGTTCCTTTTTTTTAATTGTATGTATATATTTTTGTGTATGTATATATGTTTATGTGTGCGCATTGCAGTAATTTCTATTGTTTATATTGCTACTTTTACGCCCAGCGCGACCAGGACCACGTCAGGGGGCTAACCACCTCCTTTTGTCCTGACCGCGGGCAATGCTTTTGTATTGTCCGAAAAATCAATAAATAAAAAAATACTCGCCAGAAAACAAATTGACAATAATGTTACCGAAAACGAGCGCGCTTTCGGCGTATCACTAGTGGCAGCGGCTCGCGCCGAAGCGAACTTACGCCATGCCATGCTTCCAGATGTGCAACAGGCTTATGTTTATTTTATCATCGGTGTTCCTTCTACGCCGAATTTTGAGCTCAGACGTCGTACTTCTGTTCCTCTGAGGCCACAAGCTACGACGGCGACACGGATAAACATAGGCATCGGTGTTTGTGCTCCTGTCGTTCCGTGAACATTGTTTTGCAACGTGCCAAGTGGAACCAAAATGGTCTGTTAGGGATTAGAGTTACGTTTAACTTGAATAATCATGGCACGGAAACTCGGGAGCCATCTTAAACACTAATGCGCGCACCTAGCGCGCAGCCGGACAATGGCCTACGTGTTCGCTCGTCTCCATTTACGTTTCTCCGATTATACTTCGACAGTCGTCCTAAATGTTAACGCTCTTTTATAGTGATTATTCCAAGAACTTCACCCAGCCAGCTATAACAAAACATACAAAGCAATTACCAATTTACCCATGCTGCTTAAGAACTGCATTGGCATTATTCTCATCGTCGGCGCTGCTGCGGGAACGTCTCGTGGGCCGCCGCTGCTTGCTGTTTCAGCCATTTTGAAGCTGAAAGCTTAGCGATTATTTATGAGCGCCTTTACACTCGAAAAGCGTTGCCCTGTTTTGCCCGTGTACCGCGAAGAACAGCAATACCTTGTGAACCGAGCGCATACGCTGCATACACCGCCGCGGAACCCCACACACCGGAAGAGCCACTGACCTCCATTAAAAAGGCTGGACGGCGCATCCCCGCTCTGCGAGGCGGGCGCTTCTGAAGCCACCGGAAGGTCCCCTGTTTGTCCCGGAAGCTGGCGTCTTCTGTCCGTCTGAGTCGCGCAATTCAAATATTCTCGGGTGGCAGCTGTTGTTATGATCGTTTTTATTTTTTATTTTTTTCAAACTGCGATTACGCCTCACTTTGAACGCCGACGAACGCTACACGAAAGATGACAGACGCCGTGCCGACACCGTCCGAATATGGCGGAGTGCTGCAACGTACAAAATGCGTAAAAAGTAATGCAACGTTGAGGTACTTACGCGTGAAATGCCTTCCCTGACGACTTTTCCAGTCGATTCGTACAGTTTACTGCGCTACAGGCAGGTATTTCTTTAGAAAAAGAAGAGAAAAGCTCTTTTCCGGGACAAAAACGGCGGCTTCCGGTGGCTTCACGCCAGCGTGCTCGATGCGCCATCCAGCTCCTCCTAGTGGAGATCAGTGGGAAGAGCGGCGAAACGTCGCAGACGATAGACGGCGCTGCGGCGGTGGAGTGCTTTAAAAATGGCAGCCTCCTTGTGAAATTGGTGTATACACAAAAGAACTACAGAAAATAAAATAGCGAAACATATTCAAACAAACACATACGTAAAAGCAAAAGGTGAGGGCTCAACAGAATCTAAACACTGGTTGCATAAACGGCAAATCAAGAATGGGAACAACCACGGAAAGAGAAGTTGCCTGCAATGAAGTCACTAGCCGAATATCGAAATCCATAACCTGAAGAAGTGAAGGAAAGCTTTATCGAGGAGTACTTATTGGCTGTCCTAAATTAAATTAACGTGCATAACCTCTGTACGGCCGGTCTCTTGTCATTGTTTCTCCGTCTGATCAGTTCATCCGGACAGTAAGCGTGGTCCTCACTAGCGCGTTGACGTATGACCTCGACACTAGTGGATAATCCTCCCACGGACGCACACTGCCCATTCGCGACACCTACCGAAATGGGCGTCCATGACGTGCTGTCTACGAAATGGACAGACGCGGAAGGGACGGCGATAGTCGAACGTTCAAACTATGCCGCGCCGAATCCAAGAGCGAACTAACCTTAATGTAAGCATTACCACTCTGAAGACAGGCCAATCAATTATAACAAATGCAGTGGTGCGAGACCTCGTACATCTACGCCGTGGGTTGCCAATCTATTTACCCGCCTCAGTCGTCGACAGCGGTAAAAGAAGTGGCATGCGAACTTGGGCCGAGCTCTTCTGGACCATGCGAAGTGAACCCTTCCCCCCTACCCTTTCTGGGGCAGCAGCGCCCGGCGCTGCTTCGGACCCCACGCGTTCGTTGCAATACCAGCAACGTTACAGCGCCCGCGCCCGTGCAATACCAGCACGTGCCGGCGCATCGCCTCCCGGAGGCCATCGCATCACCAGCGACAAACGAAGAAACTATTTACAAATATATACAACTGGGTCACCACGCGGTCCGTTCGCAGCTCTTCGGGCCACTACAAAAAAACAAAAAGAAGCAACTCCAGAGCCCAGATGGGGATGGTTTGTCTTGTCTCCTCCCCGGTCGGCTTTCCGTCAGGACAGCCTCCTCGTCATCGTCACGGGGTTGCAGGGAAGCGTCCCCTTCTGCGCACGCGACGGGGGGTGCCTGAGGCGCTTGCCTGTTCGCAGACCGGGCTCGTTTTATGACCCGTCTTTGTCCGCTCGGTGGTTGTTCCGCCATTTTCGCCCTTTTGCTGGCATGTGCCGAAATCGTGACCAGCAGCAACACGGGGCACGAAATAGTGCGTCAACTATTACAGAATTAGGCTAGAATTGGGCTAGAAACGCGCAGGTGTTCAGAGAAAATCCGTTGGACTCACCGAATCGCTGAATCAAAGGCAGAGCAGGGGAGGTCAGTCTCCCCGGAACGGCATGATGAGGATCTCAGGTTATCCAAGGAACTCCCGCCGCCAAGAACGAATGTTGTATCTCGGCGGAAACTTGCAGCACTCCTTTCCTCGTCCGCGCTTCGCAGCAGAAACTTTGAAGCGGGTGCCCAATACTTCTTGAAAAGTGGCACTTGCCTATTTCCGCGCCACGTTACCTCAACAGAGATCAGGCCTAGGGTAATTTACGCTCGAACGATTCATAAGACAGGCAACTCTCAAGAAAAAAACGGCGGGTGAATGCAAACAAAGAGAGAAGAAAGATACGAATGCACACGGACGCACTGAACCCGACGCGACAACCGCACTCCGCGTAAAAGCTCGGTTTTTCAGCGACCAGAGGCTGATTAGGCCCCTGGCCCCACGTTGGGCGCCAGAATGTGGTGTCGTGCCGAGCACCACCGCGGGTTCGAGCACTGGGAGCTTCATGCAGGGCGCCGCGTCCTCGTTCGTCCCGCGCCCGTGTAAAGTACCAACCACTGGCAAGCGCCGGCACGCGTTCCACGCGCCTACGCGTCAAATGCGTCGCGGCGCGCCCCGTGGAGGAAAAGGGCGCGCAACCACTGGCAAGCGTCGACCGCGCACCGCGCCGACGCTCGCTTTCGGCCGAGGCACAGTGTTGCCTGATCTTTTTGTTTAAAACTGTCCATGTACAGCCTAGAACGGTGCGTTATTAATCGAAGCGAATTAGACTGTCGTTAAAATATTGATTGTGCTTCACCCACCAGTGTTTTGACTATTTAAGAAGTAATTAACATCGCAATGACCAAAGTAACAACCACGGCATGCACAAGTAATCGACATCGGCGCGTGCGCTGCTAAGTTCACGTCTGCATCACGGGACACAGCCAACGATGTTTGCGAGATCGCCAACGCTTGTGCGATCGCCTTGTTGACGCCTGTTCACGGCCATGCTATTAGTGCCCAACACGAATATAATCATCCTGTTCATGAAAATGGTTCTGCTCCAAGAAGCGGACGGGAGCGGCGTCGCCCGCACCGTCGGTGGGCTTGACGTCGTTTCTTGGCACGTACTTTAGTTACGAAAAAAAAGGAAATAGACGTTTGCTGCAAAGTCCAAACGAGGTGCCCTAAAAATTCGCCGCATAACGACTAATACTTTTCACATTAACAAAAGGACGGCTTTCCCACGTACCAGGGGCGTAGCCAGAAATTTTTTTCGGGGGGGGGGGGGGTTCAACCATACATTATGTATGTTCGTGCGTGCGTTTGTATGTGTGCGTGTATATATGCGCAAGCAAAATTCAAAAATTTCGGGGGGGGGGGGGTTTGAACCCTCCCAACCCCGCCCTTGGCTACGCCCCTGCCAGGTACCACGGGTGTCACCGTGACTAATATTCTAGCTGCCTAATATGAGTTACAGTTTATTACATGGGCCAACATTGAGAAGTTCGAATCCTGGAGCAAGCATACATACTAACTCAAATTTTTTTCAGTAGCATGGAAACAAGAAACCAACATTACTGGAAACTCACAGTTACTTATGTCCCGTCTAGCAACAAAATGCAGGTAAACTGTAGCACTGCAAGTATGGCCTGACTTTCTTGTTTTCTAATAAATGAATATGCACTGTTCACCACAAAATACGCATCGAGTTCATAATTAAACAGTCTATTTATTTATTTATTTTCAAATATTGCAGCCCAATGCAGGGCTTCTGCAGGAGTGGTGTACATGAATACAAAAGGAAAGAATGTATACAGTAATATCGCAATAACTGCTTCAACAAAAGCAGATATCACCACCCGTTGAGTGCAACTGGGTAAAAAATGAGAGAAATAGAACACTAATATCATACAAGTGCCTCCAAAAATCAGATACATTCATTTCACGAACGGAACCAGGTACATCATTCCAGTGTTCGTAAATATCAGAAAAAACTGTATTTGAACATGTTAGTGTGCACAAAAAAATGGGTTATGTCAAGATTGTGATTGCAGCTGTGCACTGTGTAGAAGGCTTTTGGACGTTGTCTGTAGTCTAAATATCGCAACAAACCACACCTGACATTTCATGATGCGACAGATATCGGCCATAAGATTGGAACCGAGCACTGGTTTTTGCACGTTGTGTGTAGTCGAAATATCCTCTAGCGCAACAAACCACACCTGGTACTTCATGATGCGACAAATATCGGTCATAAGATTGGAACCAAGCACTGTGTAGAAGGCCTTTGGATGTCGTCAGTAGTCAAAATACCCTCTAACATAATAAATCGTGCCTGAAACTTCACGATGCGACAGATATCGGTAATAAGATTGGAACCAAGCACTGTGTAGAAGGCCTTTGGACGTCGTCAGTAGTCAAAATACCCTCTAATAGAATAAATCAGTGCCTGAAACTTCACGATGCGACAGATATCGGTAATAAGATTGGAACCAAGCACTGTGTAGAAGGCCTTTGGACGTCGTCAGTAGTCAAAATACCCTCTAATATAATAAATCATGCCTGAAACTTCACGATGCGACAGATATCGGTCATAAGATTGGAACCAAGCACTGTGTAGAAGGCCTTTGGACGTCGTCAGTAGTCAAAATACCCTCTAATAGAATAAATCGTGCCTGAAACTTCACGATGCGACAGATATCGGTAATAAGATTGGAACCAAGCACTGTGTAGAAGGCCTTTGGACGTCGTCAGTAGTCAAAATACCCTCTAATATAATAAATCGTGCCTGAAACTTCACGATGCGACAGATATCGGTCATAAGATTGGAACCAAGCACTGTGTAGAAGGCCTTTGGACGTCGTCAGTAGTCAAAATACCCTATAATAGAATAAATCGCGCCTGAAACTTCATGATGCGACAGATATCGGTAATAAGATTGGAACCAAGCACTGTGTAGAAGGCCTTTGGACGTCGTCAGTAGTCAAAATACCCTCTAATATAATAAATCGTGCCTGAAACTTCACGATGCGACAGATATCGGTCATAAGATTGGAACCAAGCACTGTGTAGAAGGCCTTTGGACGTCGTCAGTAGTCAAAATACCCTATAATAGAATAAATCGTGCCTGAAACTTCATGATGCGACAGATATCGGTAATAAGATTGGAACCAAGCACTGTGTAGAAGGCCTTTGGACGTCGTCAGTAGTCGAAATACCCTCTAATATAATAAATCGCGCCAGAAACTTCACGATGCGACAGATATCGGTCATAAGATTGGAACCAAGCACTGTGTAGAAGGCCTTTGGACGTCGTCAGTAGTCAAAATACCCTCTAATATAATAAATCGTGCCTGAAACTTCACGATGCGACAGATATCGGTCATAAGATTGGAACCAAGCACTGTGTAGAAGGCCTTTGGAAGTCGTCAGTAGTCAAAGTACCCTCTAATATAATAAATCGTGCCTGAAACTTCATGATGCGACAGATATCAGTCATAAGATTGGAACCAAGCACTGCGTAGAAGGCCTTTGCACGTCATCAGTAGTCAAAATACCCTCTAACATAATAAATTGTGCCTGAAACTTCATGATACAACAGATATCGCTGATAGGATTGCACCAGAGCACTGTAAAAAAGTCTTTGGCAAGTTGTCTAACATAGCTAAACTGAATGAATGTCTTCATATTTCAATTATGCTTACGTGCATGCATAGTCTAAGTGCATATACAAAGAACTGAACAGAAATGAAATAGTCCTTGCAATACATCCAAGGATATGGCATTTGAAACCATCAAATAATTATTTCAGCTGGATTCAGTCTGGAGGAAGAGATAAATACGTGCGCAGTTTATAATGGTCTCACAATTGTCTGAGGTCCCAGTGAGGCACCGTTTGAATTCCTTCTAAACAAAGAGCAGCACAGTAATATTGCACTTTCATTCCTTCTGCACATACGTGTGATGTCATGCTCTTCTCTTCTTACTATCGTGTCATTGTGCACCTCAGATTTCAATGGAGGTGCTTGTCACTTACAAGCTTTTTAGCAAATTAGCTGTCCAGCTGTAAACAAAACATGTGTTATATTTAAGTAAACTGTAAAACGATGGAGAAGCGCCACTGTTCACATTCTCCCGTCTATGAGTATCAGAAAAGACTAGGGAGAATGTGTGTCAGAATAGACAACCTGCAAAACAAGGCATGTGCAACTGGGCATGTGCTAAGGTGTACACTGTAAGCAAAAGTTAGCCGAGATTGGGGTTTTTGCGGCTCATTACCTCTGAAAACTCCCTCGCTCCTAAAATTACTACCTCGTGTTGGAGTAAAAGTGGCACATGACATAGTTTTACCACCACCTCTGAGGGACGTAGTAAAAGGATGTCATAATCCAATTTTACTACGTGGGGTGTTTTCTGTCACGTGATTTTTAACCACCGTTTGAGAGTTTCTTATCATGTGACCTCGCCCGCGCCCTTCGCTCCCCCGCGCCCTCCGCTTTGGCGGCTTTTGTCCGCCGATGAGCGCCCCTTCCAGTTTTTTTTTTTTTTTTTTCAAAGCTGGTAATGGAACTGCAGCTGCAGAAGCTCAACGAGCGAGAAAAGCAGTCTGTGAACGAAACGACTTGCTCGAAGAAAAAAACCTGCTTGAAAGCCGTGCTGCAGCTTTTCCCAAATCATTGGCATATGTCGTCTAGTGGCCCTTGAGACAGGCGTGTGTAAGAAGCTTGCGCTGTATATGTTTGGTTGTGGGGATGGCAACATGGCAAGTTCAACTCGCGTCGCCGTCCGGCTGCAGCACAGCGGGCTGAATCTGAGGTGCTTCTTCTATCATCGAGCGGCCGTGCGCGTACGAGTGCAAGGCTTCGAGCCTGGACGGCGCGGATACCTCGCTTCCGTGCCGAATCGCGAAGAGCTACGAAGAACACTCCCAGCGGCAACAAAGTCAAGCTCGTGTGATCGTCCGTGGTTGCTTCCTAGAGGGTGACCGGCTACAACTTCGAAGCGATCGGAAAAAGGCTTCGCTACGTCGTCGGCACCGAGCCGGCCAGCGGCCGATGTGAGTGCGTCGCCGGAGCAGGTGAATCCAGCGTCGCATAGATTTTGTTTCACAGAACAGTCCGAACTGTGTACATTCCAAACTGTGTATTTCGCTCCATGCGGCCGCCGCTGTGAAACATCTAGCGTGAAGGCGAGCACCGATACGAGGCAGACGGAACCCAACGTGCGGCCGCCGGTGGACTGCGAGTACGAGCACGGTGAAAACCGGGCCTGCGAGCCGTCTCGTTCGTTGTAAAGTGTATCGCTCCGTAAGACACCGCGAATAGCAGTCACCTGTTATTTTTAATTTGTGTCTAACATAACGACGACGAAGAATGCTCAGGAAATCGCCAGCTGTCTTTCATCGTATAGCCGTGCTCCTCGAAAAGGCCTAGCGATGCCGTCGGTAAGGAGCCGGGACAGGCGCGGCGCCGCTCTACTTCGCCGGCGTTCCTGGATTTGTGCTGCTACTGTGTTTGTGCACCGCTGCGCAACGGAAAAATTGTTGAGTGGCCGTGGTTTGTGTGTGCTTAGGTATATTTTGCGGGTTTGTGCGTCGGCACTATAACGCGGGTGCGGCAAACACGGAGTGCCAGCGAATAATTGGATAATCAAAAAGGTGAGATAAGGCGGGTTTGTACTAAAAAGGTCGGTGTGTCTCATGACGACTTGCCGCCAAACTTAAAAGTTTACGCGTGCGCTGTGAATATTTATTGTTAAAGCAAGCAAAACATAAGTCTCCTACCTGCGCTACATGGCGGGTCAAGATGCGGTGCCTATATATACCGGGTGGCCGGAGTACGGTTGTACAGCGGAGCAGTCGGTTGAAGTGGTGTTTTATTGCATTGGTTGTGTGTGTGTACGTGTGTATGTATATGTGTTTGTGTATGTGTTTATCTCTATATATGTCATGGATACTGTGTTTTCTACGTTGATTAAATTCGAATTTCGATGTATCATGGTGCAATCGCGCTCCTTTTTTTTTTTTAACCACCAGAAATAGCCGCGAAAACTGAGTTAGGGGAGTAAATAAATACTACTACATCAGCCAAAAGAAACTGTCGACCGCGAAAAAACTCTCAGAAATCACCGGGAAAACATTGTAAAGGCAGTAAAAAATTACTCTTACTATACTCGCTGAAAACCTCAGCGGGGTAAATAATTACTACCGTTCCTACGTTCAAAAACTCGGTTAGCGTGAGAGTAAATTTTTACCGCGACTGGTACGTGTAAAAAAAAACCCAGGAAAGGTTGTGCGCTAGAGGACAAGCAGTTTACTCCCGTTTCTGGTTATTTTTGTTTAGTGTGTAGTTGCACGGCAGAGAAGCAGACCAAGAGTCAAGATGTGAAATAGCAGGCAACACAAGCAGCACTTAATCATGCAACTTTCTTTTTCGATCACCACACTCGCTCACGTTCGAGCTTCTATTTTATACATGAATGTAAATCAGACCGCTGACAGCTTAATGTGTCGGCGTCGCTGGTACCCGGCACGAAAACACGTCACACTGCTACCAACAAGCGCACGCTTGTTGTTAGCTTGGCAACACACGCAAACGATTTGCGCCGAAGTCAACCAATGTTTCAGCGTCGTAAAATCCGCAAATCCTCCTCATGTACGTTGTCACATCACCGAAATGCGTTGGCAAGTGCGATGTTCGCTTTCGGCAATGATGAGGCGAATGCCGATGTTGAAAACAAACACACTGCGGTTAAAAACTCCTGCGTAAGCGCCACGCGAAGTCTCTAGCGTCATATATAGCGTCTATGTTTCGACGGAAACAACTACCATCAATTTCCTTCAACCAAACTTCCTCACATGAACTGGTTCACACGAACTCGACGGTAGAGGCCTACGCTGAATGCAGACGACACCGCTCTGAATTGACTTCGCGGTAGGCGAGGGCTCACGCTGAGGACTGCAAACTTCCGAAGCATGTTTACACCCGTTCCGAGCGCAGATACACACAGATCAGAGCACAGGAGCAGCGACATGCTGCAGTAGTTGGTACGATGTTTTCATTCGGTCGACGATCGCACTCAAGACCGCTCTGAATTGACTTCATGGTAGGCGAGGGCTCACGCTGAGGACTTCAAACCTCCGAAGCATGTTTACACCCGTTCCGAGCGCAGGTACACACAGATCAGAGCACAGGAGCAGCGACATGCCGCAGTAGTAGGTACGATGTTTTCACTCGGTCGACGATGGCACTCAAAACCGGGGCAAGGGCAGCCGGGAAGCATTCGCTGGATTTGTCGGTGTCGCTCGAACTCGGCACGAAACAGCGTCCCACTGGTAGCACTCGCGGTCGTTCGCCGTGTCGTCGACGTACTGGATGACGACGCGGTCACTCAGGAGCGTTTGCGACCGTAGTTTCCGTGCTTGCCCTGCACTCGGAGGTGCCTTCGAAGCGGCGGCCATTAGGCATAGCACTCAGAGGTATCGCGGCCTCTGATTGGTTGGCGCCGCCGGCCCATGCCGGCCTCTGATTGGTTGGCGCGCCGTACGCGTGTTGACGTAGTCGAAAATATCAAAGTCGTCTTGACCCCGCGCGCCTCGAGGCGTATGGACGCGTACAGCCCCCCGCGACCGACGCCGAGAGGCGCATTTGACGCCTAGGCGCGTGCATACGCGTGCATACGCGTGCATACGCGTGCCAGTGGTTGGGGCTTTACGTTCGAACTGCTGCGCGCGAGAACTCGGCGTGTCACCGCGAAGGGACGGCGAGCCGTCGCCCGCAGCGAGGGAGACCCTAGGCGACGCTCTCCAAATCAGTGATTTATTACGGGGGATTTTAATACAAGAGAACAATAATTCGTTACAACCAATCGCACGTAAGATAGTTACACAGGACACCAATCAGCTAATACAATTGTTACCAAATGTGGCCGCGAATGGCACACCCACAAAACGAACAAAGAAAGAAAGAACCAGGTTTGGAGAGCCGACCTACCCTTCGGCCAGCGCTCCCGCGATCTCGCACCCCAGAGCAGAAGAAAACAGAACAGACATAGCAACACTTAAAAGGAACATACGGTGCACGATCGCGAGGCGCTGCCTCGGGACTTCGAGACCGCGGAGGGTAGCGCGCGCCCGCTGAGGCCGGAACCCCGACAAAACGACGTAACCGCCGGCCGGCGGCGAAGAACAAAGAACAAAGGATCGCCGCCGGCCGGAGCGGCCAAAACGCGTACGCACCCTTCGAGGTCCCCAAGTGGTCTCTCTCGAACCTCGGCGCGCGCCCGCCGCTTCTAGGCGAGCGCGAGCAAGGTGCAAATCCCGCCAAAATTGGGCCAATCGGCCACCGTGTTTAACCTTCGAGGGCGGGGTGGCAGCAAAGTGACAGCGATTTATGACCAGCTGCCACCCGTCCGGTCGAGAGGAGAGAAACACGGGAACTCTCCAAGGGAAGATGGCGTCGAGCCACTGGCGCGGACGCCTGAATTCCCATAAGTTAAACCGCAGACAGTTAGAGACACGACACGGTTGTTCAAACTTCAGAGACAGAAGCTCACGCTGAAACCAAGCGTTCGCACCTCAAGATCTATTGGCACGTCGTCGTTGGCGTAGGCCTTCGGTTGCTTCGCGGTCTTCTCGCAGCTTTTCCCTTTCCTTGGTATTCTCTCGTACGTACTCGGCATCTTCGGCTTGCCGCCATCGCTTCGCAGCCACCGCAGCTGTGGCTACATGGTTGAGCGCCCGCTTCGAATGCGGGAGGTACCGGGTTCGATTCCCAGTGCCGACCAAGAACCCACCGGTTTTTCCAAAAAGGGTAGAGAGTACAACTACCTGGCGCCCGGTTGTTAATGGGTACTCATCTGGAAAGGAAGCCCCATAAGGTTTCTGTAAACGCCCCTCGGCGCACCTTAACCCACCACAGCCTTGGTGAAATAGTTGAGCATCCGCCGCTGCTGTGGGAGGCAGAGAATTGCTGCTGCCGGGTACCTACCGGAGAAATAGGTAAAGCGCACTTCCGGCCTGGCGCTCGGCAGAACGAAGCTCATAGTCGCTTGGGAGGGCACACATCCTGTGGGGAAATTGGCGGCATGGGACCGCCAGACCTAAAAATAAGTTCATATCTTTTTTTTTTTGTTGGGCTAACTGTTGCCTTCTACATTTTTAGTAGATCAGTGTTGAGTACTGGGATTTACGCAATTTCTGTGGCACATACCCGTTTATGATGATGATGATAGTGTTCTGGTAGGCCGTACAGTGGCACATACCCGGAACTATTTGCCAAACAGATTCGCTGTTAAAACGTGGAACATAGATGAAACTCGTTGTTAGCTGTTCCAGCCTCATTATTTAGTTCTTGTTAGACGCCGAAGCTTTCTGAGGGCACGCAACACCAAAATTCGCCCATCCCATGTGGGCGAAAAACTCCTAGCGCATATGGGCTTTAGAAATTGGGTAAGCACTGTTGGGTAACAGGTGTCTCAGCTTGCGACTCTTCTGCGCAGAGCTGATAGACGGAGCGATCAAGGCGACGGTGAGTTAAGGCAAAATTTATATACATATATACAGAGGCTTTACATATTCGGCGCTGGGGCCGACAGCTTATTGGGCTCGCACAGCGGTGCGACGACGACCCGGGATTTCTTCGTTCGCTGTCTCGCTCTCTCCGCGCAGCTTGGTTTTTTTTATAGCCCTGGGCGATCGCTTGCATCAGCCAGGAGCTCGAAGCGTCCAATCAGGAACCGCCGTTGGTCGCTGGCTCGAACCGGATCCGCGGATGAGAGGGCTTGCCGCACGTTGCGGGAGAGATTTCCTTCGGTTGCGTCAGACGCAGCGCCGGAGTTGCCGGGGATTGCGTAAGGCTCCCGCCTCGTTGCACCAGCTGGTGTTGACGCTGGTTGCGTCAGACGTTTTACCAGCTTGAATTACTTGTCGAAGCAAGGAAGTTTGGGTTGGGAGCCCTGGCATAACAGCACCTCTACTTACCATTGGTTCACTAAAACAAAATCAAGAAGTCATCCGGGGGCATAACAACTATGTGCCACAGAAATTGGTCAAATCCCACTATACCTTCCTCTAAAACGGAAGAAGGGGACACAGGGGCAGCAAACACCAATTAACATTTCTCATAGAGGACAACATCCTAGCGCCTACCCGGTATTCAGCGCGAGAGGCATTGCTACAGTCTCTTAGGGGAATTGGACTGAACGACAAGCGATGACCGGCCTCAGACAACGCTAGTGCTATCACTTTGTCGTGTCATTAGAGGCTGTCTCCTTGGAGAAGCGGCGAAAGGCGAGCTAGTTGGTACAACTTAAACCTTGAGAAACAGCGCAAAGACAGGACGAAGAAAAGTGACACACCGACGGGCGCTGACTGCCAACTGAAATTTTTACTGACGAAACCAAGAACAAGTAGATTCTTTCGCACCCCCCTAGTAGCTAACCGGACTTGTTCCTGGTTGACCTCTCTCTCTTCCTCCCTCTGGACAGAGGTAAGCAGTGAGCAATAATAGAGCTTATGCAAAATTGCTGCCATCTAGCGGCCGCCGTGCGCATTTCCGCCAAGGCTAAGCGCCATCCGCATGTGCACACACGGAGCGTGCGTATCAACGTGTGGCAGCTGATGGGAGCGGCAATGCCGCCATATTTTCTTGTGCCGTGTTGCTCAGATTGAGGAAATCGCGGTGCTGAAAAAAAGGTTTGCAGGAAACTAACCTTCATGTTATTACATTTCCTCACGGCCGACGAGAATCAGCAGATCGTTTCGTTGCCCCGGTTACTGCTTATGACTAACGCCGTGTTTACGCTCACCGTTCTTATATATGCGGTGTGTCAGAGCATCGGCACTCATCAGAGAACACTCTTTCATGTCATGCCGGAACGAGACAGTTTTCGCGCCGTGTGCTTACAGGCACAGACAAACCCGCTTCGTGTACGAGCTTCAAAGCTGCATCGCGGCTACTCGCGCATGCGTGCGCTGCTGTTGACATTACCTTGTTTATTGCATTACGATAACAATTACATGTTAGACAGGTAGCTCGTGTGCGTCATTGATTCTCAGCGAACGGACCGATTGTGCTGCAGCGTGTTGTTTGTAGTTTGTTTTCGATTGGTGGAGTTCAACAAGGTAGCGTTTGGTGGGATGCTTTGCGCGCGTATTGCTTCACTATGCGTATTTTTCAAGCATTTAATGTGGTATCACTGCCCGATTCAGACGGATGGCCCGGATATCCTGACCGCCCCCCACTCCTTACTTTTTTTTTTAATTTATACCCCCAGAAGAGCACATCAGTTGCTCCCAAAAGCTGATCACCCTTCGGAAAAGTCCTGTATCCACCCCTGTGTGCTAGGGAATTTTAACAGGTGCTTCAAGTGCGTGGCACTTTTCTTATGAAACTAAAAAAATGCTTTCCGGGAAATGTGCTGAATTCGACTGTGGGTGCGCTACCGCTGGTGGTTTCGCAGGCGTTCAGTCGGCGACGCAAAACTGCCTTGCCGCTACGGGTTGACGTTATAAGGCACCAGCAGGCCCCGAAAGCGACGATGTGCACGTGGTTTTGGCGTATCGTGTTATATAGGAACACATGTCGGAAGGATATGTAATAAAACACCAGCTGATCGGCATCTACTGCTTGGAGACACAACACTTTTCATGTTCACTTTTCACGTGCGTGAGATGCGCAAATATCTTACATTTTAATCGTGCAGTAATTTTATACATAACATACGTCGGTGACTAAAGCTGAGAAATATTTTTTATTTAAAAAATAATAAAGAGGACAACGGCTTTAATTTAAAATTAGATGCACAACACATCATCTCGACATAGGCTGTCCCTTACAGGGGCGTAGCCAGAAGTTTTTTCCGGGGGGGCGGGGGGGCGCGGGGGGGTTCAACCATACTTTATGTATGTTCGTGCGTGCGTTTGTATGTGCGCGTGTACATCTACGCAAGCAAAACTGAAAAATTTCGGGAGGGGGGGGGTGGCTACGCCACTGGTTCCTTACGAAATACGTTTTAAATTGGGTCCACAGCACTTTCTTTCCGTCATAGCTGTGCCTAGCCGTGTCGCGCGTTAAAGGGACCGACAACTGATTTTTCTCGACCCAGTTTTTTGCGGCGCGACAGGAAGCTCACCCTTCGTAGCGTTTGTAGCTGCAGTGGTTTATCCGAAAAGCACGTAGTTATTTTATAAGCAGTATTTTTCGATCTGAAAGGCTCCAAACACGCATGGAGGCTTGCTCCAGCAACGCTGGGAATTGATAGCGATGCCACTAGCCCTTGTGAAAGCTGTCGTTGTTTTCCTTTCGCAGGAGTTACTGTAACTATGCTTAGCCACCTTCAATTTGAGCTTTCCAACCATTTTTGAAAATAGCAACCTGTTACAATGAGATGTGTGGCTTTATACACCTTCCCGGTATTTGTACAGCGTTGTCTGCGCCTGCGCCCAAGGTTGCCTGCGCCTGTGTCATGAATGGCTTGTCCCGGCGTCGTTACTCTCTCGATACACGAGCCAAGCCAAGTAATCGAAAACGTAACTGTGCATATGCACGGCCTCACCGAGTAGCAGCGCGCGTCATTTCTGAGACGAAGTGTAGGTAGCAAAACTATGTCGCTCCAAAATCTTAGCGACCTGGAAACTGCGCGCACGGTTGCATGAGCACGCTGAAAAGCTGCTCAAGACGCGCTGACCAGCATGTGATCATTACGTCACGCGAAGGCAGCGCCACTTTAATGCATACTACTAACGCAGGCCTATATGTACATTATTATGGAGTAATACCTTTTAATATAATGAAACGAACAATATTTCAATACTAACAAAAAAATCGTCGACCGCGTACAGCAATCAACGGTCACGTGGCCGTCTTCATCGGATCATTCATGTTTTTGCCGCCAGAGGCGCCACAGGTCATTTTTCGCGACTTTGAATTAAGAAATAAAAATATCAATCCATCTCTCACGAAAAAAACAAAAACAGGGTTGGTTTGAGTCAGTGCAACGGACAACCTTTACATCAGTGGAGTCAACTCATTTCATATTCTGGGCAGCTGTCGGTCCCTTTAACGCTTCTTCCCATCCATCCTATGCTACACGCATGATATTCAGATAGCTAACAACGCTTTATTCGCTACATATTGAAAACAGACAGACCAAATTTGTAACCTAGCGCAAAGTTTCATTCTCGACGACGCCAGGTCTACATGTGACTCGCGGTGTCAAACTTGTATTTTCTTCTCGCTTAGAGGCAGTTCTTTGCACGTAATAACCGTCAACGTAATAACTAGGAAATGCCGGTAACATGTACAGGCCCTTACACACTCGTCTGACGTTTTTATGCCCCGATTGCCCACTATCATAGCAGATACGAGCAAGAAGAGAGAGAGAAATGTTTTAATGAAAAGCTGGAGATGTTTGCCTGGCTATTCGCCTGACATGCTACTCCAGGTGCTCCAGGGTGATGATTATGATATATACACTGATAACCACACATACATACATAGACTACACTGTTTACAAAGTTTCGGTCAGGCTTGTGGCCCGCAAGAAAGTCAGCAGCGCTTTCGTTGCGCGTAACCCACAGGTGCTGTTTTGCCATGGGCCCAGAATGTGCTGCAGTTCTAAGCACGAGCAAGAAGTTATAGCAGTGACAGCAATACGATTCGGCCACAAGCCTCCAACATGGCGCCGAATGGGTAGCTTCGTCAAACCTCCGACAGATGGCAGCAATTTTGCATAAGGTCTAGTGTGCCTCGATGTGTGCGCCTCGATGTGTGCGCCCCCCTTAGGGTGTTGCCATTCTTTGAAGGGGCTGATGCCGCCACGACGCCATTTTTTGCCCCGCGTCTCGTGCCTCTCAGCGCAGCTGCCGTAGAGGGGTGAGACGCCGGTAAGAAGCCGTGGGCTAAAATATGGCAGCCGCGCCGCAGTAGACGCCGCAGATGTCCTCACCCTAAAGCGGACAAAACGCGCATCAAGGCACCCTAATAAGGTCTATTGAGAATGAACCCGGTGATAAACACCGGGGCCGCACGCTTGAGCTTCGCTGGTGCTGTACGGAGTGCTTGTGCGGCGGTATTTCAGAATATGTATGATTGCACAGTTTACAACGTTGTTTCAGGTGCGAAACCTAGGATTGGTCGTTTGCTCTGTGTTTTGAGTCGAATACTGCACTAACTTTTTTTCGTTTCTGCTGTGGATCAGGGTAGTTGCACTCGTCCCTTTTGCGGATACTCTCTTCAAACTGGCATCGCTATTGTTTGAAACTCCCTCCCAGGGTGAGCTCAGGCAGAGGTAATCCGCCTTGATTCCTTTCATTCCACGCAGTCTCAATAAATTGAGCTAAACAAACTTAAGTGGCCCAGGAAGTTACTTGACCGCGGGGGACGAAGTGTTGCCAAGTGGTGGTGGCCAACTTGCCTATAGACCTTGACAGACGGCCGATTCAGATCGCCGTGCTTGGGAGCCCGCGTGACAGCGTAAGGCAACGCCTTGTCCCCGTTGCGTTAGGAAATGCGCCAGCAAGAAAAAAAAAGCGCTTGACCTCCCGCCGCTGTTGATTTGAGAAAGAGCGCGATAGGCCACGTGACCAGTGACGCGTCGATGACGCCAGTGAAAGGGCCGCCTGTGATGGTGGTGGTGGCGGCGGCTGCTGTCAGTGCCACACGGCTGGACGCGGGAAAGCCCAAGTTGGCAGGGATGCTGCTGACTGCTGTCCGACGCCATGGACAAACAGCCGGCCGCCAAGCAGGTGAGTGGTGTCGTCAGTGCCGAGGCAACAGCTGATCGGCCGCCGCCGCGAGGGTTAGCCCCGCTCCATCGATCGTCGTCGTCTGGTCTCCGAGCAGACGCCGCTCGAGCTGCATCGGAACAACCTTGCGAAAAGGTTGTGCCAAATATTAATGCCGCCTTACTGAGCGGCCACCAAAGTCGCCAGCGTCGCCGCGATGCCTCCTATTAATAATCGTCCTCGCCAGCGGTCATCCCTCGAATAAATGTCAGTTTTAATTGCCCACATTATTGACATGAAAATACCAGTGAATCTATCAAATGCCTCGCATTGCAAGCAATATTTTGCCCTTGTCGAGCTGTCACCTAACGTACATTTTGAGTGCCGGTCTCTCTTTCAGTGTTTACTTCCAGCAAAGTTTAACACAATTGGCCACCGAAAACTTTCATGTTTGGCTTATGAGATGAACTAACGTACCGCTGACGGCAGCGGATAAAAAATTCGCTGTTTGCATTGAATGTGCGACAGCCCATGGTCGGAGGCGCTGCTGCTGAAATTGTTTATTATTCAATTCATCGCACAGATTCAACACTTGTCGCGCTCCCGTGAGAGTTAACACATGGGCGTTTTATAACGGCCGACAGTTGAGGCAATTGATAGCGATTTTCGTCGCATATGACACAAGAAACACGCAGCGCGAGCTATCAGCTGAAAGGTGACGAACTATAGGTAGACGACATATCTGAGCATGCCCTGGAGTGGCAGCCGAATAGATCAACACAGCGAACTTCGTGATGTCAGTACATCGCCTGCTGGCTCCTTGGTTCTTCATGCTCAGAGGCCCAGCGATGTCGTTACCACGCCGAAGCAAGTTATTCGCTGCGTGACGTCATCTGAGCCGCCATGTTGTGCGTCCGTGCAAGCTATCAATAGCGATAGGCTCGGTTGTAGGCATTTGTATTTTGTTAAAAAGAGCGGTTTTTCGTGAGTGCTTATATTGATATCGTTTCTGTAATTACGGGGCGCATTGTATTTGCTACATGTAACTTGACTAGTAAAGGTAGAACTCTTTAGGCCTGTTCAAATTTTGTTACTATAAGTTACAGGCATGATCAAATACTTACTGACAACAGCAGGAACTCGTTCGTAGTCACCATGGCAAAGATAATGCAACAGGTTAACCTT
This sequence comes from Rhipicephalus sanguineus, assembly GCF_013339695.2. Taxonomy (NCBI): domain Eukaryota; kingdom Metazoa; phylum Arthropoda; class Arachnida; order Ixodida; family Ixodidae; genus Rhipicephalus; species Rhipicephalus sanguineus. The sequence goes on along the minus strand of NC_051179.1, from coordinate 3,957,135 downwards.
GGAATGCAGTGCGTCCAAATTAAAATTTATTTCAGCATTTTTGTTGGGCAAGAAAAGCACAGCTAGCACAAGCACGAGAATCTGCAGCAGGACTGGCTCTTGGCCTCTGTACCTGGGAGAGGCAGGACGAAAAAGACAAAAATGCACTTGAATGACAAATACACTTGAAAAAAATTACACTATCTCCCGCTAAAGGGGACCATGAGGCGATGCGAAGCCGGAGCACTTGCACGATCGCGTTCCGTTGGCGTTCGTTGGGCATGCTACCGACCTCGGATCGTTATTAACGGTGTTATTAACGTTGTAGACGAAGGTGAAACGGCTAACGAAGGTCTTTATTGAGCAGCGTCTAGCACTTGAGGTGTTCACTTTGCTTTGTGAGGATGGCTTTGTGGTTGATGAAGTGAACCGTGAGGGGATCTTGGTGCAATGGGTGGATCTTGAAATTGGTGAAGACGTGATCAACGCATGTGCCGTGAATGGTAGTTCGCTTCGCAGCTTTGTCTTCAGTGGACGCAATTGGGCTGCTGCTGACGCGTGCTTGCGTCAGCCCACTCACTGTTGCTTCCATCACGCTTCATCGGAAGCACCAATGGAGTCAAGCGGAGTCAACCAAAGCAAGCGCTGCACTGAACGCGCGCTGCGCTCTAACCACTTAGAGGAGGAGAGTAGCGCAGAGAGTGGCGCGTGTTCCGCGAAAGCAAAAGCGAGAACGCAGGAGAAGCGCAAGCAGGTGCTGGTAGAGAAGTGGAGAGAGTAAAGCGCAGCTGTCAGAGAGAGGGAAGGAGCGCATGCGTAGTGTGAGTGCGGACTACCACGGCGCGTGCGGATTACCACGCCGCCTTACATACCCCCGAGCAAGAGATGCGTCGCATCTAAAAGACTGGCCCTTAAAAGAAAGCAACGTCGAATCAAGGTAAAACATTAAAGGATCTAGAAATTGTTTAACAACACCCCGCTGGCATTCTGAAGTGAAATAGGTACTGCGTGTTCAATCGACGTCCTCACGGCGTCAATTAGTCCCTTTTACGTAACCAGGAACTTCAGCTATGTCATAAAAATCTGACATTAAAGCTTCGTTTTCATTTAAAAAACGAATATCTTGCATTATAACCTGCTCCCTTCATCCAACTCTAACGTCCCTACTATAACGAAATCGTCATGCCGGATTCGTCACTTCGCTCAGAGCACGCACGACAGTTTTTCTATTTTTTGGCGAGGAATCCCAGAGCCCAACGCGTTGCTGCTGTGTACGCTACAGAGCATTTATTATTCGGTTCAATACATACTGACGTGAAGCGTATTGCCTTCCGTTGCCCCTTATTCTGGAAATGTGTTTCATTATTTAGTAACGTTAATTTATTTAGATTGTTGTCCCTGGTAAATGTCCACCTTGGTGTGTTCTGACATTTTTTATGTGCAATGCGCCTCTTTGAAGCGTCATGTGGTGTCATGTGGCGTTCAAAGCAACTGGCATTTATTTGTAGATCAGGCTAAAAAAGCCTTACTTGACAAATATGTACCAATTCGTTCCATAACCTCCAATAAATCGGCACCATGGTATAATAATCACATGAAATGCTTGTCAAATAAAAAGAAACGTCTCTACAGATCAGCGAAACATTGTCCTTCTGCTAATCATTGGAACGCGCATAAACCAGTTTCAGATGAATGTATATGGCTGTATTCGCAGAGAAAACTTTTTTTTTTAAAAAACACCCTCCATGCTTCAAACTTATAGTAAAAAACTTCTGGCGCGTCGTCAACCCAAGAGAGGATAACACTACATGTCTCATAGATGACTCCCTCTGAACAGTGCGCATCTGTCCTTAAGGATGTGTTTCCAATTTTTCATCACTACCACCGATCACGCAGTGTCGTAATCCCTCACCAATGCATCCGATACTAATAAATCCGAGTGCCTTGTCGGTCGCTGTGTCGTCGAGTATCGTCGCCGCTAATAAACCTCTTTATAGCCTAATCAATAAATGAAAGCTTTCTTCTCTCCTTGGCTGCGGCACCATTAGCCCGAAGTTTCTGATACGTACGAGTGTTTACAGTTGTATCATACTAACCAAAATCTTTTAACAATCACTTGACAAGGGTTCTGTCCCAGCCGAATGGAAGATAGGGAAGGTGATTCCACTTGATAAATCGGGTAACAAGCATTCCCCGTATAATTACCAACCCATTTCACTCACCGGCATTCCACGTAAACTTCTGGAGCATGTATTATTTTCTAATTTTGCCAACTATCTCGAATCTAACTGCTCTTTCACCTACTCACCGCGCGGCTTTCGCAAATCTTATTCATGGGAAACACAACTAACATAATTTACACACCATTTGCATGTCATTCTTGATCGCTCTGCATACGACCACTGCATATTTTTAGATTTCTCTAACGCATTTGATAAAGTCGCTCATAATCTACTAATGCACAAATTACGACAGCTTACCATAGATTTCTCACTTGGCTTGAATCCTTCCTGTCAAGTCGCTCTCAGTATGTTTGAGCTAACAACTCTGTCTACTAACATCATTTATACACCATTTGCATGCCATTCGTGATCGCTCTTTTTATGCAGACTGCATGTTTCTAGATTTGTCTAAAGCATTTGATAAAGCCTCTCATAATCTACTAATGCACAAATTACGCCAGCTCGACATAAATTTCTCACGTGGCTTGAATCGTTCCTGTCCAGTCGTTCTCAGTATGTTTCTGCTAACAACTCTGGCTACTAACATCATTTACACACGATTTGCATGCCATTCTTGATCTCTCTTTTTATGCAGACTGCATATTTCTAGATTCCTCTAAAGCATTTGATAAAGTTTCTCATGATCTACTAATGCACGAATTACGCCAGCTTAACATAGATTTGTCACTTGGCTTGAATCAGTCCTGTCCAGTCGTTCTCATGTTTCTGCTCACAACTTTGGCTCACCCTCCAGTCCGGTTTTCTCGGGCTCTGTTCTGGGGCCGCTTATATTTCGAATTTATATTAATGACTTACCTTCTTGTGTTTTATCTAACATTGATCTTTTTGCTGACGACTGCGTAATATTTAGAGAAATAACTTCTAACAATGATGCAGCCATTCTTTGATCTGACCTTAACGCATCAGTGCGTGGTGTAACACATGGCAGATGGAACTGAACATAACCAAATGCAAAGCAATGCGCGTTACCAGGCGTACTAACGCTCCACCAGCCTATAATATCGCTAACACCGCTGTAGATTGTGTTTCATCTTACAAATATCTTGGTGTCCACGTTTCATCTGACGTTACCTGGAACAGGCACATTGCATACCTAACAAGCAAAGCTAACAAATCACTGGGCTATCTCCGATGAAATTTTTCACGTGCACCACAATCCCTCAAGCTAGTTCTCCACAAAACACTTATTCGGCCTAAACTAGAATATGCAGCCTCTGTTTGGGACCTCAGTCAGCACAAATTTATTGATTTAGTAGAAAAGATTACCAAGAATTCCACACGATTCATTTGATCTAACTCTAACAGGACCGCTAGCATCAGTGTAATGAAGACTAATCTAGAATTACCATCTGTAGCCTCACGACATAAAAATGCGCGCCTCTCTCTCTTTCATGGCATATATCATCACCCTCTTTTACGACACAAAGTTCTTTCGGCACCACATTACATATAATCTCGCATTGATCACCTACACAAAGTCGGCATTCCATCTTGTACATACCCCCTCCTCTTTTATTCACGCATTTGTACAACACACAAGTGATGAGTGGAATCACCTTCCTGTGACTGTTGTCACCATCAAGGCTACTAAGCAAATTAAACAAGCAGTAAATAATATCTAAGATTTTTGTTTTTTTTCTTAACAAAACACCATCATTACTACTTATATGAAGTGTCTATCTTCATTTATACACCAAATTTTTCACTTTAGGTAATAATTAACGTATCATGCATTCTGTTTTCTTTTTGTGCCGCAGCGTAATATTTTCGGCATTTATGAATTACTGTGATTTTCTTTGTTTTAACTTTCCGCTAATATTGTGCAATTTCTGGTGACGTGTTTCTGAGCTTTTTCCGATTTTCTGTATTTTTGCCCCACATCCCTCTGTAATGCCATTGGCTCTGAGGGGGGGGGGGGGCGGAGGGTGTATTCTAAATAAATAAATAAATAAATAGATAAATATGTGGCAATTTTTTAAATGCGAATGCATTTCTTAGTCGGGGTTTGTCGTGCGTCCCTGGTCGGCGTGCGCACAGATCTCTCCGCGCGCGCTCCTCCTCGCCCCTAGCAACAGTTGCGCCGCGCCTAGCAACCGGAGCAGGTGGTGAGCGGCGGAGGGTAAGGGGGAGGAGGAGCGCGCGGGCGTGTGATGGCGCTCGCATCGCAGGGCAGCGGAGGGTAAGGGAGAGGAGGAGTTTACGCGGTGAGGGCACTCGCATCGCGGAGCGAGCTCCGCGATGCGAGTACGGGAACTGATATCGCACGCCGTTGTCACGTCTCCCGTTCGAGACGCGTCTCCGTACAAGGACTTGTACACCCTTGCCTACACCGGAGACGGAGTCTTTGTGGTGACCGTGTACCTCGCGCCCAACCTCGCTCGGGACGCCGTTGCCGCGAAGCTGGACGCGGCTATGGAAAGTGTGCGTGTGCGCTCCAAACTCTCTGATCCCATTGTCTTGGTCGGTGACTTCAACGTTGACGTGCGCAAAAAGAGTGGCGAGTGGCTTGTGGAGTGACTAAAACGCGTTCTTGGGCTAGTTGGTGCATGGTCTGACAAAAATTTGGAGGCACAAAGGAACAAGGACAAGAAATGACAGGACTTTGGCACCAGTCCTGTCATTTCTTGTCCTTGTTCCTTTGTGCCTCCAAATTTTTGTCAGGCTTGTGGAGTACATGCAGACCAAGCACTCTATGCATTGTCTCTCTGCCGCCTCCGACAACACGTGCCCCACTACCATTCACGGCGGGAGTTGCATTGATCTGGTCTTTACGCGAAACTGTGCCGCGCGTATGCTTCTCAAAGACCCTTTGACCGTGCACTTCAGCGGCCACAAGGCGGTGATTGTGGCCGTCAGGTACAACGATAACAAGAACAGGTGCTGCCGTATGAATAAATAATGCTTACCTGCACACTCTCCTCTCTCTTCATTAATTAATCGCACTCTCATCGGGTGCACCCAAATGCATTCGCATTTCCTCACGATCCCCTTCGGGGAGGTGCGGCTTTTTTCCTAAAAGAGCCAGTCCAATTTAACAACTGAGAAAAACGCAGTTTTTTGTTACTTACAATATGGTCGGCCGGCTCCACCAGCTTTTCACCGCAGTGTCACCGAAATTCCTAAAATCTATATAGCCCACTATCGTCGTTATTCTAGAGTGCCATTTGAATTCGGCTCTTATAGAATGGAACATTTCAGTTGGGCTTGAATTAGCTCGTAAAAGAAGCATAAATCGCAGCGAATGAACTATATTACGTCAAAATTGATACCATCTTTGTGCTTCCGTCGGTGCCTTCTTTTGTTGCATGGCCGTAATGGCGATGAGTAGACTTGTAGAGCGAGTGGTCCTTCCTGGCAACAGGCGCACCATTCCGGTCAGCATTTTCTAGTTCTTAGCGTCTATTGAAGAGCTTCAAAAATACTCTTCTTCTGAGCTTGTTTTATGCCGCGTCATTTGGGATAACTTCTTCATCAAAGAATAGATCGGTGGCCCGCATATTCATTTCAGTTGCCCTCCATTCGAAATATGCCGTCCTGGAGCGATAGAAGGACCGTAGCGCAAAACTCTGCAGTGAAAGCAAAGTCTCGCTCTTTCCATTCGAGTTTTGCTCTACAACATCAAGTCCTTCAGTAAGTACCAACTCGCCCAAGAAACACTAATTGTGGAATTAAAACATGACAGCAAAGAAACTGGGACACAAATGAAACAGATTGGATGCGGCCATGTTGGTCGCGATTTTTGCCGCAGCACTTCTTAATGAATCTGGCTCGGTTTGATTCAAACAGGTGCAGGATTTGGGTTATTTTTTATTCGAAACTGCTTTTTTGAGTTCGTGTTACAATCAGAAATTGCCCCACTTTGATTGCCGCTGTTTCAAAAGAGAAAGGTATACTCAAGCGCGCTCAACGCTCCTGTGAAATTTAGCCCAGTTTCGGTTTGAGAATATGGCTGTTTTAGTAAAAATTCGGCAGATCCCACGTACCGTGGGAATCGGTGTTATGCGAAGCATGCGCGAAATGGTGACCGTGGCGTAATTATTCACATTGAGCGAAACTTCACGGAATGACGCTAGAGAAATGTGCAAGTGGTATACACACACTCATATGTTGAAGAGTCGCATATGAATTATATAACCAGTTGTCTAAAGTTGCGAAACGATGCCAACAGCAGCATGGGTATTGCCAACACCGGACTCGGTAAGCTGGATGTAGTGCTTATATTCTTCAATACTGGATAGCGCGAATTCGAACAGCACAAAGAAGGAACACATATGCACGGGACAGGCGTAGCTCGCAACGAAGCTTCATTCACGAAAGTTTCCCTGGATATACACACACAGCCGAGTGGCACGCGCAGGCACACTGCACGTTATTTACAGTCACAATTGCAGTTGTTACAGTTGCGTTACAGTTGTTATACTTGCCCGTTTTGACGGAGAACGCACGCACGTTTCACGAACCCGTGTGTACACTCTAAAAAAAAAGGGAGTCTGTACTGACTACCTTTGGGTGGTAATCAGCTCGCTACACATATGATGACCTTTTGGGGTGTCACTTGACTCTCTTCAAGTCAAATGTTCCACGACTCCCTGCCAACAGCAATAAGGTGTATGTGTTACTCCCAATGGAAGAGTCCACACGACTACCTAAGGGTGTCACACGACTACCTAAGGGTGTCACACGACTACCTAAGGGTGTCTACGTAAGGGTGTCGCACGACTACCTAGGGGTGTCGCACGACTACCTAGGGGTGTTGCACGACTACCTAGGGGTGTCGCACGACTACCTAGGGGTGTCGCACGACTACCTAGGGGTGTCTCGAAAGTACTTCTTGGTAGTCAGGGAGACCCCTTTGCAATGACAGCACTGACCCCCATTCGGGTAGTTCTCGGAACACCCTTGTGAAAAAGGTGGTGGTGTATGCGACTCCCTTGGTTGGAGTTGATGCAACTACTACACGGTAGTCATTAGGACACTTTTCACTATCTGACGTGACCCCTGTAAGGGTAGTCATTTGACTATCACAGAAAGTTAGCGGTGGTATGCACGACTCTCGTGCAGAGTTGGTGCGTATTAACTGCAAACATGACTGAATAGCGCAATAAAAGTGTTCTCCATAAATTTTCACGGCTCACATAAAATAAAGTCATATCCTTAATGCAGGGTCATCAGCTGTTTGATACTGTCTTTTTTGGAAATCAGCGACACAATGTAAAATGACTGTTTCATTTCAGGGACCTGTGTGCAAGAAATGTGCATTTTTCCCTACTTTTCTCCCAGCTAAATATACATGACAGAGCAACACAGTAGCAACCTCCAAAAACAGAACACATTCGTATCAGTGTGAATATGTAACCACAAGGGAAAGTTTCACTAATATGTATTATAGTCAGATCCAGCAGTGAAGTGGACCAGGCTTAAAAAGAAGACAGCAGTCTGTTTTGCTGAATTGGAATCAATGGACAACCTTGTACACTTGCTATAGTTGCAATATCCGGTATGCATTTTGTGTCATACTGGTGCAATTAAAGAATGTTAATTTCTTTGCCATTACAAAAATACGCCCCAGTGAATATGCCATCGAAGGTATGCACATACGAGCAGACCTATGAATAGTTTTTTTTAATTTTCATGTTGAATTATGAATTCATAATTTCAGTAAGGCAAAGCTGACATAGAATACTAGTGCCATTTGAAAGAACATTTGTATTAAAAATAGAAAGTTGTTCTTGCCCAGAATTCTTGTGCAGATCAAAGAGCATCACAAAATGCTCCAGTAATGCAACTTGTTGGAAGTCCTTTCATCCAATTTGACAAAAAAGACTTGTCTCACCACTCAACGCCTTTAGCACCACCTCCACGTCTGTGTCCAATTATGTTTGCTGCTGTACATATCTGAAAGCACAAACAACATTTAGGAAAATGTAAAGCTTTTATTACACAAAGAATGTACCTATATCACAGTGGCTTCCAGTGAGAATTATATTGCAACATTAAATAACTCCTGACTAGCTCTCACTCAACAGCGATCACAACACATTATTAAACAACTTCTGACTAGCTCTTACCAGACAGCTATAACAACACATTAATAAATAACTTCTGCGTAGCCCTGCTAGACAGCTATGACTAGTACTTAAAGGTATTGTGCTTTAACACTCAAACTTCAATCAGTCACACCTGATTGCCCTGAACTTGCGTTTGACCTACTTGCTTTCGATTGCGCTTTCAGTGCAGTCAGCACTTTTATGCCTCTGGTGGTCAATTTAGAGCTGTTTATGCCCATCATGTGTTCTAGCAGGCACAGCGTATTCTTCGCGGATGCGACATATTCAATGTTGTACGCCCAGTACATCGCAAAAAGTAACGACAGTCCTGACGTAAAATCAAGGACATCTACACAGACATTCTCGCACTTCACGCACATGGCCTCAGAAGATACGGGGTTTTCGCCAGTGTAGAGCAGTGTCGGATGTGTGAATCCCTTCCCTGGTGTCTGCAAAACAAAGATACGCATGATAAGTCCTTACTTGAGAGAATTTTTTGGGGAACATGGAGGCTTGCAATGAGAAGTCACTGAACAAGGAATGTGTGACAATGGGACATGTACATTTGCTGCCCTGACCAAGACAAGTGCTTCTGACATGTTGGCTCAAGCAACATTCCTTGTTTGACGTGTCATCATTGGTTCTTGGTACTCAAGAACAACTGCATTTCAGACAATATTTCAAAAGAAGTGTAGTGTTTTAGTTGAGGGTTGTACAAACAAAAATTTAAGCAGTGCAAAAAGATTAAAAGTACTACTGCTTCTGCTTAAACAACACGTGAACGGTTCTCTATATATTCCAAGTGCAGAAAAGTTCTTCAGATTTACTTTAAACCCAGTGAGCACCAATGCTATTTTGGTAAGAAAAATGACTGTGCACTGTAACTATATTATCAGAAGTTGCTTTTGCAAAAGATCTGGATTGTACCCGTACAAGCTCACCAAAAATGCTTATGCTGCTTTTGTCTTGAAACCAACACTGAACAATTGCAACACAAATTTTCCAGATGAATACGATAAGCACTTCCCTCTTATGTTCGACCTCTATTGTCATTTTGATGATGCCTGTTATGGTAGCAAGCATAAATTTTTTCCCTACTGTTTTCATTCAAATCCCAAAAGGAAAGGTTGCATGAGTTGGGTTAGTGAATAAAATAGCACCAATAAATAGTTGTAGCCACAAGGTAGGCCAACATACCGTGGTGTTGGCCGTACCACGAGTTGGGGGCGCAGTTGACATTTACGCAACAAAGTGTGATCACAGTACGCACTAACTGGTAGCCACAGAAAGAACTACTACGGCTGAAACTGTCAACAAAGAAATTGGGCTCTTTGAGGACTCATAATAATTGTTTGGTTTTACGTTCCCAAATCACGATATGATTATGAGGGATGCTGTAGTGGAGGGCTCTGGAAATTTTGACGACCACCTGGGGTTCTTTTGCACCTAAATCTAAGTACACGGGCCTGGAGCATTTCGTTTCCATCGAAATGCGGCCACCGCAGCCGGGATTCCATCCCGCAATCTTCAGGTCAGCAGTTGAGCACCATAACCACTAGAACGCTGTAGCTGGTTGCTCTATGAAGACCCAGTCAGGAATTCACTGCAACTGTGTTTTAACCCTAGCAAATTTAAACTGTGTCCTACTCTGTCCAAAGATACTTTACAACTTGTGAACAATTACAGAACTGTGAAACACCACCACTGCTGCTCCCCAAGTCCCACAATATCCTCAGATACATCCCTTTCATCTGCCACAGTGCTAGGCAGCAAATATGCACTTCACGCCACCACCAGGGCTGCCCACGCACAAAAAACGGCCTGAATTAGCATCCTGACCATTCAAGAGAACAAACAGCACTTGTACAACTGGAAATACCCACATGAACACTTTACGCCTGGCTCTGAGGTATTTCCGCAGTCCCCATCCTGTCATGTTAAACTGCTAAAAAAGCTGCTATGTTAAAAAAAGCTCACATATTTTGTGACGTGATGCTCCCAACATATAAGATCATCCCTGTTGTTCACACAACTTCATTAGCCCTCAGGGTTCAGAGACACTGTACATGCAACACGCCTCAGATCCTATGACTGTTCCATTACCCCGAAGCCTTGATACATCGTGACAATGCTACTGCCGCTGGAGGTGACGCTATGTGCACATAGCATGGTCTCTTGGTCACAGATGCACAACCAAGAGAAACAAGTGACCTAGCCCGGACTGTCAGCTAAACTGGCCGAAGCTGCAAATGATATTGCAAATATATCTCGTAAATAGCCTCCAATGTAATCGCCCCGTCATTCGCATCACATCATTGCACTAAAAACATTCAAATGGTTCAAAAACTTGCAGGAACCACATAGGAATTAAGGCACGTCCACTTACAGCTAAACTGTCATAGTTTACCTTTGTGCTATCCTAGCTCCTAATATTTTGCCACATTTGTACATAATTTTATTACTTCAAGTTTATGATACTTGATCACACAAAATGTTCCATATTCTTACCATTTCTGTGAATATTTCACCTCCTCGCTCGTTGACGAGAAATGGAAGGACCATGATGGCACCCACTCCTTTGGCATCTGGAGAGAAAAACCACAGCAGTGAAAGGTGTGCTGCTGCTGACCAATTCTGCTGCCTGTAATTATTTAGCAATATCGCTAGTGCAACAACATTGCCAGCAGTACAGTTTAAAAGGCTCACGCAATCCAAGAGCAATCCACTTCAAGAATTCCTGAGGCATAATTCAGCACTACAACAGCGGTGAACAGGAAATGCATAAAGCAGCTTCAAAATGAAGGATATTCATAATTTATAAATATTCAAGGCTTGCTCTTTCACTATTCGATGAGTGGTCTGCTTCTGAAGAAAGTTGGAGCCCTTAACCTATGAGGGAAATGGGGGTAACCGAAGCTTTTGAGTGCGTGCCTGACACACTACTTTTCTTTCTTTTTTTTTACGCGGTGCAATGCTTCCTTCCAACTGTTTCCTTCCTCCATGCCGGGAATCAAACCTTCATCCACGTGTTTAGCAGCGCAACACTTCAGCTGCTAAAGGTAACAACAACAATCATGCGTTCATATACAGGCAATTATGACATGTGGCAACGTGAAATGAGGAGGATTGCTGCCACTGTAGCATGCGCAATGCACATGAACACTAGCCTTACATCATACTAGTCTAACTTAAAATGGCCCAAAACTATCAGCACGGTATGGACCAGAACATTCCATCACCTATCCAATTATATTGTGAACAGTGTTAATGCTTTGAAAAGTATGTGGCCCACATATTTTGAAAGGATTCAAACTCCAGTCTTTGAAATGCTTCTTTTGATCCTGGTTGGAATAAATCAAAGTAATAACTCATGTGCTTTGCCTCTAACGACAGTGAAGAGCGTGAACTTACAGTTTCTTGCAATCCTGTTGTCCACTGACATGTCTGCCTGCAGAGAGCAAAGGGTAGTCTGTGCTGCGTGCTTTTGTGCCGCTGCATTGAGGATGTGCTCACTGAATTCTCTCAGTGCACGCAGTAATGCTTCATCAGGTGATACACCAGTCAGGCGACGACATTCATTCAAGATCTGTAAAAAGTGCAACCTTTGGATAGGTCTACCAGCTTAAAGGGCAGGCCAGTACCCATTTTAACAAGATTAGCATAACTCATTAATAGTTGTTTTAAGTAAAGTGTTATCACTTATGGTAAGGATCTTTCCTGCTTCTCACATTTCATGTAAAATTAACATGGTGTTTACTGTAATAGTTGCTGTGCATCAACCACTTTTGACAGCATAAGATAGATTAATGAGGGAAAAAAATCAATTACCCTTGGCAAAGAAAATTAAGTAATAAGGTTGAAAAAAAAAACAGAATGCAGCAGCAACAAGGTTTGTTCTCGGTTGGTACTCGAGCACAGACAGCTGCAAGAACATGAAAAATGAATCGGGATAAAAATTCTAAACTCTCAATGAAAACAACTACGACTGAAACTCTTCTATGAAATATTTAATGGAAAAACCAGCATTTGAAAGGAAATATACTGACACAGGTCTCATTATATGTCTCATCACGTACTGATGATTGTTTATATTTTTAGAATACCGTACCAGATTTAATACATATGTTAACTCATGTTTTGTTCATTTCATTTGAGAATGGAATCGCCTATCAAGTCAGCAATGATGCTATGCAAATAAAGATATGTTTTTCTGATTGAGATATGAGATATGTTTTTCTCATTGAGATATGAGAATGAGATATGTTTTTCTCAGACTGTAACCCCCTGGCTATAGCACCTTCAGGCTAAGCAATGTAATCGCTGGATAAAGAATAAAGAATGAAGAACCAGTAGCTCCTCACTGGAAGATTCTCAGAAGTGTGAAACCATAATTGTTAATTACTTATGAGGCCTATATTCTGCTCTTTGAAAGAAAGGCCCGTACTGTCCTTTCTTTTCACACTGTGGTATAGTCACTGCAGCTAGCATGTAGCTGCCTACTCTTTCTCTACATAGCAAAGTTACTTGCTCTGAGGAGTGTACTGCCCTGCTTTATTTTCACACTGACTGTTAAACAGCTGGAAGTGTTCTATATGCTTCCTTAAGTACACCAAGTAAAAACCTTTGTGGGACCTTTGTGGACATCAGCTTGCCGTTAATTACACTGTCATGCTGTTCTATACACACAGCTTTCCTTGACGACCAAGCCAGAGGATGCTTATGCATTAAAAGTATCACTGTTATCTGTTCTTGTTTCCTTTATTGTTCACACTGTTTTACCTTACTGCAGCAGAATGAGTTCGGCAATATTGAACAGTGTATTACTCCTTTCACAAAGACAACCTTACGTGCAATTTGAGCAAGCGTACTTATGTGCACCAAGTGTCACTTCGGTGGTACGCTGCCACATAAGAAAGAGAAGTGTACTTTGGAAATTATGGCAACTGTGGTGGGTAAGTCAACAGGACAGCGTACACTTGTTGGCCTAGCCAATATTTTCTTAAGCAATATTGTGTCATTATTGTAAACTTAGTCTAGAATAAGCTTTAGGTAAAATATGACAGACGTAGCTATGTTTGCAAACTGCCTGAGAGTGAGAATAATAAGCATCTTGTAGCGTCAGCTACACTGGCCGACCTCGAGCAGTTTCGCGTGCACGTCCGAGAGCTGTGATGCGCAAGCGCGAGAAGTGACCAACGCGCCGGGCGTTGGGGCCATAGAGATGGCAGCGTGTTACTACACTGACCACCGAGCCGTCTTTGTGGCAATAGAGAAATGGCGTTGAGCAAAAAATAAATATACATGTGTGACATAATGCGTACACCATGTGTGTATCAATGAAGCAGCAGTAAGCATGATAATCAAGCTAATCCTAGACAACCAGGAGAGAGAGCTAAGGATAATCAGCTGAACCTTAGCTCACGCTACGTATATCCTGGCATAGCCGAGCTAAGCCACTACAATTTTTTTGTAGTATAGAAACAATATTCTTAATAACCAATACGATAGCTTAAAGATACTACTGACTCAGCTTTTTATATTACTTAATTTATTTTTTAGCCACTGCTAGAGAGGCTACACACTTCCACATAGGGAAGTCGGCTTGCCGAACATTCGCTGGCGAGTCCGTTCTGCAGCAAGCATCTCTAAGCATTCCTATGTGACAGTGTGCAAAATACACTAGCGGCAAAGTGTACTTGCTCCAGGTTGCTCGTGTGACAGGGTTATTTGCTGAATGACCGATTTCAAAAACAGCAGACGGTCAATTTTCACATTTGATGAGGCATCTAAGGCTTTCACCTTAGTAAATAGTTGTCAGCAAATCTGAAGCTCTTGCTACATCCTCTGCATGAGCAGTAAAAGCTGCACGCCAATAAAATTACCCATTTGGCATTTTGGAGGAGTTTACTGTAAATAGTGAACACCTTACTACAAAAGATAATGCCATAAAGCTATATTTTCAGAATAGCATAAATTCACAGGAAATTATGACTATTAGCTTTTACTTCTTGTCTTCGAAAACGAAGACAGTGATATTTGCTTTTAACAATTGTAATTTTCATATTTACTTTTACTTAAGGGCTACAGAATACATCACAAATTGGGCACAGCAGGACAGTTTAGAAAAGATAATAATTATATCTGGGGTTTTACATCCCAAAGCCACAATATGGTTATGAGAGATGCCGTAGTGGAGGGCTTTGGAAATTTTGACCCCTGGTGTTCTTTACCATGCACTGACATCGCACAGTACACAGGCCTCTAGCATATCGACCCGAAGGTCGAACGTGCAAACTTTGGGTCAGCAGCCAAGCACCGTAACCACTGTTCCACCGAGGTGGACGGTTTAGATAAAATGACAGATCTAAAGTACACATAGGGTAGACATGAAAGCCATCAATAGTGCTGTACTAATGCAGTGATCATGTAACCCAGACACCTCTGTAACACCCCTTGGGTCTTGATTGTACTGAAGTAAACAAATAATGTACTAGTACAATTCGTTGTTGGGCTAGCTGGTGCATTGGGCAGTTAGCACATTTTTGGTTGGATATATTTCCTGGATGTAAACAAATAGTTGAGGATGGTCACAAATTGTAACCAAACAAGGATGTAGCCTATGCTAGGAAGTTCCTTAATTACCTTACATCTTTGTATTTATCAATGCCCTTTATTGTGCAATGTATTATAGTAAAGCATCTTCAGACAGATAGCCTAAAGGTATGGCACAGATTTGAATATGTTTTACAGCATGAAACATACATTTTGTCAAGTCATTGCTTAGTTCAGTGTTGATCAAGATTATTAAGGAGCTTCTTGCCAGTTATGATTATGCAGGAAAACCAATTCTCAATGGTGCAGAAGTTTTATTTATTTATTTATTTATTTATTTATTTATTTATTTATTTATTTATTGTACCCTCAGGGCCCGAAGGCAGAGGGGAGTGGGGATACATAAAGAATACAGCAAACAGCAAATCATAAAGGAACAAAAAGAAGTAAAAGTACAAAGTGGCTGGCGAAAACTCACAACAAGACAAAAAAAAAAAAGGAAAAATAGCAGTGGGAATAGACGAGAACAATTTTGATAATAAGAGAAAAAAATTATACAAAGAGCAACAAGCATAAATATATTCACAAGATAGCAATTGTTTTACGGAACATATTAATATCTGCTATGCCAGCAATGTCATGGGGCAGGGCATTCCAACTGACACAAGTTCTGGGTACGAATGAGTCATGAAAACATTTAGTGTGACAAGATGGAATCCCAACTTTATTGCGGTGATCAATGCGAGCTGGTATGTACGAGGGCCTTGCGAGTAATTTGTTATAATAATAAAAACTATTACGGAATGAACAATTAGGGTCGCTCACCTCCTTCTCGAGGGTTAGGGCTGGATAGAGGCCCACGACGTCAGTCAGGCTCATGCCGTCCAGCTCAATACTTTTTCTTCTCGCAGCAGTCGTTCTCAACATTGAGTCTTCGACTTTTTTCATATCAGGGTTTTGCTTCTTCAGCTCCTTTTTCATGAAGTCAGTTGCTTCAGTGACGAAGGCAGCGTCCATTTCGAATGTAGGCTTCACAATAGTCTGAAAACTCAATGTAAAATATAATTAAAAGAACTCTGGAAAAAATTCAGAGAAACTAACATTGCACAAATCATTGCTTGTATTTTTGCACAATACAGCAACATAGGCTGATATGGTGGGGCGAAGAGTCAAATGGGCAGACTGCACAAAGTTCTGGTATTTCCTTTCTAGCACCAGGCGATGAGTGAATACTGATGTGTAACAATTATTGGTTTGTGGAACATCGTCTTATTTGGATAGAATGGCGGGCTTATTTTGGAGGTAGCAAAATACTGAACTACACTTTAGTGGTGAGAATCAGGTCAAGCAGACTCTCCAAACTACAAGTGCTAAGAAAGCAGGCCAAGAGAAGGTCAGTTCATTGAAGAGATTGTATGGGGAGCCAGCGCTGCCCAGGTGGCGCGCCTAAAATTTACTCGATGTGCCGCCCTGCCGAGCTAGCTGAGAAACATTTAGTAATACAGAGCCACCGCGAGGCGTACGACGACACGTTCAAACGCATGCTGAACGTCATTCGACACCTACCACGGCTTTTGTTCGATGTGCGTCGTTTTGTAAGTACTTTGGAACGAGCAAGACTAGCGAAGATTGGGACACTTCGCTGCACTTTGGCACAGCGGGCAAGCAGCGATGCCACCAATTATTCTCCGCTGCGGTTTCAGCGATGGGATGTGTGCGGAAGGGTACCTTCGCGAGAGTGTGCTGTCGAAAGGATGGAAGCAGACCACTGCGAAGTATGTCTACGACGTGGAAGAAGCTGTTTTTTGCAGAGACAGCGATTGTGACCTTTCGGCGAAATGTCAAGCACCGTACAACGTAAACTTACAGGTAAGTTGTGTTCAAATTGCGCTAGCGAAACTCGACGCTGTATGCAGTGTGCTCGTTGTGCGCCCACTTTGAAATAAAATTAGTGCCTCAGACAGCACAGAACATTCGGCCCAGTGAGTGACAGCTGTTTTGAGCGAGCGTATCACATTTACGTAATCGGTACTTACAGCTCTCGTACTATATTACAGAAGCTGTTTCACTACACGATTTCCTTTACGGTGTTTTCAATGGCTTCATGTGCCCACTAAATGCTCGTATCGCAGTCTTAAAAAAAAGTTTTTGAAGCTGACAGTGAAGCGTGAAATAAATGTAAAAAGGCCGGTGTAAAGTGGAGATCAGTGGTGTTAGCGGAAATACAAACATGTCACAGGGGTCGTGCTTTAACTCGCCATCGTCTGCAGACCGTTTGTAAACTTGCAATCGGCCTTCGCCTAAGCCTGATAATTAAAAAAAGAATAAAAAGAAAAGAAATGCCTTTGAGGAACCTAGTGGTAATTGACTGCTCAGTGGTTCCGCGTTTGACATGGAGTGTGTGATTAGTAATGGAACATGCGTAAACAATGCGGTTTTTCTAGCAGTCATGGATTTATAACTGGTCTAGAGCTGTGCACATGACAGTGACGTATAGTCCCGTTTTACTCGAATGTAATGCGAGTTTTTTTTTCTAGATTTTTGCAACCTAAGTCGACCCTTGCGTTACAATCGAATACCGAAATTCTATTTTTTTCTTCCTGGATGTAATGAAAAGTCACCCCTGGCGTTGCAATCGTGGTCATGTTACAATCGAGTAAATACGATATCTGTAATGTACGGCATGACGTTACGCAACCTAAGATGTCATGTGCTTTCTTTAACTTTTTCAAGGCCAGTTTCAAATAAAAGATTTGTGATGTTTTCCAGAGTGCCAACCCATGTGCATCGGTAGAAAGCGAGGCTGAAGGGAGTCAACTATGCTCTGGACTATTTTTTTCAGTTATTAAAGACATTTTTTATGGTGGCATTTGTGAAAACAATACCGCTGGTCTTGACGCTTCTTTTCCTCATTTGATGATCACGTATGGAAGCATGGTTCACGTTAGTAGCTACTTGTATTTGTTTGTATGCCCAAGTTGACAGGGCGGCGCACCCTGTCCACTGAAACTCCAGTGCTGGTTCCCCATTGTGATCTTCATCATGCATATTTCTTACAATGCAGATATTCAGATGTGGCTCGTCACTTCACTGTGAACTCATGCAGGAAACAGTGAACAGCACATTTATAGAAGTAGCTTAGATGGGCACGCATGCACAGATTTGACTGTAAAACTTATTAAGTTTCAGTCAGTTGGTTCATGGGATTTAAGGTTTTAAAGTAAACCCAGCTATGAGAGATGCCTTAGTAGAGGGCTCTGGATAATTTCACCCATCTAGAGTTGCGTGGCATGCACTGGCATCACACACTCAATTGGCCTCTTGCATTTTGCTCCATCAAAATGCGATCATCCCAACTAGGAATGAATTTGCATTTTTGGGTCAGCAGAAAAGATGTATTAGGTTGTTTTTCTGGACAACAAAAATCTGGTGAGACGGCCGACATTTAAATAACCTGGTGGCGAGTAGATTATAGCGACTGGTCAAATCAATTAATTGAAAGTGCACAGACAATGAATTGAGCGAGCAAGTTGTGCAGAATTTTAGTTTTCCCACACAAACACAAAACATAAAAGATATGAAGTGATTTACAACAACTAAAATGCACAGCAAAGTAAAACTTCCCCATGTAATAAATAAAATATGCATGAAAATGTGTAGCTCCTCACCTGTCTTCGAAACCCAGTTTTAGAGGAAGCGACAGAGCTTTTGCCCAACTTCCTTGCTTTGAATTTCTCTTTTTGAGCATCTACTTCCGGGCATCCTGGAGGCATTCGCTTGCGCATGTTCTTGTACTTATTTCTAAGGCACATGTACCAGGAGATCTGGAATAAAGGTGCAGCATTTGTCTTTACATTAATGACAGGTCAATGGTTTCAAGGTGTTCTGGCTTCAAATAAAATGGTAAAAACAGTAGAGAGCCAAAAATAGACAAGCACACAGCTTAACCTCAGCTTCTGAAAGACTTTCGCACAATTTCCATGATGCTTTGAAATGTTCCTACTGAAATAACACACTTCTCAGTATGGCAGCAGTAGGTTTCTTTTGACATTGATGTTGGTACAGATTTTAACGCATTACTTATATTTATGAACAATCACTACATATATGTATGAAGGTATACCACTAGGTCAACATGCAGTTAGCTTTTGCAAGTTATAGCAATGTAGCATATTAGATGTAGAGCTACTGCTGGCACATGAATACAGTGTTTGTCTGGAAAGTAGTAGGACTGATTTTTTCCTGCCAAAACTTGGTGAAGGAGGGAAATGTTCCTGAGCTGGAGGGACTTGGCTACCAGTGCACCAGTCGCCAGTCATCTCCAAGCCTTTACAGAGTGTAGATGAAGTTTGGTGAACCCTTATCAAGGTG
Organism: Rhipicephalus sanguineus; assembly: GCF_013339695.2. NCBI lineage: Eukaryota > Metazoa > Arthropoda > Arachnida > Ixodida > Ixodidae > Rhipicephalus > Rhipicephalus sanguineus. Next base: position 3,937,943 of record NC_051179.1, on the reverse strand, counting down.
CCTTGTCATCCCTACAATAAACTTTGTTGGAGCAGTGTTACTTGGTGAAGTTTTACTTCAAACTGGGTAAAACGGCACACGAGACCCATGACATGATCAAGAGGGCTTATGGGAAAGTTGCCATGGGTCGATCAAGTGTTTTTGAGTGGCACAAAAAAAAAAAAGAATTCAGTTCTACTACTTTCTGGACAGACCCTGTACCTAGTCAAACAGCCATGCTATGAAGCCACTGCATGTCTTCTCAATGACAAGAAAACAAGTACAAACAGCTGAGGGAAAATATAACTGCAAACTTTACAATGTGCTGCAAATGTTTTGACAGCGCATGCTAACCTTTTAAATGTGCGAACACAATTGAAATGATAAAAACTAATCAGAAAATTTTCTTACGTGGCCAGAGTCTGAGCTATCTCTTAGCTGTGGGTAGGCGTTTACAAGGCTCACTGCAGCAACCTTGTACAACTTATTTGGGTACCTATATGTTTAAAAAAAGCCCACATCACTTTTTTGCAGAATACAAGTGCATAAAAACAAACAATTTGAAAAACCACAGTAATACAACTGTTTCCATTAAACAATCTCAAACATAACTGAGATTCCTTGGATGAATGAATCCAAAGAGATAGTTGTACCTTACAAGGCTCCTGCATCCCTAATTAGGCATGTTGGTTTCTTTATGTGCTTGCTTATTATGGAACCTTATGATGACTGTATCATGAGTGAAAGCAGTAAAATTGAGGCACTTCATATTTAAATTTGCTCATGAAAACAATCCTGGTATTTAATGCAGCACCATACATCAATTTTTGGTAGCAGATGTGACGCATAAACTATGGGCGTTAATTAGCGGGGAATAAATTTATATTGTGAAAGCTTATGACATACTTGGATCACCTGGGGTTTTTAAATTATTGGATAAATTTGACCACGAGCCGTTTTTAACGTGCACTTAAATTCAAGTACAGAGGAATTCTTGAGTTTTGCCCCCATTGACATGACTCTGTGGTGGCTAGGAGTCGAACTCATGTCCTCAAGCTTAGTGGCATGACCTTCACCTTCCAAGCTACCACTGTGGGTTCATTTTATAACTGACATTATGCTCAAGGTACATGGTGCAGTACAAAGTTGCAAAAAATAAATAAATAAAAGCATGTGATTAAAGATAATTACAAAACATTTACTATAGGACGAGCCCTCGTTCCAATTCAATCCCAATTTTCTTACACACGGGTAAAATGTTGACACTTACATTGTCTGCGAAGACAGATTAAATGAAAGCCATTCAATTATCTTTTTCCTGAGGTTGTCCGGCACATCTCCTGCTTTCACATTTCGAAGATGCAGGTTAATGTCCATCGGCAACTGAGGCAGTGTGTATCGCGTAAATTCATGCTGTGCTTCATCTTTGTCAGGTGCAGCTCCACTTTTCAGTAGCCTAAAAGAAGTTAATTTATTATAATCAACAAAAATAAACATTAAAAGAGCTGGAAAGAAAATGAAATACTCTACCACGTACTATCGCTCATAATGCTAAAATTTATCTCTTTTGCCACTGCTGACCATTCAGAAATACAGCAGAGACACTTTCTAGAAATGCAGACACTTGTCATTAGCAAGAAAAGTGCCTGCTTTTCTGCAACAGTGTATGGACAGTCAGCATCAGCAGTTATGACGACTTAGACTGATTACAACGCAAAGGGGTGTAAATTTTACTGACTACCTACATTAATACCTCCTTGCCAACAACACCTTCTCCCTTTGCAGTGTAGATGCTAGGCATCAGGAATACATTATTGGTAACCTCACAGACATGGGCATCCTACTCAAAAAACTGTGCCAGAAAAAAAAAGCAATTACAATGGAATGACACTTTTCGAAGTATCTCTTTGAGAGAGACAACCGTGACGTGAGCAAAGGTATATGGTTTTTTTTTTTCCTCAGCAGTTTCATGCACAAGTGTGACTGTGGTAAAACATTTGACTGCCACGCCAAAGGCCTGGGTTCAATTCCCACTGGAACCCAAGATTTTCATTACTTACTTATTTGTATCTATCTTGTGTTTTTGCTCATGGACAATGCCAATTTTTCACTCACAGTCGACGCTGCCACCACCAACACTGGAGTTTCTGCTACATGGGCTCTGTTAACGCTATTGCATTGACATCACGTTCTGGCTGCAGTGACAACTCTTGTTCAACAACTATCAGTCATGACACAAAAGTGCAAAATTTCATTTTTGAATAGTCAACATGAAACATGATAGTACTGCCTTCAAATAGGAATGGCTTCTTCCTTTCTTTTTTATATTGCTCAAGGTAGCACTGAGGCTCTTCTTAAAATGAAATATGGTTGCAGGAGAACCAATTATCTTGACCATTTATCCTGCCTTGAGTCATATTTATACGAGCTGCTGGACATGTCAAAATGATCGGTCACCAACTTGCCCGTCAAAAAGAGTGCATAATGTTTGCAAAAAGCACAAGCATTCCAGTTTTTCTTCATAGCCAGAAAGAGTATCTTTTTTTTTTTTCAGATAGACTAATATCTGAGACAAGTTTATAGCGGTAAGGTAGAGATGTGGGCAAGTAGGAAATAGTGAATACTCAGAAAACTAGCACAGACACGACAGAGACGCAAGACGAGAGGGGACATGGGATGGGTGCTGTCTAACAATTGAAGTTTATTGAAACAAAACTGAACACATGAACAACCAACACGACACATGCATACCTCACTCTCTAGCAAATAAGCACAAAGTTCAAACATGCAGTCACCTATCATTTTGATGAAAAAAACTGCCGCGAGTTCATGAGCCCTTGTATGTTTGTGCTTCAACATAGTGACCGTGTTATTGAAAAAAGGGTTTCGCCCACATGACCTGCAATGAGCTGAAAGATGTGATGTTCATTGATGCAATTACCTGACTGCCCTATGTACGCCTTTCTGCAGGAGAGGGGAATTCTATGAACAACCCCGATGGTGCAGGACACGGTTGGATTGCGATGATTGACGGAGCAGCCTTTAACTACTGTTCCTCTAGCATTCTCAATTGCAGCACAGCTTTTCTTAATTTTAGGAGTTGGGAAGGCTAGAGAAAAAGCAGTTGCAGGCTGCAAGCATCACAATCCCACCGTTTCCTGCACTATTGGGGTTGTTCATAGAATTAACCTCTCCTGCAGAAAGGCATACATAGGCCAGTCAGATAATTGCATCAACGAGCGTCACCAGGGGCGTAGCCAGAAATTTTTTTCGGGGGGGGGGGGGGGTTCAACCATACTTTATGTATGTTCGTGCGTGCGTTTGTATGTGTGCGTGTATATATGCGCAAGCAAAACTGAAAAATTTCGGGGGGGGGGGGTTGAACCCCCCCCACCCCCCCCCTTGGCTACGCCCCTGAGCGTCACATCTTTCAGCCCATTGCAGGTCATGTTGGTGCAACCCCTTTTTCAACAACACTGTATTTTGAAGCACAAACATAAAAGGGCTCATGAACTCGCGGTAGTATTCTTCATCAAAATTATGGGTGACAATTGCGTATCTTAACCTTTCGCTTATTTGCTAGATTGTGAGATACGCAGGCTTAGCAATTTCTTTCAAGTGACCTAAAAGTCCTATGCATGTGTGGTGTTGGTCGTTTGTGTGTTCAGTTTTGTTTCAATAAACTTCAGTTTTTAGGCAGCACTCGTCCTGTGTCCCTCACCCTCTTGTCTTGTGTCTGCGTCGTGTTCACGCCGGATTTCCAAGTATGAAAGTTTGTAGGACCTTCAAAAGTTTCTGTAAGTAATTAAGCTTATCTTTTTCTTCTGGTACATATATCGAGCACTTGTATTACAAAATATTTTATTAAATTTTTCTGCATTAAACCTGCCTGAGCTAAATGGAAACATAATGTCATGCTGAAGTCCCCCAAAATGGGGTTGATATGAAAAAAACCATAAAAAGTAACTGCTCACACTCGTTCCCACAAAATTTTCAAAATACAGAAAAACAAAAACAAGCGTAGCAAGTGTACAAACCACCTTAAATATATAGGCCACTACAGCTTTTGATTAGTAAATAATTTTTAACTCTAACCCACGAAAAGACACACACACAGTCACTGTACCCACAACTGAACTTTTATTACTGCATTTACTGGAATCTAACGCGCACCTTTTTTTCGGTAAAACGAGTCCAAAAATCGCATGCGCGTTAGAATCGAGTACCGAAAAAAAAAAAGCTCGGTTATCATATTGCCATCGGCATTTCAAAATGGCCGCCTCCTACGCGCCTCGGCCATTGTTTTAGTTATAGTTTTAGTTATAGTGTACTAGTACACTATAGTTTTAGTTCGTATAGGCACTATAGTTCGTACGTGTGCTGAGGAGCTCGTCATCCCGTTCTGCGTTTGCATCGACAGCATGGAAGTGCCGACTCGAAATACTCGACAAGGGCACCACGATGCCGCATTTAAAAGAAAAGTTATTACATGTGCAGAGACGGACGGAAATCGGGCCGCATCGCGGTCGTTCGGAGTTCCCGAAACGTGCGGGCGAGACTGGCGCAAACAGAAGCAGAAGATATTTTACAGCAAAGCTTCACGAAAAGGTTTCAGTGGACCAAAGCAGGGCCGGTTTCCCGATATCGAAAAGCGTTTACAGCGACAAGGTGTTGTCCGACAGCGACGAGGACTGATCCATTACGCGACTCGTATCGCCGCCGTAGTGGTGACAGTTTAGCGGCAAGGCCCGCTGTTTGACTGTGTTTTATTTTTTGAAACTTTAGTTCTTTAAAACCTAAATACTTGTTCTTCGGAATGTGCGAAGGTTAACTCCTACAAACTTTTTTTCGTTGTTTTCTCTCACGAAAAATGGTTGCGCGTTACAATCCATGTTTTAGTTTTTTTCTTTTTTTTTGGTCGCGGAAAACGGGTGCGCGTTACAATCGAGTAAATACGGTAGTTAAAACCAAGCTTATAAACAAAGGCAAGAGTGTGCATGCATAGCTATATCACATGCAAAAAGCCCGATAATCACGAAGCATGAGAAAAACATAAATAAACTTAGAAATTAAGAAGTGCACGTGGCTTCTTTTAGGCTGCATAGAAGCCATGTGTTCAGAAGATGACAATAGCCTTGTGTTTTCTGTATGCTTAATGGTTTTCAGGTCCTTGCATGCAATATAGATTTGCAAGCATAAGCGTACTCCGAGTTTATCTTATAATTTCATTTTATTAGAAATAAGATAGTTGTAAGTCTAGAAACAATGTGTGTGTGTGGGTGGGTGCCTCTTTTTTATTGCTAAATTTCAAAATGGGCAACTTATTTGAAGATGCCCAATTTTGCAGTTTGCACTTTATTAGTGACAAATTATCATCTGACTAAATGTACAAGTACAGTCCTTACAGATTGAAATGCAACAATATAAGACCAAGTAATGCACATAATTTTGTTTCCACCGCCTTCAGTTCAGGTCATGTCGTTATCATTTTGACTCGCACAATTATACGAGAGCCAAAGTTACCTTAAAAGGCCATTTTTGTTGACGCAATCACCATAAGCGATTGCGCATACCAGTGGTGATACTAAATGTTTTGATGCCGCATTTCAGTCCATGGGCACTGTACTTCAGCCTTCCAGCACATGATACATTTCAGTGCAGTTTGTGGTTCAGGAATAACTCTGGAATGGATAAAATAAAGTGCATACGGCTGTTCAACTGCTCCCGATGACTCGGAGTGGCTCTGCGAAGCAATCAAGTTGATGAGCGCTCCATCATTCACTGTTGTACTTTCGTCCAGATCAACGAAGCACTGGAACCTTTCATTGTAGATCTGAAAACATACACCATTTGTTTATCAATAAGCCTGCACATTACGTATGAAGCAAGGGATATTGAACCGACATTTACTCAAGCACCGTTTTCCTTTCCCATCACTGTTACATGCACTTAACCTGTTGTAATGACTATGTGCCAATGTACTTAGGCGACAGGCAATTCTGGGCCGCATAGTTAGTACTTTACCTTCACCGATATACGTGCTAAGCCAGCGGCTGCATATTCCACATGAATATGCAGCACAGGCTGAAGCACACAGTGTCATATCCGTCGGTTCGGACATATTTGGCGGAAATATACAGAGGCCGACGCCGCGGCGTTCCCACGCAAATCAACCGCACGCGGGACAGTGTGCTACAATAAATAAATATGTGGGACTTCGCAGCTTCTATGAGGCAGTGGCTGCAGTCGGCCGCTCGATCACTCTAGACAAGCAACATTCAGGCCGTACTACATCGACGGCGAACAGGGTAACGTCGTAAGAATCGATGTCCCGCAATAAACCCCGCTGCTGACAGGTTCTCTAACAGCGAAGATAACAATTAGTGTCAGTGAAACGCGCGGCAACATAAAAACAGGTTACAACTCTTACACTGAACAACATTACTACGCGCACTGGCCAAATCTTAAGTGCTCGAAAAAAGAAAAGCCTTTTAAAAACAAGTGCTGATAAGGGCGTCGGTGCACTGTTCACGCTTACCTGTATTAGCGGGTTGCTCGCCATCAATGAGCAAATCCACTCGTTCGCAGACTTTCCTGCAGATCGGCCAGCTTTCGGGACCCTTTCAGCGCGACAATCTTCTTCGAGGACCCATGCGAAACGAGGCAAACTGGTTGCGCATCAGTCGACGTGCTTTCCATTGAAGGGCTACTAAATGGCGTGTTGTCGCTGCCGCTCTCATGAATCGCAGACGGAGATGCCGCAGAAGCAACGGAACAATCACTGCTCTCCATGGTTTCGCTAGTTTCGCTCATGGAGAGAGGCCGGCGCCGATAACTCTAAATTGGCGCGAAAATTCAGTTGCCGAATCCAAAGCCTGATCCGAGAGCCATAAGCCGCCCACACCGAAACTGTTGGTGGCTTTACTATAGTGCCTAGAATATACTTACTATATTCTAGGCACTATAGCTTTACTTACCTGAAGGTTTATTTACGTGCAAAGCGATAGCTGGCACATGTGCACTCGCAGTTACAGCTGTCGGTTAGAGGCACTATACATGTTGTACCAAATATCACGCGTGTTTGGTATTTTAAAACGCTTTCTAAATACATTTCGAAGTGCGCAACAGCGGCCATAAGCAAAACAGCACGTTGGCGCGCGTCAGCGCAATATTGACGGCTCAGTGCAATTTCGACGGGTCCCGACCAAAATGTTGACCTTCTTCAGTGAGCACAGGAAAAATTTTCGAACATGTTGTCCGCTCGCGGCTGGCTATTGTGGCAAATGTGATCGGCCATTTTCTCGCTAAATATTCTTGTGTTTCGTGTCACGTAAAACGCTCCTTTCTGACCATGAGTTCCGCCTGCTGCTTTAGGTGCCCGCGGTGCCCGTTCTTCGCACCGAAATTCACACGTGTGATTTGGCATCTGGAAGAAATACACTCCTCAGACCCGGACTTCACTGTAACCTGCGGCATTGATGGCTGCCGAAACACTTACAAACTCGTTGGAAGCTTTCGGAACCATGTCTACCGTAAACACCAGCGGTGGATCTCAGCAGTTGACAATGATCCAGCACCTGAAGCTTCAGAAGAATTATGTGATTCCAATGAAGCTTCCAGCTTAGTTGACACAGTGTGTGCAGACGATGAAGGTGCTACTGGTCCCTCCCATTCCCCCGGTCTGCAATGTGAGCCACGTTCGCGATATGGGGCGTCGGACGAAGAGCCCTCGGACCCTCTAACTTTGCAGTGCTTCACCAGAGATTTACTCCAGAGCCTTGCCAAGATGTTCTTTAACATTTCTGAGTGTCGAAAACTGCCGTACTCAGTCTGTGACAGCTTATTTCAACAAGTTGAATTTCTGGTGCAGTCGCTCTTGAAGCGTTTTGGCAAGTGTGTTAAACAGGCACTCATAGGATGCGGTTATGCTCTTCCTGAGAATTTGACACATGTCCTCGACTGCAACTTTCTTGTAGGCCTGTTTGATGATATTCGGTCTCGGTACCAACGATCCCGCTATATCAAAGCGAACTTCCCATTCACGGAGGCACAACAGCGTGCCTATGCTGGCGACGACCAAGCTTCGTATCAGTACGTTTCTGTTGGCAGTGTCATACGTCAGTTTGTACAGTGTAGAAATGTATTTGAGCACCTTATTAGCACTGAAGTTGTCGAGAGTGGCACATTATACACTTTTCAGGACGGCTCTGTTTACAAGCGTCAGATGAGCACTGTACTGCACAGCAAAAATGTTAAAGTACTTCACATTCTGCTGTACATGGATGAAGTGGAAATAGCCAATCCTATCGGCCCTGCCAGAGGTGTGCACAAGCTTCTGGCTGTGTACTACACAGTTTTGAATGTGCACCCAAAATACCGCTCTCAGCTGAAATTTTTGCATCTTGCTATTCTTGCAAAGTACGCTGATGTACAGAGGTATGGCTTGGAGACTGTTTTGGGTCCATTGCTTGATGAACTAAAGGAGCTGCAAGAGATAGGGATAAATGTACATATTGGACAAAATGAGGTTTGCTTCAAGGTATTTGTTCTTGCGTGCTGTGGAGACAACCTTTCCATGAACCGGCTTGGGGGCTTTACGTGCTCTTTTTCACGGGGCTCAGTTTGTCGATTCTGCATGGCACAACATGCAAATCTTGCATCTCTTACAAGGGAAGAACTATGCCACATCAGAACGCAGCAACTTCATGACAGCCACCTCACAGCCATTCATCTCAATCCAGTTTTGTACAAAAGACTTTATGGTGTGAATGAGCCATCACCAATGAGCTGCCTGCCTAACTTCGATGTCACAACGCAGCTCCCACCGGATATTATGCACGATATATTTGAAGGAGCCTGCTCAGTTGTGATCAAGCATGTGCTCAAAGGATTATTTCAAGAAAATGTTCTTGTGCCCTCAGACTTGAGCAAAGTTGGCACATTTTGTTATGGTCGTAATGACAGACCTAACAAACCACCTCAACTTACAGAAGCCTTCCTGCAAAGCAATGCCCCTTTGAAAGGTACTGCTTCACAGAAGTGGTGCCTTTTCAGACTTTTGCCTCAAATTTTCGCTTCGAAAGTTCCAGAAGGTAACAAAGACTGGGAGGTCTACCTCCTGTTTAGAGAAGTTACAGACTTGCTCTTATCTGATCAGCTTCCGTCAGACTCTCTTGTTTATATTGAGATGAAAATTCAGGAATTCCTCCGTTCTTTCATTGATCGTTATCCAACCGTCCGCATAATCCCAAAGCTGCATTACTTGGTGCATTACCCTCGTATGATTTCCTTTTTTGGTCCACTTAAACAAATGTGGTGTATGAGGTTTGAGGCTAAACACCAATACTTTAAGAATGTGGCGTCAAAAACTAAGAACTACCGAAACATCTGCAAAACACTTGCAGAGCGTCACCAAGTCTTGCAAGGCTATGAATTTGCTGAGGTTGTCCTTGACCAGGGCCACACCATGACAGGCCTGAAACCTGTGCAAAGATCTGACTTGCCTCCATGCATTGAAGAGCGTCTACCTCCAGGTAGTACATGGCAAGCCAAGTCAGTCACTATGCAGCATATTACGTACCATGTTGGAGATGTACTAGTAATGGCCAAGGGAGATGACCCACAGTTTGCTCAAATCGCTGCCATTTTTAGTGGTCAGAGCGAGGTTCTGTTCTTGTTGAACCCGATGGAACTTGTTGAGTTCAGGAGACATCGATACGCATTCAGAGTGTCTAAAGGCAGTGCTGTTTGCGCAGCAATGCCAGGGGCTGAGGTATTACCCGAGTGTCTAGATCTGTACTTCGGAGGGGAAGTGGTACCAAGGTGTGAATTGGTGTTATTTAACTAAAAATGTTTCCTTGGCCTTATGTCGTAAAGGCTTTGTAAGTGTATGCCTCACAATTTCACATCTGCATATTCATTTTTGTACATTCCTGCATTGTTTCTATGTATGCAAAACCAATACGATTGTGTTACACGCTTCCCTTGCATTCTAGTCCTGTGAGGTGTTTCTAAATAAATATTTATGTGTACAGTGTTTTGTTTGTGCCGCTTGCGTCCCGCATAAATAAACAATTTAAGATCAGTTTGTTTTCTTATATGTAAGTGATTCTTTAATAAAGCATTGGATAACTTTTGCTTTAGTTGCAGCTATAGCTCGAACTTTGGCAGATTCATAGTGTTTTCTTTGGTTTCATATCCCAGTTATATGAAGGCGGAATAAAAAAGAACTCTCCTCCGGAAGTCGCTTTTCGACTGCTTTAATGGGACACTAAAGAGCAAAACGATTTTTCTCATATTAGTAAAGTACTCTTTTACAATACCAAAAACACCACGCTTGCTGCGAGAAGACGCTTAGTAAGCGAGAAAACGCGCAGAAACAAAGTGTGGGTGGCGACGCTACCTTGAAGTTTCCGCACCATTCGCCGTGACGTCACATGTTTTGATGGCGCCGACTAGGGACTACGTAGTTCCTAATCGGTAAAAATGAAGTACATTGTCCTTTGAGGGGGCCATAGACTTAACATATCAAGTTTGGGGTAATTTTGTTGAGCCAATGGCGCCAAAATACGATAAATACACTTTGAAATCCGTGACGTCACGCGGGGAGATTTCGGCGCCAAATTTAAAAATGAAACTTTGAACTTGATTTTCTCCTCTATTAATAAAGCTATGGTGGCGAAATTAACGACATCAGTTCTCAGAGCACAATTTATCGATCTAAACCGATTCATTGTTTCTCTTTAGTGTCCCTTTAATTAATCTTTCCTTTGTCTCATAATTACTGCACTTCTATTAAAAACCAGGAAAAACATAACCCCCTACGCTTTCCTTGGCCCTTCGATAGGAGTGTGTAGGCCGTCACTATTATTGGCATACCCTGTTTTTAGAATCGCAATAATTCCTTGTAATTTTATATATGCACCGAATTTAAATGGCGATGCGCAGGAAAGGCGATCGCTTTGTTACGTCAGAACTGCCCGTGACAATCACGGTGCGTCGAAGCAGAATCTGCTAAGGAAAAACGGCAAGTCGTCGGAAATACACAAGTGAACCACTTATTCTTTATGTACGCTGCGATGCGTATATATGTGTTCTTTTAAACTAAATAGGCGCAAAGCCCTCTTTCGCCTCTCTGCAGGCAGAAGCGCCGAAGTGGCTTCCCCTTAATTGTATGCTGTACAGCGGCAGCAAAGGTGGAAATAGTGGTCTTCTAGTGCACAGCGCGAAAGAAACAGATAATCACCAAAACTCGCACGCAAAGGCAATGCGATGTGTTTGTGCAAGTTAGATGACTTTCCACAAGATACAGCCGCGCCGTCATTTAAAGTTCGTCGCTCTCTTGTCTGACGTAACAGAGCAGCCGGCGGGCTCGTGGCTTCGATACAGTAAAAGCTCCTTAATTCGGATTTCACGGGACCCGAAAAAAATTTCTAATTAACCGAATGCCGAATTATGGAAAGTATCGAGAAAGAAATCAGCAAGTGTATATTACACAAGTGCATTTTCATTTTCTGATGAATACGTGTTAGAATTATTTTGAATGAGAGGAGTGTAAAAGAAACAATTTTCGTCATTCGCGACTTTGTTCACAATGTAACAGCGGCCCGAACCCCCTTTGTCTTGAGATCGAAATTAACGTGCTCTGAACCCATCCCTTAGTAACGTACTGCTATACCACCAACACCACCACTTGCACATGACATTCTTGTTCGCCGGAAGAATGGCCATAAACTGACCGTTCGATCGTTTCAGGGGCGTAGCCAAGGGAGGGGTTTTGCGGGGCTCAACCGCGCCCCCCCCCCCTCCCCTCTACTTCTCAATTTTACATGTGTATAAATGCATGCACACTACAAACGCACGCACGAACATGAAGAACGTATAGTTGAACTCTCTCTCTCCCCCCCCCCCCCCCCTAAAAATAAATTCTGGGTACTCTTCGGTTCGTGCGAGTTTTATACCAGCATGCAGACCGTGGCTGTAGCTCTTCAGCTTCAACACATCGCATATCTGCGGCGCTTCGTGCCAGGTGCGCTCCGAGGATCGTGTGAATAAGCTGGGTTGCGGCGAAATATGACGGAATTAACGAGAATTTGGTGCCATTAAACAATACACATGCTGACCGGGACCAGAGAACACGTTTGATTTTCCGAATTAACGGGGGTCGAAATAATGGGGTTTTACTGTATTACCATTGAAATTCGGTGACGAATACCTCACCTACGCGCAATTTTTTAGATTTTTAAAAAGTGTGTAGGTCATAAATTCTGACGGCCTACAACTTTTCTATATAAGCAAGTGCACTCAAATTGATAATCAAAATCTTAATTGAAGCGTTTTTTTTTTTCTCTAATTCTCACTGATGTAACGGCTGCAAAGTGTGTCCGACTCGACGTAGAGAACGTGTGCGAAGACCACAGATCCCTCACTGTCAGCATCTATTTCCTCTGTTATTTATTTATTTTAATCTCTATGCCCATTTTTATGCCCATCACTGACTCCCCTGGAGCAAGGGAGTCATTTATTTCACCAGGAGCGCCGGCGGGAGTCTTGTGACTCCCCTTAGGAGAAAAGGTGGTCATCGTCTGCCACAAAGAGAGTCAGGCAGTCGTGACTCTCTTTTGACTCTCTTTTTTTTAAGAGTGTATGTGTACAAGGGGTTCTTGGCAGTTCTTGAACAAGGTCATCATCACCGTGATCAGTGAGCACCAGCAGCTGGACCAGACTTGTTAATCGGACCCGTTCGTTATCGCGGCTACGAGGGGTCTTAGTGTAGTGAAGTGCGAGGTATAGCACAGCTGGTGGAAATCCTGGATGCCTCTTACGATGAACGATCTATTATGCCTCCTGTCCTGGACGTGGCAGCGAGGTTTCTTGATGCCCTGTCCACATTTAAGCCGTCTTTCACGCAGTATAAAGACCAGGCGTTGTTGGGTCTTGATAAAGCAATGCCGAAATCACGGGTAATGATGAGAGGCCGGGTTCTCTCGGCAGATTTATTGTAGGAAACATTCACCACGGGTTTTGCGTAATCAACGTGGTCCACGTTGCGGACTACGTGAACGAGTGCATGGTAGTTGAGCGCCTTCCAGGGGTGGTAAGTCTTCAGCTTCCTCGCTTTCCTTGCGTCCGCCGCGGTGGTGTAGCGGTTACGGTGCTCGGCTGCTGACCCGAAGGCCGTTGGTTCGATCCCGGCCGCGGCGTCGCATTTCGATGGAGGCAAAATGCCAGATGCCCGTGTACTGTGCGATCTCGGTGCACGTAGGGAATACCAGATGTTCAAAATTTCCGGAGCCCTTCGCTATGGCGTCTCTCATAATCATATCGTGGTTTTCGGACACAAAACCCCAAAATTATTGTGGATATCACTTTCCTTGCGTGTCAGTGTAGGTGTTCGCAGTTGCTGTGTTGGCTGAGACTTTGTATCACCTGTGGCACATACCCGCATAACATGAACTCTGGTAGGCGGGTATGTGCCACACGTGACTGAGAGAAAGGGTTTCATGACGTAGGCGACAGGTATTTTGCGTTATTCATGTCATGACAAGTGAATCGTGTTTGTCGTATACTGATCCCCTGCTGTGCCAATTTTGGTATATTACAAGTTATGGAGACGATCAGGAAAGCGCCCAGACGTAGGCAGCTAGATAGATAGATACGTAGATAGAAACGCCCAAAGTGCCTGAGGTTCGCTAAAAAATGCTTCGCATAAAAAAAAACACCTCATACGTATCTTTTTGGTTGCAATCTGTGATTAGTTACTGCTGTATGAGTATGCTGTGTGCGCTGGCTTTCTTGATTTTTCTGGGGTTTCAATATTCCACTTAACAAGTATAATTAGGAAACAAATAATTTAAAATTTTACTCAGCAAGGCGTTGCTTCGGGCTATTTGGTAATCCATAATTACGAGATTTATAGCGCGGAACTTCTACACAAGGGACAAACGAACACGACGAGCACAAGCGCTAACTTCCAACTAAAGTTTAATATCTGCGCTCGCAAATATATACAGTGAAAGAAAGAAAATAAAAGAAGAAACAACTACAGCCACTCATCTGATCAACACCACACGTGTTCGTTGCATTGCATTTTTACCAGCTGCCATCAAGATATCCCATTTCTCTTTGGGATAAGAGAAGGGATGGTGCGCTGACACACTCGTAATCACCGCAGTTCATTGCTGCGGCTTCTATTATTTCATGCGTGCAGTTAGCGCTTGTGCTCGTCGTGTTCCTTTGTCCCTTGTGTAGAAGTTCCGCGCTATAAATCTCGTAATTAAAATTTTAGAATCATTGTTACCATTGCCACGCAGCATCTGCCTTAATTTGTTCACTAGAAAAAAAGATAGCTGTTATGCGTGAAATTTTGCATTAAACTTGAGCCGCCACAAATTGCTGCTGAGCTTTAACCACTTGTTCCAAAGGCTTTTATTAAAAGCGACGCTGTTGGTCAAACCATAAAGACGCCAGTGGTGTTGCAAAAGACTCGCCGCACCAATGCCTAGCAACTGGCGAGCACAGCACGCGCTCTGCAGTGGAGACGGGCGCGCATAGGGACCGATTTATTTATTTATTTATTTATTTATTTACTTATACAGTGCTGCTAGCCTCAAGATGAGGCTGTAAGCAGGAGTGGGTAGTAACAAGTACAAAACAAAGTTTACATATTTAACAAATACAACAATCGTGTCACAAAAAAAGCCGCTCCTGAGAAGCGAGATGCCAAGCATGTCCGTTTCAAGCACGTGCAACTTGAATGCAGAGAGGAATGACACAAGTTCTTTTTCAATGCAAAAGAAAGAAAAGGAAGTGAGAGCGCTACAGACATTTGACATAAACTAAAGGGGTTTGAAGAAAAGGGTTATAATGAGCTCTCAAAAAAGCAAAATAAGTGCAAGTCATATGGATAACGGTTGTAAATGATTTTCAAAGCGATTACAACTGAATAGCCTGTTTAAAATAATCAGTAGTTGGAAATTGCACAACGCTGGCTGCTAGGGGGTTCCATTCACGAATTGTCTTCGGAAAAAAAGGATTTGCGGAAATTTCAGTTCGGCAGCAATATTCTTTAATTTTTTGTATTATGGTGTGACCGGGTCGCTCGCCAGACCCTGGCTCTGTGTTAGTGTGTTCATGTATATCAAGTTTATCATGAAATAGCAGGTGCATGAATTTTGCTTTGGCGTCGATTTTGTAGACACTCTAAAACTGCTTTCTCTACCAAAGCACTCGCAGAAGTGCGCCAGCTATATGCTCCAAGAAAGAGTCGAGTATTTGGGGAGTATTTCTGCCACACAACAATAATCTTCATGGCACGTATTCTCAAATGATTGCGAAAGGCTTTAGTATCGCGTTTGGTGACGTATAATCTGATGCCGGTACTTACCTAGGGAGCAGAAACCTGGAGACTTACAAAGAAGGTTCAACTTAAATTGAGGACGACGCAGCGAGCGATGGAAAGTAAAATGATAGGTGTAACCTTAAGAGACAACCTTAAGAGAGCAGAGTG
The DNA here is from genome assembly GCF_013339695.2 of Rhipicephalus sanguineus. Classification (NCBI taxonomy): domain Eukaryota; kingdom Metazoa; phylum Arthropoda; class Arachnida; order Ixodida; family Ixodidae; genus Rhipicephalus; species Rhipicephalus sanguineus. Next base: position 3,922,456 of record NC_051179.1, on the reverse strand, counting down.
GGTCAGGGAACAAACGGGGGGGAACGATATCACTGTTGAAATTAAGAAGAAGAAATGGATATGGGCTGGGCACGTAGCACGTCGGCAGGATAACCGGTGGTCATTAAGGGTAACTGACTGGATTCCAAGAGATGGCAAACGCGTGAGGGGGAGACAGAAAATAAGGTGGGTAGATGAGATTAAGAAGTTTGCAGGTATAACGTGGCAGCAGAAAGCACAGGACCGGCTTGATCGGCGGAACATGGGAGAGGCCTTTGCCCTGCTGTGGGCGTAGACAGGCTGATGATGAATCTGATGCGTTCAATAACTGAAAAAAAAACTTGCGTGTGACGTCATTGTTGCACTGGCCGTTGGTGTTACGAATGTCTCAAAGCGCAGGACTGGCTGTACCGTGCGAGCGCAGAGCGGCCCGAATGCGGCGTTTTTCAGCCTATGCTGTCTTCTGTCCAGGCTTGGTTTTGGCTACTCAAAATGTAAGGCGTGTTGAAAGTGCTTTCAACGTTTCTTTTTGTGCAATTCTTTAAAGCACAGTATAATAGTTATAGAATGCAACTTTGTGTGAAATGTATTTCCGTTGAGAGTTTAACACGGCGTACTCAGAGAGTTCAGCTGAAGTGTGTCGCCGCAGCTACATCGTTCAACTTCTCAGCATGTTGCCCGTGCGCGATAAACCATGCGAGCAACGCACGGTTCATGTTCCTGGGACGTTCAAACCACGAAAAAACAGGCGCTGGCAAAGAACGAGTACGGAAAATACCCCAAGGTAATGCTCACCACCAAACGACGGTGATAAGGTGTGTTCGTTTATTACAGGCATGTCAAGAGCTCCGTAGAGCACCGTCACGTCGACGGAAACACTAGATGGCGCCCTCACTTTTCCGGTTTTGCTCACTAGCCAATCAGCGCGCACCAAAGGCGATACTTTTGCGATCGTTTGAGAATACGCCCCCTTCTGGGGCCGTATTCTCCAACGATCGCAAAAGGCGACAATCGAAAAAGTATCGCCTTTGGTGCGCGCCGATTGGCTAGTGAGCAAAACCGCAAAAGTGAGGGCGCCATCTAGTATTTCCGACGACATAACGGTGCTCTGCGGCGCATCTGACATGCCGGTAATAAATGAACACACCTTATTGCCGTCGATTGGTGGGGAAGTCTAGCACTTCTGTGACATGGACTGTAGCTTCTAGTATTCAATCCTCGGTGTATGTGCGCAGCCAGCATTACCTTGGGGTGTTTTCAGTATTCGTTATTTGCCAGCGCGTGTTTTTCCGTGGTTTGAACGTTCCAGGGACATGAACCATGCGTTGCTCGAGTGGTTTACCGCGCGCCGGCAACATGTTGAGATCTTGTTGAGATGTTGAGGCGATATCGCTGCGGCGGCACGCTACAGCTGAACTCTCTGAGTATGCCGTGCTGCAATCTCAACGAAAATACGTTTCACACAAAGTTGCATTCTTTAAATAATATAATGCACAAAATCCGATCAAAGCACTTTGAAGACGTCTTATATTTCAAGTAGCCACCGCCAAGCGTGGCCACTGCGTAGAAGCCAGCATACGCTCGAAAACGCCGCACTCGGGTTGCTTTGCGCTCTTGCGGTACACTCACTCCTGCGTTGTGAGACATTCGTAACACCAAGGGCAGTGTGACAATGACGTCACAGGCAAGCGTTTCTTCATTTATTCAACGCATCAGAGTCTACGTCACACAACGCGTTACTATCCTCTTTTGCGATAGTTTGAGAATACGGGCCCTGGCTTGCTCGCGTTTCCTTTCTCGAAAACCCGGCTCTCGTCACTTTCCTATCAAGAACGCTATGTCACGCTGATAACGCGCGCGCTGTTCGTGACCGGGAAGTGCCGTAACCCTGGTGACTAACATGAGGAAAGTTCGCGAGGTGGATGACGTTGTGTGGCAGCAATACTCCGCAAATACGCGATTTTTGCTTAGAGTGTAAGAACGACATACAAGCCTAACCGCTTTCTAGTGGACAGTTTCTAGTGTGTTTAGTTGCCTTGAGGGAAGGATCCCAAACTATCGATGCATATTCTCTTACAGAACGGACTAAAGCTTTTTACACTATTAATTAACCTCGTGGGCCGCAAACTTCTTTTTAAGTAACCACGTTTCCGCATATAGCCCTCCTCACAGCTTCCGGTATTCCATCTCAGACGCGACGTCACCCCAAGGTAAACGTACCTCTTTATAGCAGCGAGAGTGTTGCCACCTATGCAGTATGAAAAAGTTAATGCCTGTCGTTTTCGTGTCACGGTCATCGCAATTGATTTTTTACGTTTATTTTCATTTGCCAATCTGTGCACCACATTACAATCTGCTAAAGCATTGCTAAGTACAGCCTGATTGCTAGCATTTTGAATGTTGTGGTAGATTATGCAGTCATCAGCATACAACTTAATTTAAACGGGAATATTTTGAACTATATTACTAATAAAGATTAGGAAGAACAACGACCCCAGCACAGACCCTTGTGGAATGCCCGACTTAACAGGTACAGGATCTAAGCACACGTCATCAATTCCGGCGGTAAATCGGGCTAGTTGGTTGTTCATGAGCGTAAAATAACAGCACAAGAAACGACGGACGAACACACAGAGAGCGCTCGTTTGTCTTTGTGTGCTCGTCCGTCGTTTTTTTGCGCTGTCGCTTTACGATCGCCACTTCTGACACACTTGGTTCGATCATATCGATAAGCTTCGATCCATGCAAGGAGCATGTCAATATTTAGGGTTGGTTCTAGTTCTGAAAAAAAAAAATCCACGGCATATCCACGGGGTGAATGATGATGAGTGGGGCGAAGCTCTCGTACGGCAGGATCTTGGCGGCGGCGTCGCGCAGCTTCACGCCCAGTGCATCATCAACGACGTGAGATCGGGCCGGTTTATACTAAAGGGTCGATGAGAGTCATGGCGACTTGCAGCTCACTTTAATTTTACATGTACGCTGTGAATTTTTATTGTTTAATCACGCACAGGAGAAATCTCACCAGGCACTACCTTGGAGGTAAACAATGGCTGCTAATGGGGAATGAGAGGCAGAAGAAGTCGGCTTTTAGCTAACACTTACACTTCTACTTCTACTAACGTTTCCTACTGGAACATGCCAATGGCTTCTAATGGGGAACGAGAGACAGAAATAGTCGGCTTTTAGTTAACGCGCACGCTGCGAATTTTTTATTGTTCAACAACGCACAGGAGAAATCTCCCACCGGCACCACCTTGGAGGTCAAGATCTGGTACTAGCGTTAAGACTGGTTACGCACTACGACGGGGACGACGGGTACCGCTTTAAGGAGCTTCGCTCCTAAAAAGTTTACGATGTCAGTCGCGATCACAGGCTTTGCCATGTCCGATGTAGATGAGGTGAAAGTGTAATGATTGACGTCCGGACAGGAGACAAGCCAACACGAAGAATGGTTTATTTCAACTGTAACGAGCTTATATAGACGAACGGTGCCCTTATCTGCACTTGTGGTGGCCGATACAAACGGCACATGCCGCACTGCTCCCTGGTACGTCACCGCACGACGTCACATCCCTCCGCACTAGTCATCGAACCCATAACGGCGCACTGCAAGTCGCGTACGGGTGGAGCGCCTCAATTCCACTGGATCGGCAGGGGCAGGCGCAGGCACCAAACTTGAGGGTTCGGGTAGCGCAAACGAGGCACTGGTACCACCTGCAGTGGTCACGGGTGTTGGGTCCCACGCCCTTCGTACGTGGTCCCCGTGTCGTCGATGTGTGCTTCCATCTGCCGCCAGGACGTCTTACATAACGTGGCCCCGGCGCCGCAGCACGCCCGCCGCCAACCACCTTGGACCTGGGCGAAAATTCCTGATATAAACAGAGTCAGCGCACTGAAAACTTCGAGGGGGTAACTGCCGCATACATTCCACATGCATCGTGTCGGGATGCAGTCTTGCCAAGCTTGACCTCAGGTTCCTTCCCAACATGAGCTCTGCCGGGGCCTTGCCTGTCTCCGGGGGGGGGGGGGGGGGGGTGGAATGCCGCTTGAACAAAAACCGAGAGACTTTGCTCGCTAGAGTTCCTTGGCTCTGCTTTTTAAGGGCACACTTCAACTCACGAACCATGCGTTCTGCCCCGCCATTGCTTGACGGGTGATAAGGGGCAGTATACATAGATTGGATGCCTTTTATTTTAAGGAACGACTGCATTGCTTCACTCGTAAATACTGCACCGTTGTCGGACACGAATAAGTCCGGCAGCCCGTAAGTTGCAAACATCTTGCGTAGTCGTTCTATCACGACAGGCGCGCGCGCCGACGTCATCATTTCCACCTCCGCCCAGTTTGAGAACGCGTCAACTACCACCACAAACACGACACCGGTAATGGGCCCCGCAAAATCGAGATGTATTCTGCTCCACGGCCGCTCCGGTTTTGTCCAAAAGTGGGTTAGCACCCTGGGTTCACTCTGCCGGTTTTCTTGACATGCCGTGCAGTGCCGCACAAGTTCTTCAATGTGCGCATCCATGCGAGGCCACCATGCATGTGATCTCGCGATAGCTTTCATGGCCGATACCCCTGGATGCTCTGCGTGCAGCAGGACAAGCACACGCTTTTGCAACGCTTCCGGGACCACCACGCGGTTTCCCCATACCACGCAGTCTCTGTGCACGGACAGCTCGTGCTGTCGTTACCTCGCTTGCGCCGTTTGTTTAGGTACGCGTTCTTTCGGCCAGCCGTCGACGATCCATCTCCTCACCCTTGATAGCTGGATGTCCTGCGAAGTACAGGCTGCAATATCCCCGGCGGTGACTGGTGGGTACTCTACGGCTTCCAGGAGCAAGGCGTTACCTGGAAGCTCAGCGTCTTGATGACAACCTGGAGCCGGCAACCTGCGTAGACAGTCCGCGTTTGCGTGGTCCTTCGTTTTGCGGTACTCGAGTTGGTACTCATATGCCGACAGCATTAAACTCCAACGCAGCATGCGAGGCGACAGCACTTCGGGAATTTGATTTTTCCTCCGGAATATTCCTAGAAGTGGTTTATGATCTGTGAATATCACAAATTTTCGGCCGGCTAAGTATTAATGAAAATGCCGGACACCGCTCAGCCTTCGTAAGTGTTCTCGATGCGTAGGCAATCGGCTGCTGAATTCTCGTGTTGTCACCGTGAGCCAATACAGCACCCACACCCACCGGGGACGCATCACGTGACAATATCAAGGGAGCGCTTTCGTTATAATGTTCCAGCAAAGAGTCTGAAGTGCACGACTTCTTAAGACATTCGAACGCCTCTTGGTGCTTCTCATCCCACTTCCAGTTAGCATTTTTATCTAACAGCCGGTAAAGCTTCTCTGCTGTTTCAGACCGACCGCGCAAGAAACGATTGTAAAAGTTTATCATACCTAGAAACGCCTGTCGTTCTTTCTTGTTGGTTGGGGCTTTTTGGATAGCCTCTACTTTGGTTTCCGACGAATAGACGCCTTTTTGGTCAATACGATGGCCCAAGTACTCCAGGCTTTGTTTAAAAAATTCGCATTTGTTTGCCGGCACCCTGAGTCCAGCCTTGGCCAGCCGCCTAAATACGTCGGTGAGCACGTGCTCATGTTCCTCTTCTGTTTCACTGACCACGAGAATGTCGTCTACGTATACGGCAACTTGCGGAAGTCCAGCTAGTATTGTGTCCGTTGTCCTTTGAAACAGACCAGGTGCCACAGATACGCCATACGGCAGTCGACGAACTTTGTAGAGTCCTTATACTGTGTTTATCGTGAATAGTTCAGCGCTCTTTTCGTCCACTAGCAGTTGTCGATACGCCTGCGCCAGGTCTAATTTTGAGAGAATGCGGCCTTTGCCAAGCTTAGCAAAAAGCTCCTTGCTGGTCGGCAGGCGGCAGACGTTGCTCTTAACAGCAAAGTTGACGGTGCTTCGATAATCCCCGCAGATCCTGAGCGAGCCATTCTTCTTTCGCACCACCACAATGGTGGTTGCCCAATCTGCATATTGAGTTGGCTCCCAAATTCCAAGGCCCACGTGCCTATTTAGTTCGGTCACAACAGCATCATTCAAAGCAAATGGCACGCTTCAACATTTAAGGAACCGCGGTGATGCATCAACCTTCAACTCGATGTTAATTGGTGGCAACGCCGCGCCAGGCAGCGACTCGCTGAAAACTTCCGGGAACCCGGCAGCGAAAACGTCTTGCTTTCTACTACTCGTGTGATGAAGGCCTGTTGCTTCTATCTGTAGTGCCCTGAACCAATCTCGGCCCAGCAGCGTGTTCCCTTCGTTCTTGACGACCAGTAACGGCAACTTTCAATTTCTGCTCTTGAACTTTACTGGCACCATAATTTTCCCTAACACTTCGAAACCCTGCTTGGTCCAGGTGACGAGCTGCGTGTCTGGTTCTTGCAGCTTCCCATGCTTTGCCACTAAGTTTTTCAAACGCTTTCTGGCTGATAATGGACCGCGCTGCTCCAGAATTCACTTCCATTTTCACCTGCTCACCGGCAATCTCAACGTGGACAACGTATTTTGGAACGCCGTTTGTTACTTAGCTAATAAAAAACAATTGACTGTATTCCGTTCCCGCAGCGACAGTAGCTTCATCCAGCTGACCTTGTTCGTGCGTCTGAGTGCCCTTACAGGCTTTCGCTATGTGCCCTTTTTGTAAGCAGCTGAAACATACAGCGTTCTTGAAACGGCAACGCATCGCCCTGTGATTTCCAAGACATCGAAGACAGCGCCGGTCAAACTGATGAGACGCACCCGCGGCACGTCCGCCTCCCCTTTGTTCCGTGCCTTCCTTCATGGCTAGCGTGCCCAATTTTGCGGTTATTTCGGGCTGGACTTCTGTCTCGTGTCGGGTTGCCCTTATAGCGCTCTGCTGTTTAGCCGTAGTTTCCGCCGTCACTGCGAGCTCGTATGCGGCTTCGAACGTCAGCTCTCTTTCTGCCAAGAGGCGTTGCTGAACCACACCATCAGCGATTCGAAAAACCAATCGGTCTCGGAGAATTTCCCCAAGCGGGAACTTGTCTTCGCCGAACCCACAGTTCCCGGCTAATGTGCGCAGGACGGCTATGTAGTCAGCAACAGATTCCCCGCTTTCCTGGTCCCGTTTCGAGAACACATACCTCGAATAGAGCATGGATGACCTTGGCTGGTTACGTTTCTTGACGGTGTCGATGATCACCTTGTAGTCGACATTCGATGGTCGCAGAGGCTTGACGAGCGTCGCTATCAGAGAGTACATTTCCGGTCCGCAACTGCTCAGCAACACACCCCTTTTCTCTGCATCCGTGGTCAGCTTGTTGACGGCGCAATACAGTTTGATGCGCTCGACGTATTCTTCCCATGTCGCACCACCGTTGATATCAAACTCTGCAATGCGGCCAGTCCACGCCATTTCGTCGATTCCGACTGCCCGCGCGGGCGAGACCGTGCTTCGTCGCCACTGTAATGATTGATGTCCGGACAGGAGACAAGCCAACACGAATAATGGTTTATTTCAACTGTAACGAGCTTATATAGATGAACGGTGCCCTTATCTGCACTTGTGGTGGCCGATACAAACGGCACATGCCGCACTGCTCCCCGGTACGTCACCGCACGACGTCACATGAAAGTAACTTTATTTTGTCCTGGAGAACCCCGATGAGACATCCCCCAAAGGAGGGTCCGCCTTAGTTGTTGGCCGCGCCCACGCCGGTAGTGGAAGACCGCGGCCCTCCGCCTGTTCGCGCAGGCCTCGTGGACTGCCTAGAGCTGGACTGAGAGCTTGCAGCTTTTAAGGGCCCTCTCCCAGTCCTGTTCGGCGCTGAACTTTGCGCTAAGCAACGCCGGGCACTTCCACGGGATGTGAGCGAGTGTGTCATTACCCGCCCTACAGCTAGGGCATCCTGGATTTAGGCCTTCGGCAAAGTGAGTAAGCGTGCCTGCCTGCAGCCAATGACTGCGGTCTAGTCAGGTTGGAGACGCCGCGCTTAGCGTGCCATGGCAGTTTAAAGCCATGGGTGCAAATACAGAGAAAATACTCTTAATAAGGACTTGTTGTTGGGCGAGTTGGTGAGTACTTAACATTGTGGCTTAGCGCTAAAAATTACACATGTGAGAGACAGGACAGGCGCTACTAACAACTGGTTTATTGCAAGGGTCTCAATGGAATAAATAGCACACTGGTGCGCAGACGGGACGAGCGCGTAAGAAGACGTCACACTTATCAGGCTACAGGCATGTGGCATCAAAAAGCCTAATCTCGTTTCTATACAAACATATAGACGTGTCGCTAACACAGTTACTACATTTTTTCTTTATATTGTGACAGAGGCGAGATGTAGATTTAATAGATATTTATACCAGTGAATCGGCAGCCAATACAATATGGCTGATGAGCACCACGCGCAAGCGCTTCACGTTTACTCTTCTTTATCTTCGGAGAGCCCATGTCGCACCGTAACATCACTCTCCCGCGGCGGAAGCGCTGTCGCAGCGCTTATTATGGCGACGAAGAGCTAGCAGAGCAATACGGTTTCAGTCTGGAAATGTGCACAACATCCGTCTGGAGTGAGGAGGTCGAAGAGGCTGTGTGCAGGGGTGCGATCTCATAGTTCACGTCGCCGAGTTGTCGGAGTACTTTATAGGGGCCATTGTAACGGCAGAGAAGCTTCTGCCGAGATAAGCCGACCTGGCGGCATGGTGACCAGAGGAGTACCAGTGATCCCAGTGTGAAGTGATCGCTTCGATGTCGGCTATCACAACGATCTTTTTGCTGTTGTTGCGACAAAGACAGTCGGTCGTGGGCGAGCTGACGAGCTGTATGGGCTCGAACAATGACATCGCCGGCGTATGCAGTAGACAAGGGTCTGGACGAAGGAAGCAGAGTGTCGAATGGTAACGCTGGATGTCGGACAAATAGCAAATAGAACGGGGAATACCCAGCTGTGTCATGTCGTGAAGAGTTATAAGCAAATGTGACAAATGGGAGTGTGTTGTCCCAGTCGCGCTGATCTGACGAAGCGTACATGGAGAGCATCTGAGTAAGCGTTCGGTTGAGGCGCTCGGTCAATCCGTTCGTCTGCGGATGATAAGCTGTGGTGAGCTTGCGCAGTGTGGAGCAGGCACGGAGGATGTCATCCACGACACGTGACAGGAAGTACCGCCCTCGATCAGTAAGTAGCTGCCGTGGGGCGCCATGATGTAGAATGACGTCGTACAACAGAAAGTCAGCGACGTCGGTGGCGCAACTGGTAGGCAGTGCTCGAGTGATGGCAAAGCGTGTGGTGTAATCGGTGGCGACAGCAACCCATTTATTGCCCGAGGTAGACGTGGGAAAAGGGCCTAGTAGGTCAAGTCCGACACGGAAGAATGGCTCCGTAGGTATGTCAATGGGGTGTAGGTGGCCAGAAGGCAGCACAGAGGGGAGCTTTCGGCGTAGGCAGTGGTCACAAGAAGCGACGTAGCGACCCACAGTACGGTACATGCCAGGCCAGAAAAAGCGACGTCGCACGCGATCGTATGTACGAGAGACACCAAGGTGGCCGGCTGTCGGTACATCATGGAGTTGTTGCAGAACACTGTCGCGTAGATGGCGAAGTAGCACAAGAAGTATACTCGCGGACAACTTTTCTTGGCAATGAAGGGAAAGCTATGGGGGCCGAGCGTCTGCACACGTACTGCTACGCGAAGTAGTCCGGTTTAGCGCGCGTCTAGTAACGCCATGGAAAGTGATGGCTAGCGTTGCATTTCGACACAAACGACGCTTAGAGTCTAACGTACGGGTAAAAGGCGCGACTTTTTCACGCACGCAAAAACGCAGAGTGACAACGTATAAAGTAAAAGAAACGCAAATATCTTGCTTGTGTGCGCTACGTTCCGTCTCAAAAAGCTACATGTAAAAAATGAAGGAGTATTTCATACATCTCACGCAGAAAATTCGGACGAAATCGTGGGACTTGATTCATTAGCGGTAGGATACGTGCATTGTGGCTCTGTAGCCTTCGCTTCATTGCCAAGAAAAGTTGTCCGCGAGTATAGTTCCGGGCCATCGGCGTTGAAGCTACGACGGTACAAAATGTTGTCGTGCAGTTCGAACAGGCGAGCAGAAGGGTCTGGTGATGGGGACGTTAGACGGTCGATGATGGCCAGTAATGATGGGTCCCGTCGCTGTTCGGTGGCGATGTCAACCAAAGCGCGGATGGAGAGCACGCAGGGGTTCGAGTCAAGGTCAGTTAGGTCGGGCGCTTCAACAGGATGACGGGACAAACAGTCTGCGTCTGTGTGCAGTCGCCCCGACTTGTAATGAACCACAAACGAGTATTCCTGGAGACGGAGTGCCCAGCGACCGAGACTTCCCGACAAGTCCTTTAGTGATGAGAGCCAGCAGAGAGCGTGATGGTCCGTGACCACGGAAAAAGTTCGGCCATACAGGTAGGGCCTGAATTTGGTCACGGCCCACACTAAAGCTCAGTGATGGAGAACTTGCGTTCGGCGGGCGAAAGAAGACGGCTGGCGTAAGCAATCCTTGCCGTGCTGTCGTTAGCCGAGAACCGCCCCATGGCCACTGGCAGCATCGGTCCGAAGCTCTGTATGCGACGCAGGGTCGACATGGGCCAGTATTGGCGGTGTAGTCTGCAAATGGATAAGGGCAGAAAAAGAGTTTGCTTGCTCGGCGCCCCATGTGAAGGGAACGTCCTTTTTTAAGAGATCAGTAAGATAAAACTAAGATAAAACTGTCTTTTCTTGTGTCTGTCCGTTCTCGTCTCTACGCGCTGTTTTCGCCTCGGTATGAACAACCAACTAGCTCGAAACGTGTTATTCCAAGTAAACCTCCGCATACCGCGAGCATGCACGTAAGCGCGAACTTGAATGTCGATAAAAAGTGTCTAAAAATTTCCAACCGTTGCCGTTCTCACGCAAGTGGCGCCTTACGCTGTCATCGGGTGCATACCGTTTTTTTTAATGATACACTAGAGACAAATCTGGCGATGGCTTCTGTGGGAGCTGCAACGTTTCAGCCAGCGTGGGAATGATGGGTAGTACACGGCTTTGTCTAAGCTTCGTTCTTTCAGCTCCGTTTGGCTCCGTCTGGCATAGAGCCGCTTTGTCGCAAGGCCGAGTTCAGCAAATGCTCAGCAGTGCTATATATACTTCACATACTTGACTTCTTTAGGCTCACCAATTCAAGTCAGCTCACAAAGTTCACAACGACCCATTTTTTATGCCAAACAAACGCCAAAAAACAGCGATAAACAAAGCCACAAGGTCGTTCCAAGCCGCAAGCAGGCAGGTTAGGGAAATCCGTGAACTACCCATCATTCACACGATGACTGAACGATCGCAGCGCCAGAGTTCCTTCTAGCAAGTATTGTGGGAAACTATATGATCGGGTACATAGTCAAGTTGCGATATACACTGCCTGAAGATGACGCCTCCGCTTGGCGCATCGACATGTTATTCACGGAGGCGCAGAAAAAAACATAGCGGTGTAGGCAAGCGGCAGGAACTGTTGCAGAGCGAGGATCTGAGTCGGCCACAGGCAACTCTGTTGCGTGTCACTGAAGGTGGAAACACATTTCCTAGCCTCAGTCAGTTCTTGGAATCCATCGCCGTGCTGTTCGGTGACGAACACAGTGGACCTACCCTCTAATCACGCGGCGCGCCTTCGAGGAACAAAACAATGCAAAGCAAGCTCCGATGGAATATCAAGAAAATGACGGCCGTTGTAATCTATGTAGGAAGAAGGAACAAAAGTAGGACGACACACCGCAAGCGTAAACGGAGTCGTGCTAATACGCAGCTTGGCGCGAAATAAAGAAATATCTTTTCGAGGCGCTGGTTTTTCAAGCGAAGCAGGCTGCATTCACTGACATGTGTTCGAAGAAGGCCTCCTCACCCGCAGCACCAAGGAAATATTAAATACAACTAATTTTTCTTCAGACCCTGGGGTTTGAACCCCTAGGTCTGAAAGCGAGTGCCTCCGCCCTTAGACCATGCTCGCCCAATGCACACCATTGCACTTTGTTACTTCTTGGACCGACGATGCAAAAAACAATTGCGAAGCAGTACGCTTGCTGTGGGCGTTTCATTCAAATACTTCGTGTTGGCGGACTAAAAGCGATTTCCCGGACAACGCGTAAGGTCGATATCAGGAATTGCACATTTCATGGAAATTCCGACTTTGAGAAAATTGGATTCCTAACACGGGTTTCCCTTATTTTTTGTTGGAAGAATTTTTTTCCCCAAGAATTACAAAACAATGCAAAAGCGACAAGAATACAAAAGCGACAAAATTGGACATCAAGCAATCAGTTTGACTAAGCTGGGTACAAGAATAAAGAGCGCACTCTAAAAATGAAGTGTAGTTATCAGACAGATGGAGCAGGTAACGCACGAAGAAACGATCGACACTTTCAAGAACGTCTGGGGACAAGTTATTCCCTACGTTAATTGTACGGGGAAAAAGGAGTAAGTACCTATGTGTGTTCGTAGGTGCTCAGTAACTCTTTTGGGGCGGGAGGAGCGCGTTTCGCGGCGCAAAATTGGCTCCATGTAACTGCTTTTCTGTACTGCTAGTTTGTCATTATGTAGAACAGCTTCATTCTTTCGTGATAACCTCTCGACTCGAAAGTTTAGCGCTATCCAAAAGCGCTGAGGGAGATGTGTCGCGTCGGTATACGCATTAAATATTGCCACGTGCGCGCTGTGAGAAAGACGAAAGCGCAAAGGTTCATAGGTGTTATACAAGAGCCAGAAAGAAGAAAGAACAACAACTCGTTGGCGCGCGGTATTAAAAAGACCGACCAGCTGCCATTCTCTCGATCTTGGCGTTACGACCTCTGTCTTGACGTCGCGACACTGGTGGAGGTGCTGGAGCCTGCATCCTGATGCAGGAAAGCCTTATTCGGACACGTACCCCCAGTCCGGAGACTCAGCCTCTCGTCACGACTCCAGTACACCGATTCAGCCGGCGCCTACTAGGCCTAAGTCCGGAGTTCTCTACTGTTCCTCCTCTACCCAGCATGGCAGCTCCTACAACATCAGCAGATCTCCTTCCTTCCCAGGTGACTCTTGAACATCCTCACGTGCCTGAAATCTTCCGTGGGGAAGCGTATGAGGATGTCGAGCACTGGTTGGAACAGTTCGAACGGGTCGCTGCGGTGAACAACAGAAGCTTGGCCGTGCCTATTTCGCGCTGGAACATAGCGCTTGCACATGGTATGAGAACCGGGAGCTTACTTTCCAAACTTAGGCCAATTTCCGCCACAAGCTCCTTGAAACATTTCAGAGCTCGGATTGGTGGGATCACGCACAGCAACTGATTGAAGCCCGCGTGCAAAAACCCAAACGAAACCGTTGCCATGTTCGCAGAGGACATGACTCGTCTGTTTCGCCGAGCTGACCCTGAAATGCCCGAGTCGAAGAAGGTGCGTCATCTGATGCGGGGCGTCAAGGAATCGCTGTTCGCGGGCCTCGTACGAAATCCGCCAACAACAGTCGACGAATTTGTAAAGGAGGCGAATGTTATATTGAGCGGGCACTGCAGCAACGATGTCGCCCCTTTGACCGCCTGCCCAACGAGACGCCAATAAGTGCTGGGGCTCAGAACGCTGTCGTTGGCGAAAGTCCCCTGCGACAAATGGTCAGGGAAATACTGCATGAGGAACTTCGGGCCCTCGGTGTTTTTTCCGTCGAGCCGCCAATCGCTTCTGTCGCCGAAATCGTGCAGCAGGAGTTGCGGCAAGCGTTTACATCGCCCGCGCCATGTCCTGAGCCGCGTCCGTTCAGCTATGCTGATGTGGTCCGTCGTCCTCCACCTTCACCTGAGGCAGCGCCCTTCCAGCCACCGCCCACTGTCGCGCCTTGGTGGCAACGGGATTCTGCGAGACGACCACCAGTTCGCAGAACCGACTTGTGGCGCACGGCTGACCGTCGACCCCTTTGCTTCCACTGCGGGGAACCAGGCCACATTTCCCGCTACTGCCGTCATCGAGATGCTGGGTTTGGCAACTTTTCACGTCCGGCTTCTTTTCGCTTTGAAGACCGTTGTGCCCAGGATGGTGACCGCTTGTCGACCAGCCAGGTACCTTCACCAAGTCGTCGTTGGCAATCTCCGTCACCTGTGCGTCACACTTCCCCTAACCGCCAGAGCTACGCTGACGTCACCAGAGGCCATTCCCCTAGCCCGCGCCGGGGAAACTAACTGCTGCGACCTCCGGGTGCAAGGTTACCAATCGTCCATACGCCGAAAAGTCCGCCCTACAGCCGCAAGAAGACGATATGACAACGACGACGACGAGGACGACGACAACGACGAATACTAATGCCGACGAAGTTGTAGGTGCCGGTCTTAGCGTTCTCATAGACGGACATCACGTGACAGCACTTGCTGACACAGGCGCTGACTTCTCGATTATGCGGCAAGAGCTCGCCAACCGCCTTCGCAAGGTCAAGACGCCGTGGACAGGGTCGCACATAAGAAGTGCTGGTGGTCAGCTAATCACTCCAACAGGTAAATGCACCGCTCGGCTCGTAATCGGCGATTCCAGCTTTGTCGCCACTTTTGTCCTTCTACCAGAATGTTGTAAAGAGCTCATTTTGGGTATGGATTTTCTGCGAGAGTACGACGCTGTCATCGACATTCCGGACCGTAGGGTGACGTTTTCCGCACATGCGTACCCTACTGAAACGTTCCGTATAAAATCGTATGGAAAAAATATGGACTCCATACAGTTTCCTTATGAAAGATACGGAAAAAATATGGAATTTTATGGACGCATACGGAAGTTGTATGGTATATATGGAAAGTTCTTTATGGAAAATATGGAAGGATAAGGAAATTTTGCGGAGTATATGGAAAGGTCCTTATGGAAAATATGGACGGATAAGGAAATTTTACGGAGTGTATGGAAAATTCCTTATGGAAAATATGGACGGATAAGGAAATTTACGGAGTGTATGGAAAGTTCCTTATGGAAAATATGGAAGGATAAGGAAATTTTATGGAGTGTACGGAAACTTTCATAAGGAAGATGTGGAAACCTAAGGTGTTATGGA
This sequence comes from Rhipicephalus sanguineus, assembly GCF_013339695.2. Classification (NCBI taxonomy): domain Eukaryota; kingdom Metazoa; phylum Arthropoda; class Arachnida; order Ixodida; family Ixodidae; genus Rhipicephalus; species Rhipicephalus sanguineus. The sequence continues at coordinate 3,907,424 of NC_051179.1, read as the reverse complement.
AACGTACGGATTTTGTAAGGTGCATACGGAAAATCGTCATAAGCGTATGGAAAACGTGTGGATTGTGGCCCATGCGGAAAATGTACAACTTGTGTAGATACATTTTCACTGGTAAGGAAATCCGAGCTATAGTTGTTATGAATGCATTGTGGAATAGCGCAAATAAGACACAAGGACACAGGCAAGTACCTGTATCATCTCACTCGCCTGTGTCAATGTGCGCTATTTGTGCTATTCGAGAATGGATACAACTTCTGCAGATATGACTGTGTGCAATACCCCCGTCACACGGCAAATCTAATGTCATTTACAACGAATGACATTAAGTTAATGTCATATTTTACCTGTGTTGCTGTCACACGATGAAAACAAATGAAGGAAACAAGCATAAATTTAAGGGCCCGTTTTTTATGTTAGACACAATATTATTGAGAACTAACACTCAATCAGAACACGTCAATATTGACGAGAACTGTTAGTTCTCATTACTATTGGCGAAAACAAATATCATTTTAAAATGATGACCATGACCTTAGCCCTCCTGAGCCGTGACTTTGGGAGCAATAAAATCTATGAAAACATGCTTGACATGCGCGTAGCACCAAAAATAATTTCTTATCACTAAAAGGTGCTCCTAGAATATAAACGCAGCCATTTTACACAGCTTGCCACAGCTGCACGGCACGAACGAGGTCAAGCCAAGAGCCAGTTGAAAAGCAACGTGGCCAACAACTGACCTGGCTGCAGAAATGAGACAGCTGCAGCAATTTCGTGTAGCCACCGCCTCAATCACCACAACATGAGAAATCGGACAATCAACACCTGGGGGGGGGGGGCGCTGACATTGCGCCCCCCCCCCCCCCGAGTCGCAGCGCCTCCTTCCCTATTATGTCAGTGTGTGGAACTGACTTTGCGCCCCCCCTCTTAGGTGAATGGGGGGGCCGCTCCCCCTGCCCCCCCTCCCTTGTGCGCACGCCTATGATAAGGAGGATATGCATGGGTGCACTGGGGTTATTGAGTGGAACCCATTCGTGTGATACGCATGTGCGGAAAACAGTTTTACGGCAGAAGTGAAAATATTTTCAGCGCATAAGCTTCTCTATCAAATATGCAGAATATTTATTTATTTATTTCTGAATACTGCAATATTAAAAGATCATATTAGGGCAATTAAGAAATAAAGATATGCAGGCTTGAATAAACAAACAAGGCACAGTAATTAATGCAGGAATAAGAATCGTATATATGCAAAAGTACAAAAACACAAATAGACTTACCAACCAGCACAAAAATATAACCCAACGTGAGCATTCACTCATGTTCATAGTCGTCTGTACGGTATGATGTTCATACTCACGTCTACTCACACCCCTCAACACTCATCCATACTCAGACTCACGGCTACTCACACCAATGAGTATGCACGTGGTGTCTACTCACACCTCTCGACAACTCTTACTCACACCTACTCACACCAATGCCTATTCACTCACGTTAATACTCACGTCTAATCCCACCCGTCAACACTCACTCATGCCTACTCTTATTGATGAATATTAACTCGTGTTCATACTCATGCCTACTCCCACCCCTCAACACTCACTCATACTCACATGCCTACTCGCACCGATAAATATTCACTCATGTTCATACACACATCTCACATCCTTCATTACTGGCTCATACTCACACTCGCGAGTACTCACTCATGTTTATACTCACACCAACTCATACTCTTTGATACTCACTCACGTCCATACTGCACACCGACTCACATTCATGAGTAACCATTCATGCTCATACTCAGGTTTGCTTACGCCCTTTGTCACTCACTCGTAATCACACTCACGCCTTTCAAACGACTGTGAGTGTGTGTACTCATGAGCATAGGTCGGCAAAAAATGTGGAGCTCACTCAGGCTCACTCACCAAGCATATTTTGCCTTTAGTGCTCACTAGAACTCAGACTCACCAAAATTTTTCTAAACCAGACTCACTCGGACTCAGACCTCACTGAAAATTTTCTCAACCAGACTCACTCGGTCTCAGACTCACAAAAATATTAGTCAGCCTGACTCACTCAGACTCAGACTCACGGCTCGATCTGAGTCTGAGTCGACTCATTAGTGAGTTTGCCGACCTATGCTTATGAGTGAGTATGCCGAGCTGATTTTCACATCTTCTCCAGGTAAAAGACCTGTTTACGCATTGATTGTTGCAAATGATTCAGTTCAACAAAACTGAGTTTTGTATTCATAAAAATATTTGTCTATGTTCATGGATTGGTTACCCAGAAGCTGTACAAGGTGGGCTGAAAGTAACATCCCAGTCAAAAAAATTCAAGTGGTCCAATTGGAAAAATACCAATTGCCACCAACTGGTTTTCGACCAATTGGAATTTCGCCACCCATTGGAACGTACCAATTACATCCAATTGGTAAACCAGTTCATATCCAATTGGTAAACCATTTGGGTAGAGCTAGTGGTTATTGGTTGACCAGTTGATATAGACTGGGGTCCAATTGGTCAACCACTGAACATGCATGGTCATCCAATTCAAGCTAACTGGTGCCCAAATGGGTACCCAGTTAAAGTGAATGGTGATCAACTGGTAATCCAGTTAATCGTAAATGGTCACCCATTTGAAACTAGGTGGTGTTTAATTGGTTAACCAATTGAATAGGTGTGGTCATCCAATTGAAGCTAACTGGTGCCCAAATGGGTAACCAGTTAAAGTGAACTGGTGTTCAACTGGTAATCCAGTTAATCGTATATGGTCACCCAATTGAAACTAGGTGGTGTTTAATTGGTTAACCAATTGAATAGAAGTGGTCATCCAATTGAAGCTAGCTGGTGCACAAATGGGTAACCAGTTGAAGAGAACTGGTGTGTAACTGGTCAGCCAGTTGAAGGTAGGTGGTGTCAACTGGTTAACCAATTGAATAGATGTGGTAATCCAATTGAAGCCAATTGAAGCTAACTGGTGCCCTAATGGGTAACCAGTCAAAGTGAACTGGTGTTCAACAGGCAATCCAGATAATAGTAAATGGTCACCCAATTGAAACTAGGTGGTGTTCAACACGAATAGCCTTTATTACGCAACAGTTGTTCGGTGAAAACATCTCGTACAGAGGGGGCTTCATAGTACAGCTCTACAATTCCTGCTACCAAGGGTATTCATTGTCAAACTGTTGCCCGCTCTGCTTCAGCTTCAGGAGACGAGGTCGCGGATATATTCTCGTTGCTTAGGGTTCTTTCGTTGTTCCGCGTTGCGTCAGCAATCAGACATGCTGCGTGAAAGAAAAATATGACAAGACTGAGGAAAATGAGCTACATGGCTGTAGTACAGAGGTTAACATGCTTTTATAAAATGCTGTAACAGCACACTCCAGCACGAGCAGTTTGAGATAGCCCACACTCGAGCATTCACCCTAAGCAGTCATGCATGCAAACGTCGTCAGTGCAGTGTAAAGCGCGCCGTTCGAGTGTTTTAGACAAGTGTGTTCACCTCTGCACGAAGGATGAAAATGTTCAATAAGGTGGTATGCTGGGCCAGTTGGTGCAACATATTGTAGATTGTATGAGCGGGAAACAGCACGAATAGAAGGAAAGAACTTGACAGGACAGACGCTCAACTTCCAACTGCAGTTAATTGGAAATTTTTCTCACAAGTGCAGCCACCTTACCACAAGAAAAACAAGGCCAACAGGTTAAGTTGCTTATCTGAACTGCCGCCCTTTAGCTATTTAGAAAGCCTATTTCTTTATCATTCAGCGCTACGGAGGGAACACTGATGGACGTGGTTCAGTTTGCTTTAATCTGTACATCTTCCGTGATCTCTGTGGTCAGTCCGTGTTTTGATTTGCTAAGAACATTAGTGCTCGTGAACTGCGGATTGCACCCACAATCTCTCTCACGAGACAGGTGCGTGCCACCTGCGAGAACCTTCCATGACGATGCATGTTCTCTGAGTCTGTCATTTAGACATTGGCCCGTCTGGCTGATGTACACTTTTCCGCAGCTCAATGAAACCTCTGTACACGACCTCATCGGTACAGGGAACAAAGTGCATGGCACGTGTTTTTGTGCAGCCTTTCTGGTTCACATTTCCCTTCCCATGATCTTTTAACCACGGAGCACAGCTTGGCCAGTTTGCAAGGGGCTGTGAGCCCGACGTCAACCCCGTGCTTGCGACCAATCTTCTTCAAATTGTGCGACACAGAATGCACATAACCACAATCTTTTCTGTTTCCTTTTATCCTGGGTGTCGGTAGCATTTGTCCTCTTTAACTCCTTTAACAACGTGCCACCCACTGCAACTCGCAGACTGTCAGGGTAACCCGAGCTGAGCAGGCGACTCGCTTGAGGAAACTGTGCTTTATGTAATGGGGACAAGGCTTCTTCAACGACGAACTAAGGCAGGAAATAGCAATTGCTCTTTTTTTTTTTTTTACAAGCTTACTGTGAGATGAATCATACGGTATACAGACCCTTCTTAGACTGTAGCGAAAATTCCCAGCAAACATGGTCAACTCAATTAAAAACCTCGGTAACATCTAAAAACTGCAAATCATCATTGGCTGGTTGTTCATGAGTGAATGATGATGAACTTTAATCGAGTTGACCATGTTTGCTAGGAGTTTTCGCCACGGTCTAAGGAGGGTCTGTTACCTTATGATTCGTCTCACAGTAAGCTCGTAAAAAAATTAGCAATTGCTATTTCCTGCCTTAGTTAATTGCTGAAGAAATCTTGTCTGCATAACATAGAGCATAGCTTCCGCAAGCAAGTCACCTGCTCAGCTCGGGCTACCCTGACAGTGTGCTAGGTGCAGTGGGTGGCATGTTGTTAAAGTTAAAGAGGACAAATGCTAACAACACCCAGGATAAAATGAAAACAGAAAGATTGTGGTCATGTTGTATGTGCATTCTGTGTCGCACAATTTGAAGAAGATTGGTCGCAAGCACGGGGTTGACGTCGTGCTCTCAGCCCTCTGCAAACTGGCCAAGCTGTGCTCCATGGTTAAAAATCATGGGAAGGGAAATGTGAACCAGAAAGGCTGCACAAAAACACGTGCCATGCACTTTGTTCCCTGTACCGATGAGGTCGTGTACAGAGTTTCGTTGAGCTCCCGAAAAGTGTTCATCGCCAAGACGGGCCGATGTCTAAATGACAGACTCAGAGAACATGCATCGTCATGGAATGTTCTCGCAGGTGGCACGCACCTCTCTCTGCACTGCAGAGATTGCGGGTGCAATCGGCAGTTTACGAGCACTAATGTTCTTAGCAAATCAAAACACAGACTGACCACCGAGATGACGGAAGCTGTACAGATTAAAGCAAACTCAACCCGTGCATCAGTGTTCCCTCGGTAGCGCTGAATGATAGAAATAGGCTTTCTAATAATTAAAGGGCGGCAGTTCGGATAAGTAACCTTCCTGTGGGCCTTGTCTCTCTTGTGATAAGGTGGCTGCACATGCGCGATTCCGTGCTCTTGTGAGAAGAATATCCAATAAACTGCAGTAGTAAGTTGAGCGTCTGTCCTGTCAAGTTCTTTCCTTCTATTCCTGCTGTTTTCCGCTCATACAATATACAAGATGAAAATGTTAGCGATGTAATTAACAAGACTTACCGCGTACGGTAGCTCCCACACGTTATGCTTGCTGCGCCCGTGCACCGTGTCCACTGCAGTTGGCTGCAGTCGCGAGCCAACACTAGTTAGGGTAAAGGACGAAATGTGCGAAAGCTGCTAATAATGCAACAATTGCAGAAGTTCAAAAGTAAAATACTTACCTCGAATGTGGCTGAATCCACGGACCGTGCCAACATGAATATTTCAAAGACGCCGGATATAAAATACGCCGGTGACCTGTGACATGATGCGTCTGATGCGTCCACAAGAAAGCGCGGCGAGCGCGGTCCGATCGCGATGACTATGCTGATGGCACTTGCCGCAACGCACGCATTCTGGGAAAATTAAATTTTAAGATTAAAGCTTTTGTCAACAAACAGTACAAAATTTGTAAGCAAGAATTCTTTTTTTATTTTAGAGCTTATTTTCACCTTATCTTACCTCTTCAAGTGCAACTTTTTGGAAGGTTTGTTAGTACGAAACCAACGCTTGTCAGCCGTTTTCTGTCCGTGTTCTCGTGTCAGCGAAGTGCGGCGGCTGTGCGGCTGTTCGCAAACTTCGCATCGTTGTAAAGTGGGTAGGCTTGCAGGTGGTATTCAATTGGTTGACCAATTGAGTAGATGTGATCATCCAGTTGAAGCTAACGGGTTCCCAAATGGTCATCCAATATATATATATATATATATATATATATATATATATATATATATATATATATATATATATATATATATATATAAAAGCCTGACCTACCTTTTTTTTTAGGGTTGCCATGTTAGTTACAAACATATTGCAACTAAATATTTCAAACAATGGGTCTGCTACGATTGTATAGTGCTTTTCCAATTCGAATGTGCACATCCAATTGGACCAACAAACATTCCAATTGGGAGGCCAATTGGAACGCACTGTTCCAATGGTTTTCCAATTGGAATTTGTGACACCAATTGGACTAAGAAGCATTCCACTTGGGAGACCAATTGGCAAACGGTGGACCAATTGGAATGACCACTTGGAACTGTGAGGTCCAATTGGTCCTCCCTGTTGAAGTGCAGCATTCCAGTTGGTTTCCAATTCATTCCATTTGGCACCAATTGCTGGGAACAGGTATGACCAGTTGGACCCATTGACTTTTTTTGACTGGGATGTCTTAAAGTAAGTCAATGAAGTTCTCTGGCTGCGGTTAAGCACAGCGTGAAATTACTAGTTTAACCCATTGTAGTAGCACATGAACACTGGCAACAAAGACACATTCTCTTTGCCATAAAATGACTCCACGAAAACTTTTTCTTTTGTCATAATTGTGTGTTAGTGAACTTCTTGTATTCTCAGTATTAAACCAACAATGACTTCAATCAAAGAAGACCCAGTGGCCTGTAGGCATTGCTGTTTGGAAAGATTCACATTGAACAAGCACTTTCTCTGAAGTAGTATTAGGCAGTAATTCCTTCATTTTATATATATACTCAGAACATACTCAGAGTCACCTTATAATATCGCTTGCACACACTTAAGTTCTGCCTAAAAGCCTACAATAAATATATATCAGAGATCATGGCAGATCATATTAGGCAGTACTTCCTTCATTTTATATATATACTCAGAACATACTCAGAGTCACCTTATAATATCGCTTGCACACACTTAAGTTCTGCCTAAAAGCCTACAATAAATATATATCAGAGATCATGATTTAAGGTATACATACGCGTAAATTGTTCATAAACTAGTGGTGCTACCTGCGTGCCCTCTTTATATGACGCAATTTTATCTTCTCTGAGACACTGGCCTTAATTAAACACATTATCTTACATATTGTGATATGCGTACACACAGTGTTGTACATATGAATACTTCATGAAACAAATGTATGCAGCTTTGTTTAAAAGCTTCACTCTCAACCATTTAGTTGCTCAAAAGGGTTTAAGAGCGCACATGTGTTTACATAGTTCAACCATAAAGGAAGTATTGTTGTACTCAAATCTGTAGAAGAGAAAGCTCACTGCTCTCATTAAGAGTGACAATGTTGCACTTCTGATCCTACTACTGTAATACCTTTGTCATCAGCTGGTTATACAGCTGAATAAGTGCCTGATCTTTTTTTTACATGTTGTCGTATGTGCTAATAAGTAAGAATGCTGTTCAAATCTCAAGTGATCAATAACACATATGCATCGTCATACTGATGCTCACTGTTGAAGATCACATGTCGAGCGGCTTGGTTATCAGTTTTCATGCAAGTTATCAACTAGCCAACTGTAAAATACAGACATATGAAGCAAATTTGCCTGTCTGCTCTACTTTACTATAGACCCTGGGTGTTGATGCACATGATTATTACCTATTTATACTACAAGGGTACATAAAATGAAACAGAAAATAAAAAGAGGTAAAAGACGAACGAAAGGCAGGCAGGTTAACCAGGTCGAACTGACTTGCTGCCCTACGGTGGGAGGGAAGGTGATCAGAAGAAGAATTACTCATGAAAGCACAAGGGATGTGTACGCACACTTAACCGTGTTCATCATTGATGCACCTATGAGGACTCACGTTCGTACTCACACCTACTCACTCACATTCATACTCATGCCAACTCACTCTGATGTGTACTACGTTCATACTCAGGTTTGCTCATACCCCTCATTACCCACTCGTACTCACAGTCATGCTTTTCAAATGAGTGTGTGTACTCACAAGTGAGTAGTATGCCAAGCCGTAGTCGTCATATTTACTGTAGGTAAGAGACCTATATATACACAAAGATGGTTGTAAGTGATTAAGTTCGACAGAAGTGAGTTTAGTATTGAGAAAAATATTTGTATATATTCATGGATTGGCTACCCAGAAACTTTACAAGGTGGGCTGTAGTAGGATGTCCTAAAGTAAGTGAATGACGTTATTTAGGTGCGGCTAGGCACAGCATGAAATCATTCGTTTAACCTTTGTAGCAGCACATTGGCACTGGCAACAAAGACACGTTCATATTGTCATAAAATCACTTCATGAACACGGTTCTTCATTTGTCATAGGTGTGCGTTATTGAACTTCTGGTATTCTCAGTATTAAAGCAACAAAGACTTCAACCAAAGAAGGCCCAGTGACCTCTAGGCTTTTGCTAATTGGAAAGATTCACATTGAACAAGCACTTTGCCTTAAGCAGTATTAGGCAGTACTTCCTGCATTATATACGTCATGAGAGCATACTCAGAGTCACCTTAATATGTCACTTGCACGCACTTAACTTCTGCCTAAAGGATCATAATAAATGTATCTCAGGGATCCCAATTTGAGGTAGCAAGTGTACGTGGTTTAAAGACTAGTGTGTCCTGTATATGATGCCATTTAAACTTCTCTGAGTCTGGTTTTGGTGAAATACGTTTTCTTCCACGATGTGCCACGTGTCTGCACAGTGTCATGCGTACGAAAACTTTATATAAGAGTCAAACGTATTCAGTTTTTGGTAAAGAGCTTCACTCTCTCCCATCTAGTGTACAAAGAGTCTTAGTGCACAGATCTGTTTACGTATTTCAGCCATAGAGGTAGTATTCATGTACTTACATCTGTTCAAGAGAAAGCTATCACCAAAAGTGACAATCTTGCACTTCCGATCTTGCTACTGTAATACCTTTATCATTAGGTTATGTGGCTGAACAAGTGCCTCATTTATTCACATGTTGTATGTGCAAGCAAGTGTGGACATTGTTCAAATCACAGGTGATCAATAACACATATGCATCGTCATACAGAAGCTCCCTGTTGAAGATCCCAAACCACATGTCGAGATGCTTGGTTATACTTTTCATGCAAGTTATCAAGTGGCCAATTTTAAGTACAGACGAATAAAGCAAATTTGCTTGTGCTCTACTTTCTAATACGCAATGAGTCTTGACACATATGTTTAATACCTCTTTCAACAACAAGGGTAGATGAAATGAAGCAGAAAAAAAAAGAGGAAAAAGATGAAAGAAAGGCAGGGAGGTTAACCAGGCTGAACTGATTTGTTGCCCAACAGTGGAAGAGGGGGAGGTCACTGGTCAGAAAAAGAGCCCAACTGATGTGCATGGACACATAACAGTGTTCATCATTGATGCACGGATACTCACGTACAGAACTGGGTTGTTCTGAGAAATTGCAATAGCATTGTTTCAGCCCGCATTGCAGATTATGCTTGCAATGGCATGTTACATGATAAAATTTAAGCGCCTGTTTTAATAAGTTTGGAGACGCAACAAGGGCTTTAGAATTTAGATCATGGCTGCGTGGAGACACATGTGCAACACAGCTAGAGAGTGCAATAAAGTGAGGATGCTCGAGGTTCACCTTAAAGAGTGGAGCGCGATAGCGTAATCGCGGGGCCCCGAGTGCATAGTCTTCTCAATTGCTAGCGAGGTACACTTTCTATCACTTTACTTTGTACCCCTAGTTTTTTGTTTAGCTCGGTCCCTTTTTGCAGTCCTTATTTTGCAATATCGTCCAGTGGATAATGCCAAAAAAGAGAAAAATAACCGGTGTGCAAGCAAACACAGTGTCACACACATATTCTAACCTAATGTTTTTTGTTTTATTTTTAAGTTTCAGCTCCCAACACGCTAACAGAAATAGCAGTATATCAATGTAAATGAAAAAAAAAAAGCATTAACTGAGTATGACTCGAACCCACGTAAACAAGTCGTGATCCCCACGCGTGAGCCTGCTACTCCAGCCTGCTACGCCACCCGCACACAGGTCATGACATCTTCCTAATTTAATAGATGAAAGTGCTTACGCGCTATCTGAGAGTGCATAGTACAGGGGCGTAGCCAAGGGGGGGTTGGGGGGGTTCAACCCCCCCCCCCCCCCGAAATTTTTCAATTTTCGAATTCAGCGCGGGAAATGAAGCACACGGCAGTGCCGAGCGTAGCGGCGACATCAGCTGATAACGCCGGCTTGCTTCCCTTTGCTTCAACGCAACGAAACATCATGCCTTGCAAGATCACATACTGCATTACGTAAAAGTGTTACTGCTTTGGAGTCATCCTGCTATTCACTGAGGACGTACATACAACTACTGTAGAGTTTTGCTTCGGCGGCAAACATCGATCGTAAAGCCGCACTACTACGTCCGTGGTACAAGCATGCAGTAGAAACCTGTCGTCTGCTAGAACAAAAAAAAAAAAGAAGCTACTGAAAAAGTATTTAACTTTTCTCGTATAAATTTTTCTTGAAGACGTCATTATTTTTTAACTATTTTGCCCAACAACATGCATTCTCTAACAATTTCACACGGCGACGTTTTCTTTTTCTTTTTCACGAACAACAATTCAAGCTAGATCCATCCATAGCCGAAGCCAGATGTTATTTGCCTTTGTTTGCGAGCGTCTCGCGTGTGTTCTCGTCCACAAGAAGATTGAAGGTAAAAGCATTAAATTTACGTAAGGAAGCTTCGTTCCTCGTTTGTGCGGTGTGCAAAGATTGCGCGCAATTCCCGCTGTTCTCGGAGTGCCGATGAAGTACGAGTCGTTCAAGGAATCAACGAAATGTGCGGGCGCTCGAATGACTCCATGGCTGACACCCGCGGCCACCTGCTACACGCCAGCGCGAAAGAAACTAAAGGTAAGTGGGCAGCTTATTATGTAAAGCATGCTACTCGGCGCAAGGCTCTGTTACCGCACTCGGATGTGGCGTCGTAAAGAGCCTTACGCACCTTTGCGAGCGACGACATTGTGCGCGTTTCCGATTCGCTTCGACTACGCTGATCTGAGCGTAGCCATGGCGCATCGGCACGGCCTTACGGGAGCGAATTCGCGAGAATTGCGAGAACATGCATGTGTGTGATGATCGATTTTTTCTTATGTGCATTGCAGTCAGCAGGACGCAAGTGGCGCTTGCTTCGTTTGTTGTTGATAAATCAAAGCCTGCAGCGCCATTTGCTGCTGGGCAGCATTTTGCTCACGTTCGCGGGCTATATAATTTGTAGCGTGGCTCAATTCACCTAGCCAACCACTTAAATTGTGATAATGAGCCTACATTCACCGTGAAGTGTTTATTATGCGCTTGAACGCTGGCTTGAGCTAGTTAAACGTAATCGTGTGTTTGCCTTGTGTTGGGAGAGGTGTTAAAAGAATCTTTGTGTGTATATGCACGTCGCCTTCGCGTGTCAGTAATATTGCACCAGCCAGCATCCACGTTGGACATCTGACGGTTATGAAAACTTGCATGCACAATGTGAGACTTGCATGCACAACACGTGCACTAACTTCCAACAAAATGGTTTATTTCAACCGAAGCACAAATATATGCAGTGGTGATGGTCAAACGCTACAGCCAGATGTCATGCGCAGAGAACTTTTTTGTCATTCTGATTTTAACAGGAGACGTGCAGAGAAGCGATATTTTCTTATGATAACCTTTTATACAAGCTATGCGCACCAACCACAAAACTAATCCATGTTCAAAAAATGCAATTCTTTTTCTGTCAGGGACGGCGTGCTTACACAATCGCTACCCAACGTTGCGATTTGGGCGGCTTCTACTATTAGTCTTGTTAGTTCATCACGGTTGGTCAATAACACCTTGGTGTTCCCAAAACCCGGGTCGCACCCACAAGCTCTGCAATGCATCATGAGCCAGCCATCGTTACCCTTCTTCACAAGGCTGAAGTGCTCTCGTAACCTGTCATTTAGACAGCGCCCCGTCTGTCCGACATACTGCTCTCCGCAAAAGAGGGGAATCTGATACGCCGCCGCCTCTTTACAGTCCACGAACTGAGTCCTACGTCTTATCTTGCAAGCAGAGGCGTTTTGCGGTGCTGCACTACTCAGTCTGCAGGTAGAATTAATCGAATTAAGCCGCCCAAATCACAAAGTTGGGTAGCGATTTTGTAAGCACACTGTCCCTGACAGAAAAAGAATTGCATTTTTTGAACATGGATTAGTTTTGTGGTTGGTACGCATAGCTTGTATAAAAGGTTATGGTAAGAAAATATCACTTCTCTGCACGTCTCCTGTTAAAATCAGAATGACAAAAAAGTTCTCTGCGCATGACATCTGACTGTAGCGTTTGACCATCACCACTGTATATATTCGTGCTTCGGTTGAAATAAACCATTTTGTTGAAAGTTAGCGCACGTGTTGTATCCTCCCTTCTCGTCCTTGTGTCATATTGCGCTAAATTTAATTTTTCCTAACGTCTTACCAACAAGGCCGAATTTGTCCCCTTGTGCAGTTCTTATGCGAGCTGTTATGCAGCTCTATTCACAATGTATCGTCGATTGTGGTCAACTTCTTTCAGCAAATTTACTGCGCTTTGGCCAGGCTTCAGTCCTAATGATTTCAGAATTTCGGCACGTGTGATACTGCCATCATTAGATGAAAAAAAAAAGCATCCATCGTCGCAATCTTTAAGACTCTGAAGCCTAACAAAGTGCAAAGACTTTGCGACACAATTCGGATTAGCTCAACACTTGCACCACACAGTTTGCATGCGCAGTTCTGTTTAATTGCATCACAAATAATATTAATGTCCATTAGAGTGTACCCGTTGTCATCCTGTGCGCGAGTTGCCTTGAAGGACGCTGAAAAGGGTGGGATTCAATGACGAAGAGTGTGATGGTTCAGTGTTCGGCACCTCAGTACGTCGCTAGCATTTATTCGCAGTTACAAGACAACTGAATTAGTTGCCACGAAATATACTGTCGCTGAAGGCTTTCTCTATCCTCAGCATCTCAACTTATCGATTGCCACGACAGACACAAGGTGTGATGAAACTAGGAGCTAAAATTGTTTGAATAGACGCGCTCTGAACCACGAATGTGAATAAAGACACACACAGCATCTTCGGGTTGTCTTTGCTGAAAAATTAGGCATGCAGAAAGTTAGCCATTTCAGAAAATGGACTGTAAGCGCTGAGTGCATACGAGGCGCTTGTCTTGGGTGCGTGTTCACTCACTACTTGCTTCCGGAAAATGAGGTTCTCAGCTACAAAAAAAAAACATTCAAAGAAAAGCACGAATCTGCAAAATATGGAGAAAAGGACACACTTCCCAAATTGCAAAACAACAAAAAAGTGACTTTTTTTTTAAATTTTGCCTTACCCTGTGCTCTTAAAGGAGTACTGACATGAATTTTAAAAATTTTCGTATTGTTGCTTTAAAAAGATACTGTTGTCGAGAAACCTAAAACAAGTATTGTGGTGCCTGGGAATGCATCGTATATATTTTAATTACCGCTACCTTTAAAAGACACATTCGGTTTCGATATCGAGGGGGCGGCTTCTCAGTGACGTTTCATAGCAATGTGACGTCACGGGGATACAGAAACTAGGGGCAAAACCGTCATGTGCTCGTTGTGCACGTAAGCAACGATGAGCAAATTGTCGTCCAGTGGCCCTGACAGTGATTTCTATGATTTAGGCTGCATGCAGGATGCAGAACTCGCTAACTCAGGGGAGCTGTCTTGACTCGTCGGGATAATGTCCATTGCAGTGGGGCTGGCTTGCAGATGCTCAGCGACGAAAATTTCCAGAGTCAAATTAAAATATTTTACACATATTCAACTCGGGTGTGTGGAGAGCGTTGACGCTGCATACGGAAGACACAAAAAATGTCCCTTTTTCGATGTCTCAAATAGTGTCAGTACTCCTTTAACGAGCACAAGACCAAGGAGCTATTTTGAGCAGTGTCGTGGTAAATGGCTCACGCACAGAACAGTCCCAACAAGCATCACGTCTATCCTTAGCACTTTCTCTCTGGTAGGTAAACTATGCTTGGCTTTCGGAGTTTCTCTGTTTCGGTCCCTAAAGCTACCGAAACGTTTCGGTCTCTTTAGGGACTTCGCAAAGCTTTTCTGGGAGCGTGTGTGGTAGCTTCACGGAAAGAAGCGCGAGTACAGTACATACTGGTGTGATCTCCTTGATGACATTGAGGTTGCAATCTTTGACAGTAGTTCCAAGCAAGGAGCACGAGGTCAGCAAATATGTGCTCAGCAGCACTCTTCTGGAAGGATCCTTACGATACAACGATAAAAGCCATCTATGCTCACCCGTTTGCACTTCATGCAGCCGACTGCATCATGTACGTAAACTTGTGGCCACGTGTCGACGCCTCGGACATTTGCAAATTACTTGTCTTACGTTTTGTCGAGCTTTGTCATGCAGCAGCAGTGAAGTCATAAACGGCTCTAGGCCACAACATTGTGAGAAGCGGCTAGTTACACAAGCCTACGAGAAAAGTTGGGGCTGATAGCGTTGTGGTCATGACATGAGCAAGTTGTAAGGACACTTTAACTCCTGGTAAATATTAATTTTATCATTGTTTTATTTCATCTGTACCCAGTTGCAGAAACAGTGAATGCCTCGTTAAAAAGGGACCTTACGCATGAAGCCACAACGGTCCTGCATCGTCGCAGCAGAACCTGATATGATTTGTGTGTAAGTGGACAAAACAGAGCTAACGAAAGCCAAGCATGATTTGCCTACCTAAAAGGAAGCAATGAGGACATACGTGATGCTTGTCAGGGTTGCCTATGCGCTAAAGCCATCCACTCTGGTACTGTTCTGATAGTTCCTTCGTCTTGTACTCGCTGAGGCGCACCTTCGGCATCTTGAAGACGTTGCAACCATCTTTCTGTGACTGTAACTTTGCCGTACTTTGCATGCAACTACTACAACCCACAACTGCACGCGCTTCCCCGATTGCCAGCTCATCTGGCTGTGACAACAAAACGGGTTCTACCTCATTGCCACCATTGGTGCAAGCTCCCTATAAAATGCTTCTGTGTCTTGCATGTATATCTGTGACTGAAAAACATTATGCAAACTATGCTCATCTCACAAATTGGTTGCAGCACTGTGGAGGCTGCAGGGTGGCTTTGCCAGTAGGAAGGGCGGAAATTCCTGAAGATGTGTTCATCCATGTTGCATCAGCTGCTTGGTGTTTTCATGGCATCTCTGCACACGTGTTGGGTGAGTAAAGTAAGGTGGTAGCAGAGCAAGGAAAACGAAAACATGGCAGCACCACTTGAAGCGCGTGCCTTTCACTTTGAATTTATCAATTTGTCATCGTGCACTGTGTGGCCTGTAATTTTTAAAGTGGCACTTCTATTTGCTTTATATTTGCATCCTCATGCTTCGACAGCAATGTATTTGTGACTATTTTACATTGTTTCCGCAATGTACTTTCAAGTTCTTGGTGACAAGGCTTAAGAAGTGTGACTAAACAAACCACTGATCTCTATAATGACATAACACACCTGATGCTTTGTTCTCAGCGTAACGTGGTTCATAGCTATAGCTGACTTCACCGTTTATTTGTGGCTGATGGTTGTGGGCAAGCAGCAAGCACGACTTCGGATTGAAGTGGGCGGTCATGGCTGCATAGGCTGTGCCATGTTGCTTCGTAACCACAGTTACTGGTGGTTACATATACAATAAAGGAACACAACGTACATTCGAAACGAGGTTAACATATCGGATATCACTGTGACAAATCATGTGCCAAACAAATGCAAATGTCTCAAGCTTGCCACTTTAAACTGCCCCTAAACCATCCAGAGGTCAAAATTTAGTTGTGGTTTTGCAGTTGTGCATAAGTCTACAACGAACACATAACCGTGAGAATTTTTTGAAACTGTGCCGTAAAAGTGGAGTTACACGCGTTTGATGATACAAAAGAGGCCCTCTCTGGTTTCGCTTTTTTCTTCTCTGTGCTTCGTTTGTCAGCTCGCCTCTCTTCCTGGCCGAGTGCTCCTCTTCACCATGCCAGGAGGAAGAGCGGTGAGTGGACAAACAGGCATTGTGGGTGCTGAGCAGATGAAAATGTTGACATCGCGGTAACACTGAGGAGCAGCACTGCCGAAAGGCCCAGAGAGGAGAAGAGATTGTTTCTAGGGGGAACTTGTAAGGCGCTCGCGGCTCGTAGTGCTGCCACATTTGACATTGTTGATCGTGATGACATTCGGAACTCGATGCGCACATTTACTTGAAATGTTATAAAAATATCAGAGGTGATTTAGAAGTCTAATGCAATTACTTATAGAATTATGTTTTGCTGCGAAAACACATAGCTTGCTTACACCTCATAGCTTCCACCCTACTGCAACCAGTTTGTGGGACGGAGTATACATATCAACAATAAAAAAAAAGATGAAAAATAACTCAGTATCACTAGTCCAATTCCAGCAATCCCAAACCTGTAAATAACTGAACTGCTAATACTGCTCTAACGAAACCCGTTCACAATGAATCAATGGTAATGAAAGTGTCATATTAGGAAAAGTTTCGCAGGAAAGCTCAGGTGAAGGCTCTCTTTGAATGCAAAGCAGATACCCTGCAACTAAGACGTGGATAGATGTCATCTAGCGGTCATCTAGCGGTCACATTACAAGCAGGATAAAATATTCCGTTCAGGTGCTTTGCTTGCATGCTATAATGAGAGGGGTTTTTAAACAAAGAAACCGTTGTCACTTTGCCCTGTATTACTGAAAATCGCTTTGATATGCCTTTTCCTTTTAGGCGAATCGTTTACCTACCCAGTGGATATAAGTTGATTTTGGATAACATTATGAATGCTCTTAAAACTTTGTTGACTGTACAGCTAACTTATTTTTAACATATGTCGTGGTAGGCATGAAGCAGTAGGCAATGCGCTTGAGTAATGCGTAATGTGACAAAAATAATAGTACTTAATATTACAGGCTGCATACATTTACATGTCTCTAAAAGTATGTGTACAAGTTTTTGTTTCACTCTAACAAAACATCCGGGCCATACTCACTATGTGGGAACAAATAGCTTCTGCCCTTTTTAACTCATCTCATCTCTTGGTGGTCAAAAGAAGCATCGATAGTGCATATCCTTCCTTTGTCAGGCTACCTATCTGAAACACTGAATCCTGTTCATCTTAACTGTGTGTGAGTTTGTCCCTTTTTAATAAGTTTCTGTGTTTGTGTGTGTGGGGGTGTGTGCATGTGGACTGAACGCACTTGGTTAGCTTTGAATTGAGCAATCTTGAATTTCATTTTCGTACAGCATTACATAAGCTAGACATTACAGGTCTTATAGCAGTACGAAAAATATGCAACGAGCAAGGCTAGAAATACAAAAATTGCACAAGGAGGTTCAACACAAAACTTGGTTCACTTAAAATATTTGGCGTGAGCTCTGCGTGTTTTCCAGCATAGGTCCCCATTTCACAATTCAGCTCATGCAGAGCAGATTGTGTTAAGCAGGACACTCATTTTAACATATTAACATGGCTCAAAGCATAAAACAATTAAAGGGACTGACAAACAATTCTTGTGGTACTTGTTCTCTTTAGTTCACTGGAAAGCTAACTAGTCACTGTCTTAATAATGGAATAGTAACGCTGAAAGTGCTGTGAAACATTTTCAGAAGTTTTGGATCTGTGGCTACTATGAAGTTGTGTACACACAACACAGGCGGCAAACAGTGGGAGCTCAACATGACAGCGGTACGAGTTTATGCACTGCAGTTTGGTGCACATGCGTGTGCCATGGCTCGACATGTCCCACTAGTTGACACGAAGCCAACGCTGCTTATTAGCATCAACTCCTTTGCCTAGTAAGCAGCACAGAATAGGACGGGGATAGGTAATAATATAATACAGTGTAATTTTGAGCACTAATTATGGTGCACATTAAAGCATCAAACTGTGTACAGCAAACAGAACGACTCGATAACACATCATCAGGCAATTTCTGCTAGGATGCATGGCATACTGTTTTTTTTTTACCTTTAAACGCAATTTAAATATGTAATCTTACTCAAATTGCGAAAAGCATGCCCTGCAATTCACGATCTTTTTATTTCCGCCAAGATCTAATCACACGTTCTGGCCAGTTGTCGGTCCCTTTAGTGATTAATAAATCTTTGCATATTTTTTCAGTGTAGTACAACCATCAGTGTCAACGTAAGCCATTTCATTAAAGAAGCCATCCAGAGCATCCAGCTAACGTTGCTTGCCTGTCCAGTTAGGGTTGTGGTTGTGCTGGATGAGCTTTTTTTACATACAGTGTGTAGTGAACTAACACCTTCAAAGTCAAGCGCAGGTTCAAAAAAAAGAACTAAAATAGAGGTTGCAAATGCAGGGCCTTAACTTTAAGAAGGGATGCCTCAATGTGCCTTCTGGAAAATGGGAGTGTTTTCTTTTGCTGCAGAAATTCGGATATTATAATTTACAATTCTAAAGACCTCATCTACGACCTTGTGCAGGTTGATCTTAAGCAGAAAACCAGAAGTGGCAGTGGTCTCCAGAAGAGACCAAGGACCCCAAGCTCTCTCTGACACAAGCAGGAAGGGCACTGTGGTGCATTGAAAACTTGCTCCAGTAGTGCATTGCCAGTGCACTATGCTGCTGTTTCATCAAGGAGAAAGGAGGTGACCAGCCCCAGAGGAACTTCATGCTCTACAGTGTGAGTGCCTGGATGGTTTTGTTTTTGTCCTGTCACATGTGCTGAATAGTGGGTGAGATTCAGCCGGGTTGGCTAGAAGGAATAGGGGTGACAAGTGTGGTAATTTCTCTAGCCAGGTAGTGTCGACTTTTGCACCGGTGCTGTTAGTGGCCCCAAGTGGTGCAGCTGTTCAGAAGTTTCAACATGGTTGTGGCTGCCGCCACAGACTACTGTAGCTTTGTCGTCTCGGTAAACGTTCAGATGCATCAGGAAAAATTCGCTCTGTCACTTTCTTCTAGAGCTGCCAACATTTTGCATTATACTTGAGTTTTGTTCCGGGCGTGAGAGCACAAATGAGCCTAGCATAGATTAAATGCTGAAATTTTACTCACGGGAGGCCCTGCATGTATGCCTGGCCTTGTTATCATAAGCACCTTGGTGGGTCAGCACGTATGGTGAAAAATTGGGTATCCGTTGCTTCATGAATGCTACATAATCCATCGATCACATCCAGTGAATCAGATGCAGTGGCATACTGGTCAAACGGTCTCGTTGCAGATAAATGATGCGTAAATGGCCATTATTTGCAAAAAAAAAAAACATATCAGCACATTCAATGAATAAACCATGTACAGCATGGACCGCTTATAACAAGTTGCCAGAGTCGCAAATATCTGCACTATAAGCGGTACTGCCCTGTAAACAAAACGACATTTGTGAAAGGCTGTACATCTGAAAAACATGACCAACAGGCACCCGCATGATTCCGACTATCTAGGCGTGCAACTTGGGCGTAAAGTTGTCAATGTTGAAAGGTTAACGTCTGCGGACCTGCAGTGTCGACATAGTGAACGCAGAAACAAGAAAACAAAAAGAAAGAGTGCCGTAGCGGAAAGCCGCTGACTGACTCTTCAGACCTCCACATTTATGCGAACTTCGCTGTGGTACAACACTGGCCAGAAACTATACGTGGAAAGGCTATTGAAATTCCGCGGGCGATGTCCAAAAAACAGTGACAACCATGAACCACCAATCTAGTGTTGCACATGCACTCCCTAGTTTTCGGTGAAGATTGAAGTCACTCCTGACTGCAATAACTGCAAAACGTTTCATTGACTCGGCACCAAACCGCAACCTTGATTGTCTGCAGACACTAACAGCTAGGTAGCTAGTGCTCGTTAGGCCTAGCTTGTGGGAGTTTGCCCCAAACAACACGGATATCGGGCGTAGAAGATGTTGCACTCCTGTCCTAAACAGTGGGCAGCAGGTGTGAAACGAAGTTCCGGTCCGCGATCGGGAAAGTCACGCCAGCTATCCTGAAAGAGTCTTCCAAGCTTGTAAGTCCACCTGCTGGTGGCAAAGGCAAAAGCTCTGTCGTGTCTCAAAACATTATCACTTGCTGGGGAATAGAGGTCGCACGCACAAGATCTCACTCTACAATGAGACTGTTTTCCCGACAGAAAACCGAAGAGCCAAACAGCAGTTACGTGCACTTCATGCAAACACGGGTGGCCCTTCAGAGCGCAGCACACACACACAACAAGCAGCCAGAGCAAAGGGAGCAAAGGCTTTTCTGTTGCCTAGGCAATCACTCCCCCTCTTCACACCATGATGCCCCCCTTGTTTCTCTTTTTTTTCTTCCACTGTTTCCTGTTCATTTGCTCTGCATCTCATCCTCCATGACGCTGTGGTTCTCCTCTCCCAGGCTGATCCGAAGCGCACTCTCTTCGTGTCTCTGAGAATTTTGCCGCAGCCGCCTTATAGCCGGTGTTTCATGTGGGGGGACTGCACAGTAAGCGGCATGCGTGTATACGTGGTGCTTTATGGGAGGGTATGCTGAATTCAGAAAAAACTGCATTATAACCGGTCCTGCACTGTGAACGATTGCGTTATAAATGGTGTGAAGTGTACATAAATATTTTATACACCTTAGACTGGGGCACATGTTTACATTGAAAAGTTGAAGATACTGGCAAAAAGGAAATATAACTAAACGTAATTTTTTATTGTAGCCATTTGAAATGTTTCTTCTCGTTCCACAGACAGTCATTACAGCATTCATGGCCTTTGATCACGGGATTCAGTGTTATAATTTTTCTTCCTATGCTGGTTAGGGTTAACCAGATGTTGCACTTACTTGCATTACGACTGCAGCACTAATTCTGTCAACCAAATTTTATTATCGTTCTTCCCTTGTAATGCGCACTTTGAACTTCCCGTCCTGCGATGGCAGTTAGGTTGCCAGATGTCCGTTGCTTTGCTTTGCTTCGTGCTTTGTTTTTTTCTGCGTAATTGAGTTTGAAGATTAGTCTCTCATTGTGCTCGAGCGGGGTGCTATTCCACGTCGTTTCTGTAACAATGACATTACACTGCTGTGTCATAAGCGCCGATTAGGTATTTTCTAGGGGTGTGTTAGAAATTTGTGGATAGGTGGTTAAATATTTCTCTAGTCGATTTTTCTATTGGATATATCATCAGTGTTCATGAACGCAAGTACTTTTTGGTTTTTCAAGTCTCCAACAGTGTGATAATTTTGATTTCTAATTGCCAGAGTTCACATAATAAATTTGATTTTGTGTAGGGGAAATCACCTATGCTACCATACTCTTCCAGCTCAATTGCAATTCACTTTCTATATGTCTTGAGTATGCCAATAAATTACCTTTGATTAATTCTAAAGCTTGCCGTTCACTTATGCCTATTTCTGTTTGGTGGGCTGTTTTGGTCTGGCTGGCACAGACCTGCCTACTTGTGTGCTGCTTTTTCAGCTTCATAACTTGCAGCATTTCATGTTACAAAGCTGTTCAAGATGGTATTATTGCAGACAAACTAAAGTTTAAGGGAAGTAAATGCACATGTACACATTACTAAATGCTCATTTAGGGCTTTTACTGGCAATACTTAAAGTTTTTGTTAGTATACAGAAGACATTTAATTCAAGGTTTTACGTAATGAGATTTCAACAGATTTACTACACATAAATATTTTCAAAATAGTAAGAAACACCTAGTTATTTTCCATGCAATAAGCATGCCATTACATTTTTTGCATGTGCTGGAGCTCACTCGTGCACTTTCCTTTTCTATTCACACAAATACATAAAAAAGCAGTATGTGCATTTCTTTTTCAGCATCATTCTGTGTGTTATTTCTTCTGCATGTGAACTAAGCTGCTTACATGTGCGTATGACATCATGTGTTTATGATTTATGCATGCAGATGCCTACGGAGAACACCTCAAGGCGCATCCAAGCAACGTCCTGGAGGCACAGCGCCACCGGAATCTCAATCGCTATTTGGGGGACCTGCTTAAAGTCCTTAAGAAATGATTCCAGTGTGAGGCTTTCAAAACGGCATGAATATTAATTTATTTATTATAAAGTTTTCATTTTTAAATTCCTGTTGTTGCACATTGTTTTGCACCATCTTTCCATGGGTGAGATACAACTCGTGAAGTGATGGTGCAAGGTGACCTCATTTGAACAGTCAATTGGGGTATGCAAATTGACACAGCTAGAACGTGCTATATAAAACAAGTTTTAGTCCTTGCAGCGGGGCTGGTTTTGAAGAGCATGTAAATTCTTTCTTTATGCGAAGACTAATTTTATTGAATTTTACTAAAAGCTAAATTTTATGCCGTCCTAAGCAGGGAGAGTTTTAGCTGGTGTTTTTTCTATTACATAAAACCCTGCATTATTTCGTTGCAGTATGACTGCAGCTTATGATGTCCAGCATATTAATTCAGTAGCTTCTTAACACATTTGTTTCTTCTAAAAGCCTTTGTTTGCTCATCAAGGCTGTGTCTAGATAGCAATCATATTTCACCTTCATGCAACATTAAGACAGAAATATTCACACGATTTCTACACAGTACAGCTTTACAAATAACGTGAATGGCCAATTGCCTGTTATGTTGCTTTCCACGAGGTCTAGGACGTCCATCTGATTTTCGCATAATGCGACAGAGAGCTGCATGATTTCCGCATTATGTGGTTTTCCGTAAGCTGCTGTTGTCCGCATATTTCCGCATGATATGGCACTTTCCATAAGCTGGGGATGTCCGCATCTTTCCGCACGATATGGAGCTTTCCATAAGCTGGGGATGTCCGCATCTTTCCGCACGATATGGCTTGCCGTAAGATGCGGATTCCGCATCATGCGGCTTTCCATATTCCAATAATTCCGTATGTACGGATCCGCATATACGGATCGTTTCAGTAGGGTATGTCGACACCACCACGACCACCACTGACGACCGACACGAGAGTTTGCGAGTAGCCGACGATGTGACGCTCCCGCCGAGATCCTGCTGCCTTGTGTCTATATCATGTAAGCACCCGTGTCATAAGGATGTGATAGCGGAGCAAATAGCTACGCTATTGCTTACGCAAGGTGTTACCGTCGCGAGAGGCGTTCTGGCACTAGCTGGTGGGCAGGCAGAAGTACTCCTCACCAACTTCAGCAACTAGCGCCGTCCCATCCAAAAGGGTACCGCGATTGCCTACTACGACGACATCGACCAAACGAGAGATTGTTTCGCTTTGCAACCTCACGACGCGACCACGCCTGCCTTGACGCCTTTGTCTGTCGACATCTGTTCTACTCTGTCACCCTGTGATACGCAGCGCCTACTGGAACTGATACACCAGTTCGAAGATTGTTTTTCGTGTACATCAAAGGTCAGGCAAACACCATTGACCAAGCACCGAATCGTTGTTGAAGATAACACGAGACCAATCCGACAAAATCTCTACCTTGTGTCTCCGAAAGAACGCGAGGAGATTCAAAAGCAAGTACAGCAGATGCTCCAGGATGACGTCATACAGCCTTCAAAAAGTCGTTGGGCATCCCCCGTGGTATTGGTTAAAAAGAATGACGGCAGCTTGCACTTCTGTATAGATTACCGCAAGTTAAACCAAGTCACGAAGGAAGACGTTTACCTGCTGCCACGCATAGACGATTTTCTGGATAGACTGCGGCATGCACGCTATTTCTCATCAATGGACCTACGAAGCGGCTATTGGCAGATAGAGGTCGACAAGCGCGATCGTGAGAAAACGGCCTTCGTGACGCCTGACGGTATTTATGAATTTAAAGTCCTTCCATTCGGGTTATGCTCAGCGCCAGCCACTTTTCAGCGTTTAATGGACACCGTACTATCAGGCCTGAAATGGCAAACATGCTTGGCATATCTAGACGACGTTATTGTCTTCTTAGCTACAATTGAAGAACATCTAAGCCGGTTATTCACAGTTCTCCAAGCTATCCTTTCGGCTGGCCTGACGTTAAAACCAGAAAAATGCCATTTTGGTTTCAGTGAGCTTTCCTTCCTATGCCACGTCGTAAGTCACGAGGGTGTTCCACATGACCCAGACAAAATAGACGCTGTTGCAAACTTTCCTGCACCACACGACAAAAAAGCAGTAAGGCGCTTCTTAAGACTATGTCCCTATTACCGAAGATTCATCGCGGACTTTTCGTCTATTGCGGCACCTTTGACACGACTCACACGAGAGGATGTTCCCTTTCTTAGGGGCAAAAAGGAACAAATGGCCTTTAATGACTTACGTCAACGCCTCCAAACACCTCCAGTTCTTGCGCACTTTGACCAAGAAGCGCCAACAGCACTTCACACCGACGCCGGCAATGTAGCCCTGGGCGCCGTACTGGCACAGTGGCAAGACGGCACTGAAAAAGTGATAGCCTATGACAGCAGAGCTTTCTGTCGCACCGAGGAGAACTATACTCCACTACCGAGAAGGAATGTCTCGCTGTGGTGTGGGCAGTTATCAAATTTCGTCCATATTTGTACGGGCGCTCATTCAAGGTCGTCAGCGATCACCATTAGCTCTGCTGGCTCACTAACCTGAAAGATCCATCTGGCCGTTTGGCGCGCTGGAGTCTTCGGCTTCAAGAATTTGATATGACCATAACTTATAAATCAGGAAAGAGGCATACTGACGCCGACTGCCTCTCGCGGTCGCTCGTCGAGCCTGCCGCTATTTATGACGAATCCATGGACGCCGCATTCTTCGAAGTCGTCAACACGGCCACTATTTCACAAGAGCAGCGCGGCGACCTAGAGCTGCTTCCACTCATCGATTTCTTGGAAGGACGACTTAAAGACGTGCCGCGATTTTTTGCCAGATGACTGCCGTCTTTTTGTTTACGGAAAGACGTTCTCTACAAGAAGAACTTTTCTCCAACCGGCAGCGCATACTTGCTCGTCGTGCCTTCATCATTGCGAAAAGAAATTTTGGAAGCCTGCCATGACGAGGCCACTTCCGGTCACCTAGGCTACACCCGAACATTGTCCCGACTGCGACGAAAGTACTACTGGCCAAAACTACCTGCTGCTGTAAAACATCACGTCCAGACTTTTGCTGACTGCCAAAGACGCAAAGCGCCCCCCGGTAAACCAGCTGGCCTGCTACATTCTGTCGAAGTACCAGCAAGGCCATTCGCCCTAATTGGAATGAATTTCCCGGGCCCATTCCCAACTTCTACCGCCGGGAACCGATGGATCATTGTCGCCACTGATTACCTGTCTCGCTACGCGGAGACTAAAGCTATGCAGGGGGGCACAGCAGCAGAAGCGGCTCACGTCTTCATCGAAAACGTCGTCCTTCGGCACGGCGCCCCAACAGTGGTCATCACAGACAGAGGAACTGCCTTCACGGCGGAACCTTTGGAGTCGGTTCTCAGGCTCAGCGGTACAGCTCACCGGAGAACAACTGCGTACCATCCCCAAACAAGACCCTCGCAGATATGCTCTCCATGTACACCAACACGGAACATAAAACCTGGGACGAACTCTTGCCTTACGTGACCTTCGGCTATAATACCGCTCGACAGGAAACTACTGGAATGACACCGTTCAGTTTAATCCATGGTCGCGAAGTGACGGCAACGTTGGACGCTATGCTGCCGCACGAGCGTGACGACATTGATACTGACGCCGAAGAATTTACTCAGCGCGCCGAGGAAGCCAGACAGCTTGCCCGCGTGCGCATTTGTCATCAGCAACATAAAGATGCGAAACGGTACGACCTGCGACACAGATTCGTTAGCCCAATACGTCGACGCGGACTTTCTGAAAAGCTGCTGACACGATACTTTGGTCCATACAGAGTCATCCGACGCTTGAACGACGTGAACTACGAGGTCGTTCCCGACAGTGATTGCAGTTCGAGTCGCCGGAAGCATTCAACCGAAGTCGTGCATGTCGTGCGGATGAAACCGTACCTGTCCAGCTAACTCTGGTTGGGTTCCAGTGCATATGTGCGCGCTTTTCAAAGTAGAGCGCTTAGGCTGTGCATCGGGACGATGCCTCTTTCGGAGGGAGGCAAATGCCACTTGCGCGCTGCGAGAAAGACGAAAGCGCAAAGGGCTCATACGCGTCATACAAGAGCCAGAAAGAAGAAAGAAAAACTCGCTGGCGCGCGGTATTAAAAAGACCGACCTGCTGCTCTTCTCTCGATCTTGGCGTCACGACCTCTCTCTTGACGTCGCGACAATATGAATCTTACAGCTTTTCGCTGCACCGATTCGAGTATATCTATGTTAGCTTTTGTGTGCGGGTCCCAGACAGCCGACGCGTATTCTAGTATTACGTCCGTTTTATGTGCGAGTATAGTCTCGCGGGTTGCCTTAGCTAGTGCCCGTCTTAAGTAACCTAATTTTCTGGAACCCTTTTTCTCAATATAAGATAGATCTTCGTTCCATCTTAAATCTGGTGCGATGAAAAGGCCAAGGTACGTATACTGCGAGAAGAAAGACAAGGAGTGATTGCCTAGGTTGTATTGGAATTTTAAATGATCCCTTGAGCGCGTTGTGGTCATCGCTACAATTTTTTTCGAGTTTATGTTGATTTGCCATTTTGCGCACCAATCTTGAATTTTGGATAAAGAGTTGTTTAAGAGAATTTGGTCGCTGCAAGCTTTAACTTCTTGATAAAGCACGCAGTCGTCTGCGAAAAGCCTTATCTTAGTGGAATGTCACGGACGATATCATTTATAAAAAGCAAAAAGAAAAGAGGCCTCCCTGAGGTATGCCGCATTGGACCGGCGTGGACGACGCCGACCATGACGCACTCGTGCCTGCAGCTCAAGTATTCTTCGATCCAAAGAGTCATTTTTCAGAATTGGTTTTAGTTTGATAAGTCGCTTACGCTGTGAAACGTGGTCAAACGCTTTTTCAAAATCAAGAAATATATCAATTTCGCTTTGTTTGTCCAAACCAATGGCAAGGTCATGTACCATTTCAAGCAGTTGCGTAACATGCCGCGTCGAAGCCGTGCTGACGACTGTCTTTTATATTGTTGCTTTCGATGAACACACAAGGGTGCTTGAATATTATGTGTTCTAGAACTTTAACACACGCATAACAGTGATACTGGCCTGTGCGCGGAGGGTATGGACTGGTTTGCTTTTGTTTTGGTATGGGAGTTATTTTGGCTTAACGCCAGTCATGGGGAAGTTCTGCAGCAAGGCTGAAAGTTGGGCTAGTTGGTGATACATAATGGGCAAAAACAGCGTGGACGGGACGAAGAAAACGATACATAGAACAAGCGCTGGAAGTTCTGCTCGAGAAAGGGATTTGCGAAATATTAGGCTGAGGTACTTGGAACATCATTCTGCGTAGCGCACTAAAAAGGCGTTCGGTATGTTGTCAATCCCACTGGATTTCTTCTCATCTAGCTTGAGCAAGAGGGAAAATAGTCCCTCTACTTGTATATTGTCAATTGGAGGCAAATCAGCAAACAAAAGAAACTCGGCTTATATGCCGTTATCATTAGTGAAAACTGAGAAGCAGTATTCATTGATTATGCGCGCTACTTCTGAGCTCTTAGTCACAGCATTATTGTCTATGACAGGAGCAGATGCTGATTTTTTATTTGGCGATAGATACCTCCAGAATTTCGCCGGGGACGAAGAAATAAATTTCTTTAGCTGCACGTTAGGTAACACTGAAAGTAGAGTTAGGTAACACTGAAAATTGAAAACTAAAAAAATCACACCATCTCCCGCTAAAGGGGACCATGAGGCGATGCGAAGCCGGAGCACTTGCACGATCGCGTTCCGTTGGCGTTTGTTGGGCATGCTACCGACCTAGGGCATGCCACCAACCTGGCATCGTGGAAAGCGAAAAGGAACATTACGCGCGTCGTGTCTTCCCTCCAGCCTAGCCGTTAATTCCCACAGGGCGAGCGGGGAACGCGGTCGACAGGCGCGCGAGAGGGAGGCAACGTTGGAGAGAAGAGAGAGGGGGAGGGGACGCGCATGCGCTGGCTCTCATCGCGGCGCTGCGCAGGAGAGAATTTCGGCATGTCGAGCACGCATTTCAGAGGAGTCACTAGAAGCAAGCGCTGGACTGAACGCGCGCAGCGCTCTACCACTTGAAGGAGAGGAGACTAGAGGAGGAGAGTAACACACGTGCCACGAGAGCAGAAGCGAGAACGCAGGAGAAGCGCAAGCAGGTGCTGGGAGAGAAGTGGAGATAGGTACTACTTGTAGGCGCGCGCGCAGGGAAACGTGTGGCTTCTGTAGCTTCTACAGTACTACCAAGAGAAGTTGTCGCCGAGTGTAGACGAGGCAGCCTAAAGTATGCGCGCGCGACGCCAGCGCCGGATGCTCCCCTGGTGCGCCGCTGAAAACGTCGAAGGTCGTCGGCTCACGCGCGTGTTCGGCGGAGCGCGTGCTGCCGGTGATTGCGTTTCCACTTTACAAGGAAAGCCACGTCATTCCACAAGTCGGTGCGCACCCTTCTTATAGACCAGAACACAGCGAATTCCATGCGCATCGCCATATTTGCATTGTGCGTCGCGCCATCTATCGCTCACGCGACGAAACAACACGCGCGGGCTGCCACGCCAGCAGACGCTACACAGAGCAAACGTGAAATTCCCGAAACTCAGCCCGTCGGAGAGCGTGTTTCGCGTCTCTTCTAGCCTGGACATTTTCGCTGATTCTATTGGAACATCAAGAACATCTTGCTCATGCCAGTCCACAATGTATACAGTACGTGCTGAGTGGGCTGCGGAAGCAACCTCGTCAGATACGTACGCTGTTACATTTGTAAAAAAAAGGTTTTCGCTGTAGTACGCGTGAATCGCAATTGCAGTGCAGCTCGCGAAAGAGTGAAACGATGTTTTGTTGCTCCATATTACAAGTTGTGCACAAGGTTTTGTGAAAGCTCATCATTTCAGCATGCATCGCGTAATAATTAGCGTGCAGTTTACGGCAGGGGCGTAGCCAGAAGTATTTTTCGGGGGGGGGGGGGGGGGTTCAACCATACTTTATGTATGTTCGTGCGTGCGTTTGTATGTGCGAATGTATACATATACGAAAGCAAAACTGAAAAATTTCGGAGGAGATTGAACCCCCCCTGCCCCCCCCCCCCCCCCCCCTGGCTACGCCCCTGCTTTACGGGTAGTTTCGAGGAACGCAATTTTTTTTCACGAGCGCTCTTACAATAATGCGTCTTGCTCACAAAAGCGTGCTATCAGAGAGTATAACCTTCAGTATCGTTCAGCGATCCCTTTTGGAAGCTACCTGAGCGATTTTATTCTTTTAACGATGGTGCTTTACAAGCGAAACTGTTACTCTTAGTTAAGCCGGTTAGCTACGCCTGCGACGTAAAGAACACTGGCGCGAGTACTGTTTACTTACGTGCCAATATATGTATTATGTGCAGCTTGATGCCTCATGTCCAAATAAATTCGGGGACATGAAACACTGAAATGAAAGCACGAAATTCTGGCCAGCTGTTGAGGAGCACCGTGCCATTTATTACCTTTTGAAGACGAAATCTCGAAGGCGTGCATGCCATCAAAAGCACTAAAGCTTAATACTACGTTGAAATTGGCAAAGCATGCTGATTGCTTGTGCTTGAAAGCACTACCTTGCACTAGATTTTCGTCAAAGGAAAC
This sequence comes from Rhipicephalus sanguineus, assembly GCF_013339695.2. Lineage (NCBI taxonomy): Eukaryota > Metazoa > Arthropoda > Arachnida > Ixodida > Ixodidae > Rhipicephalus > Rhipicephalus sanguineus. The sequence goes on along the minus strand of NC_051179.1, from coordinate 3,877,481 downwards.
GCTCAAAGGTATGAAGTGCACCCCCACACAAAGCTGACGCCTGCCTTCAACCCAGCTGCGTGTCACGCAAATTAGGTTCGCAAAATGAAATAGGTGGGCATCACGCCGCAGAAAACACACAGTTAATGCACTTACTCGCGCATTTTCACTCGGCTCCTAGTTTTTTTGCTTGAATCACAGTTATCCACTCGCGGCGAAGCTGAAAACACCGCACCGGCACTATTTCCGTGGCGCGTCGTAATCGTCGCCGGCAACGCTAATATCCTCTTGTTGCGCCGCTTGTTTTTGCATCCAAAGAAGACACAGTAGTGCCCAGACGAGCTCTTATACACTGAAGCGGCGTGAACGGGTACTTTTTCGCACTTTAATGCCTCAGAACTGCAGCCTGCGCTGTTTACTTGGTGCTGCCCGCGCGCGCCTTGGCAGCCCGGCGTCTGGGTGCGAGAGTATCCGCTCGGCTCGCCAGCAGCCTGGGTGCGAGACAGGCTTGCTCTGGTGTATACCGAGTAGTGCCATCAGCCTTGAGTAGATTATAAGCACTGAATAGAACTTTGAAACTGCATATTGAAGGGAAATTTTGCACAAGCAAAACAAGCGCCAAGCTGTGCGCATATTGAAATGGTCATTTATTTTGCGCACCTTATTTTGATCGTTGTCGTACGGCAGACCGAGTGGTCCTTACGCATACAGCAATAAAGTTTAGTCGACTCCTTTCATATCGTCGCGTCCGTTCAGTACCTTCAGGAAAGAGCAGACTGGAGCGCCAGCTGCTGTGAAAACCCGTTGTGGTACTGCGCATAGCGCGAACACAGAGATCGCGATTGCGTATCTGCACTGGTGCTCTCCGATAATCCAACTTACGGCCTGCGAGACAGTAAGGCAGCCGCGTGACATCTGTATCGTAGATTCATCACACAAGTGCACAAATGGCGATAGTATTTCTTATCGTTACTAACTCGATTAGTTTATTCTGATAAGCCTTTGAAAGTCCTTGTATCATTTATTGTACGCTGTGCTTACCAAAACAAAGACCATTTCTGATCGTTTTATATGTCGTTCATCCACTGTATGAAGACAAACATTTTTGTACCTCGTAAAAGCGGGCGCTCAAGCTACTTAACTTTTCCGTTTTATTTCAAACGTGTAAAGAGGGCACATTGGTGGAACGGGTATTGCTGCATTCCGTTCTTTCTAGACATTGACTACTGTGTACAAAGTCATTGTAATTGGTTACAGAAAAATCTCGCCCGTGTTTCTGAGGTAAAGCAGGACAAAATGTTACCATTCGCTCAAGTGCTGCTAGACGAAACAGTGTGTGTGTGTGTGTGTGTGTGTGTGTGTGTGTGTGTGTGTGTGTGTGTGTGTGTGTGTGTGTGTGTGTGTGTGTGTGTGTGTGTGTGTGTGTGTGTGTGTGTGTGTGTGTGTGTGTGTGCGTGCGTGCGTGCGCGCGCGTGCCTGCGTGCCTGCAGCAGTCGTGTTCTTCACATTGTTCTATTTTCAGAAACCGCAGGACCAGAAAAACAGCCCACCTTAAACTTGGAGAGAACTTATGTGCAAAAACGGAACAGAGAACCTAGCAAACGCGAGCGCACCTTTCGCCCTTCTGCATTGGCAACAGCAGTTTATAATTAGAGCAGAGAATAAAACAGCGCGGCGAGAACAAGGGCAACAAAAGAACGAAGCTCTTGTCCCATCGTTCTCTTCGTGGCGTTTCATCCTCTGCCCTTGTGCACTTAACCCCAAAAATCATTTACCAAGAAGCCCAGCTCAAAATCCGTTTCCGGGAGGACACGCCCGTTTTCGGGTGTTTTCATGCCAAACTGGGGTAGGCATGAATTAGTGCATGCTGGTTGCGTCATTTATCAACGTCATATGCACACACGTTTTGAAGCACGGCGACTTTTCTTGCGTGTGTTTTCGTACCGAGGTCGCAGACGTTCTCGTCGTAAGTGTTCCGCGCGATCATGGCGGTATTTCTAAGGCGCACTAATTAATTTTCCACCTTTCATTTTCTCGACCACCTGGGCATTACCATCGCCAAAAGGGTGGCTTTCTTGGCCAGTCTCTTGACAAACGTGCTCTACACCATCTTCGCCGACCCCGCGAAAACACGAGCTGCAGTTCAATTCAACACTACAGCAAGCGCAGCGCGAGGTTAACGCGCAAGCACGCTCACATGAGCACGCGCACTGCTGCTCAGCACAGCTCGAGAGAGCGCTGATGTGGTCGGGGGCCAGGGGATAAGCCGAGCTCAGGAGCCGGAGCTGATGACAAGAAATTTATTTACGTGACGATTTGGTAGCGTGTGTCTGGAACGTCTCGACGCTCGGGTTTTAAAGCCTTCCCCAGATTCCCTGTTGGAGAAAACCGTTGAGTCCAGGATAGTCCAATCAACAAGTTGTCTTCACCTCCGCCCCCAAAGCGTCCTTCCCACCCCGGAAAAGAGAGAAGCGGCACACCCGGCTCAAAGGTGAACAAAATACACAACGGGGCACCATATACACACAATGAAGGGATCGGCGCAAATTCCCCAAAACTGGCCGTGTTGTCAGGTGCAATCTTTGCCTGCCTCGATAGTGCCGCCGGCGCAGCAGACGGCCAGCTCCCGGCAGGGTCACAAAGCCATAAACGCACCGCGGAGTGTGAGAAAGGATGAGGGATCTCAGGCGCTCGGCTAATTGTCCGGTGCATCTCGCAGAACGTTGGACAAAGCAGTGCACAGGTGCCCGCTTCTTCCAAGCAGCCTTGACTGCAAGTACGCCTCATTTATATGGAACCCGCACCAGATGTATCTTATTAACAAATTAGGATCTTTGCAAAACAAGGCAGCGCGCTTTATTACAGGTAATTATTCACAGCAATTAAGCATCACGAAAATAGAGCGTGACCTCGGTCTCATTTCATTTCAGACTAGAAAGAAAATATGCCTGTTAGCCTTTTTCCATCAGCTTTTCCACCAACCAAGTACTTTCCCTCACGCTCACATCTTACCCGCCAAAAAGATTTTTCAACGCAACAATCACATACTTAAGGTTGAACAACCTTTTCCACGTACTAACCTATTACAGTTTTCATGCCTGCATCTAGCCATTTCAGAATGGAATAGTCTCCCAAGTAATATAGCCGAAATAACTGATCACTCTGCATTCAAGGTAGCTCTAAATGAGGCGTTGGAGCAAGTAAAATCTTAAAAAACTTCCTTGCCATATTGTTGCGATGCCTGAATATGCAGGTCATATGACGTAAGTTTATTTTTTGTATAACGTAGGAAATGCTGTGCGATGATGTAAGACGAGAAGCAGCGTACTACTAGCAAATTTTCTCTTCAGCGTTCTTCTCTTCTTTTGTTTTTTGTTTTCTATTTACACTTTTTGGATGTTCCTACCCAGCACCTCCACCACTTATGAGGAACCGCTTTATTCGAGTCTAGCTCGAGCTGTTCTACAATGATGATGATATATACAGATGAGGAAGTTGCACAAATGATGATGATATGTCGAGATGACAAAGAAGAGTCACTGATTTGCTGCGCTCACAATATGAATTGTTACACCCCCCTATGTAACTTCCACTTCGGGCCCTTAGGGTAAATAAATAAAAAAGAAACAGCTCACGCCCAGACCATAAAACCGTCATACACGGCCGGGTGGGTCCAAAGCGATCGACGAGCGGAACTGACAGCTTTTAAGGGTTCAGGACACCACCGCCGTGCTGTCGCTGCATCAGGCACACTTATTCGGGGAATGCTGACGGTGAAGAAAGCAGGGCAGATGCCGCCGAATCATTCCAACGGCCGAGCGGAGCCTAGCCGTGAAAGCCGATCATAACAGCGCCTAGAAGAGCGCATGCGCAGAAAACGAGAGGGGGAGACAAAGAGAGCCGCAATGTAAACAAAGCGCCGGTGGAGAGACGTGCGCGAACGCATTACGACACTTCCGAAAAAGGGGGCACTTTTCACGAAAGCGCAGCAGCGACCCCTGACCCAGGTTTTCTCATCTATATTTCAGCCTTCTTCTAGTTAGGGCTCCGTTTTTTTCGGTGTTTATATTTCTTGAATATCGGCGGGCGTTTATCGGAGTCTATATTTTTGGCGGACATTCGGCATTTATCGGAGTTTATTTCTCGTAAATCCCCAGTTCTCCGAAATTTGGAGTTTTGCATTATTCTCAAAACCCCAAAATTTTATATCAATTCATATCTGAACACTAAAACATCAATACACACGAAGCACATCTTATGGCGTTTTTCACTGGGAGATCCAGAGCGGCCGCTGAAATCCCGGAGCGAGCACTCGGATTTCATGAAGCAAATCTGCCAGTGGAACACGGAAATGCTCCGCGGGGGAACGCCCCGGAAGTCACGTGAACCGGTTACGGAAACAATTCTTTTTTCCGCTCTCTAGATTTCTATGGCAACTTTGGCCGCCACTGCAAGGCACGCATTTCGACCACACAGTCGCGAACAGCAGGGATACAATTTTGTTGTTATTGTGGCAGAATAGCGGGGAGGCAAAACTTTCTTTAGTAGGTTGGACGACGACAGAGAATCAACACGTCCGCTAGGTTTGAACGCATTTACAGTGCTCTCGTAGAGAGGGAAAAAAAGGAAAATAGAAATACAGAAACACAAGCACAGTCAAAAGAGTTTTTCTCTGCACCCCGCAGGTGCAGCAGACTTGGAGAACAGTGGGAGAAAACGCTGCTTTCCCTGTGTTGGGTGACGGTCCCTATGGCTTTCAGTATTCTTTCACGGAGTGGGCGTGTAGGTCGTAAAACGACGATGTCAAGGACGTTCTCCGCTCTTACCGTACTCGTAGTCGCCTCCAAATTGCGGGCCGCTTCGGTCGCAACCCCGAAAACGAGTCCCCCCGGGTTGCCCTTCTTCCTCCTTTTCGCCACGGGGTCCTCCAATTAAAAAGCTACTCCGAAGTGGGGGGCTGCTTCCCAATATCAGGGTTGCCAGGTTGGGCTATAAATAGCCAAATTGGGCTACTTTTTTGTGGACTTGGAGGGATTTTTAGTCGTTGGCTATTTGGCTACATTTGGGCTATTACCTGCCTTCGCTTGAAACGCTTGTTTTCCGATGCCTTTTCTCCTCTTTAGTGGTTGTTGTGCCTCAAGTTCGTTGTGAATCAAGTGTTTACGTACACAGTTATCTTTCCTTCACTCTTTCTACTATCTTTTCCTTGGCATTTTGCATTATTTAGGTATCAGCAGCCTCCACCATACAGTTACGGTAGTCAGTAATAATGAATTCATTCCCTTCCTTTGAAGGCGAAGCTTCTTTTGCCGGGTTTCGCGTTGCTGCTGAGTCGCTCCCTCTGACAGCGGACAAATTTGTGGATTTAAATACAAAGTGTCAATGAAAGCACACACGAAGTAACTTCATTGGGTTCTCCATTCCTTTGGCTACGATCATCACATTGTGGCTGGCGTCACTTCAAAGAAAACAAATTAATAAAGCAACAAGAAAATAGAAATGCCAGCAAATAAAGTGGCATTTCCTTTCTGTTGCCACTATCCGCACCACATACGCGATCTTGCATGGAGCAGCACACTTGGAGATATGCATATCATATGGGTCAGGGGCGTAGCCAGAAATTTTTTTCCGGGGGGGGGGTTCAACCATACTTTATGTATGTTCGTGCGTGCGTTTGTACGTGTGCGTGTATATATACGCAAGCAAAACTGAAAAATTTCGGGGGGGGGGGTTGAACCCCCCCAACCCCCCCCTTGGCTACGCCCCTGATATGGGTAACTCCCCACAAAAGGTATTGATTTCTCTTTTAATACTGCTTCATTTTTTTTTGTTTTATTCATGTGAAACTATCTCTGCACAAAAAATAATAAATAGAAGTTTTTTTTTTTCATATTTACTCTTTGGCTATTTTGGGCTATTTTTTATTAATTACGTTTGGCTACTTTTGGGCTATTAATGGGCCGAAATTTGGCGGGTAGCTCTCAGAGTACCTGGCAACCCTGCCCAATATTCGACAAATACAACAGTTGTGTTGCGAGCATGGACGAGCCCATGGAACTCACTCCGGCTGTGCGTCGCCTGTTGCTGGGCGTGCTTAGGAACGGCGGGAACGATCTCAGTGGTAAGTGCTACGTACTTCACACTGATAATAAATTCTGTCCTTAATGATAACTCTTGATAGCTCCGCGTGAAGGCTGGTCACATAGACGTACGGTATGTAGGTGCACGTGGCAACGGCCGCAATCGGCGCTCGCAAAAATGGGGAACGTTCTGAGCAGGATTTTTTTCCATCTGAGTAGTTACGTACCTGCCGCCTTAGAAGTCCTACTGCTTTAGAATATCACAGGTGCGTCGGAATTTTCTTAACGTTCACCAAGCATATCTTCTCCGAGAGGCTCCGAGAAAGCTTCCCGAAAGAAGCCTTCGTACAGCACCTGCGTCTCTTCGCAGTCTTCTTCGTTGGAGCTGGACGAGCTGCTGGAACTGCTCTCGTCGCTAGATAGAAGTTCCACCCCAGCAGCAAACGCAGCCATTTTGCGAAGCTCAGCCGCTCAGCGAACGCACAATGACGGATGTGACGTATGCTGCCCGTCGTGTTTTCGCCCGAATCCGCCACTTGGCGGCGGAGCAAGTGAGAGCAATCCGCCTCGGAGCGAGTTGCCCTGAAACTACCAGTGAAACGCGCGGACCCGCTCCGAATCTACCAGTGAAATTCAGATTCGTCGCCACGGAGCAAAAAAACCTGCTCCGGATCTCCCAGTGAAAAACGCCATTAATTTTTCAAGAGGGTTGGAATACACAAAAACATATGTGCATAAGCGGAATATTTGCACACAAAACACCATTATTTGTGCGTATAACATCCTTAGCTTAAAGCTTATTGTAAAACACGCAAGCATACTTTGGGAGGTTGCTGTCGGGGATCGGAGCGCGTTCCCTTCGGTTGACGACTCTCAGCTTTGAAAATGCCCTTTCAACGTTAGCGCTAGAAACAGGAAACGCCAGAAGACGGAGCGCGCAGCGAGAAAGCACTGGCAACTGGACATTGCGAAGTCTCCAAAACGACAGGGGTTCAACAACGTTACATATTTCACAGCACTGATAGTTCGCAAAATCAATCAGGAGCTGGTTCATGTCGTCAGTTTCAAGAAGCACTAATCGAAAAATAGGCGCATAGGTTTGGAACGCGCAGGCCAGCTCATCTTTCACATTTGGATTCCCAATTTGAACACAGTACCAAAACGATCCTTTGGTGTACTGGAGTTGATTGCACAGGTTCTTCTCAGATGTCTGTCTCCACTTTTCGGCGAGAGCAGCGTAGTATCCGTGAATGTCTGCGACAATCGTTAAGCCGTCATCCTGGTCAAGGAGGTCCAACAGACTTCTGACATCTGATGCGAAGACCTCGGTTGGATCGCGCCATTGACTGATGAGTGCGTGCAAACGAACCCCCAGTAAGGGATGAACTTGGTGTGCCAGGGTACTCTCTGCCTCAAGTTCCTTATTGATTGAGAGCACGGCAGACGAATTGGTCTTCAGAAACCTCATCGTAACGAGCAAGTCGTGCACAGCTTCAGGCGATGAAATAACTCTTGACCTTCTCACACTTCGTTCCCTTGGCTTCGTCGCTTCTCAAGAAAGACAAAATGGTGCTCCAGTAGTCCAAAATATCTTCCAGAGCTTCATAAAAAGAGAACCACCTCGACAAACATACAGTTTTCAGCGACTTGATGGGTATGCCCATGGCCAAGCACACAAGACCAAACTTACGGCGCAGCTCCTGCGACGATTTCAACAGGGCAGAAAAGTGCACGACAAAATTGTGAAATACGTTAAACGAGCTGGTCATGATTCCATCATCCGGAGTGTTGCTGAGTTGGTGGCACGGTTCTTTGAAGTGAAGCGCCTTGAATTCGGAGTTGGAGAGTTGCAAGTCCTTGTGAAGCTTCTGCATGTAGGAAGCTGAGTCGGAGCACAGTACAGCTGCGTCGCCTAATACAGCTACGCGCGGTAAACTTTAAATCGGTCAAACCAGGAGATGTATCAATGAGCGGTTAGAACTTGCCCTTTCGATAAAGAATGGAACCAGGTCATATTGGCCCTTGAAATCGGAGTTTATCGGATTAATTCGAATAGTCAAATGTTGTACCGGCGAATGTTTATCGCATTTCTTCGGATGAAACCAAACAGACGGCGCCCTACTTATAGTATATGTAGTATGGCAAGGGGTGGGAAAAGGAAGAGAGAGTCAGGGGCCGGGAGGGTTCGAACGACCCCGAAAATAATTTCTGGCTATGCCCCTGTTGAGAGTGGTGAGGAGGGTTTCCTCACTCTTCGCACCACTCGTACGTAGCTACCCATTTTTTTTCCTTTGCACGAGACGCCTGAACACGCAACTCTCACGGAGCCATGGTTGAAAGATATAGCAAAAAAAGACCAGCAGTTCAACTGCACGGATAATTACTCAGCTTTCTGCCGGCTTCATTTTTTTTTCTTTTTCCTCTCTGTGGCTTTAGTGAGGTAACCGAAAGAAATCTCTGCCATGAATGGGTCGGTTCGCGACAAAGACTCGGTGTGGGTCTCGATATACGCGACATGTACGAGAACTCATTACAATACTTTGTGGACTAACGAAATATGGGCAGATAATGCTATCAGACCGAAGAGCATTCCTGAAACCTACGGACCAGTGTTTGCGGCACAGCGTGGATGCAATCACAGGCTATTCTGTGTTGAAATGTGAAAGCTACAGCGACGACTGCACGAAGGCATCTGTAAAACTCTAAAAATTCATGCAATCGTTATTTTCAAACAGGTTTAAGTGACTGAAAGGCTAAAATGTAGTGCACCGCGGCCACTTCAGAGGCTCTTTCTTGGAACGTGGTTTTGTTCTGTCTGTGTGCTTTAACAGCGCTCGCCGTCGTTTGTGCACCAGAAAACTCCTCCAGTGGCCACAGGAATTGGCCAAGACGCACTACCGTGCGCAGCCGGTGTCAAATGAAATCAAACACGTGAAAGAGAGGGATTAAAGAGAAGAAGGCAGAAAGAGTGAAAGAAAGACACGAAAGAAAGTCAAGACGCGCAAGGCTTGGCGCAGCGAAGCTGGTCTTTAGGCTAAGGGCGGTGGCTGCTATGTTAACCTTTTGCTTTGTTCTAAGTAGCTTTTGTTATATTGCAACTCGGTTTGATATGTTGTAAGCAAGTTTTGCTAGATATATTCATTCTACAAAGACAGGGCGTGCAAACACGGACACAAGAGACAAGTCACGACACTACAAGCGCCAAACTAACAACTGAAGAGACGCACAGCGGTGGAAAAGAAAGAAGGCACGATAACTTATCTGCGCATGCCCATGCAATAGGCACACCTATCTATTCGGCACGCATGGGGGGTCTACGAAAAAGATTGGAATGAAAAAATTCGGCAGATCCCACGCACCGTGGGAGTCGATGTTATGCGAAGCATGCGGCGGGAAGGTGACTGTGGCGTAATTCTTTTTACTGAGCGAAACGTTACAAAATGACGCTAAAGATTTGTATAAATTTTATAAGCACACATATGTGTTGAAGAGCCGCATATGTGTTATATAACAAGTTGTTTACAGCTGGGTAACGCTGCCAACGGCAACGTGGGTATTAGCAACACCAGAAGCGGTAAGCTGATATGTAGTGCTTATACTTGTCGCTTATGATAGAGAACGCACTCAAGTTTCACGAACACTTGTGCATGTGTGGAAGAAGTTGTTGACAGTTCTTGAACAAGGCCAACATCACCGTGATCAGTGAGCACCAGCAGCTGGTCATGACTTGTTATCGGATCCGGTCGTGATAGCGGTGACGAGGGGTCCATGTGTAGTAAAGTATGAGGTACAGCTGTTGGAAATTGGGGATGCCTCGGTCATTTTGTCGACAAATTGTCTGTCGATATAGGTCGTCGAGGCTGGTAGGCCTGGACAGTGCCACGTAGACCAAGATCAGTGGATGGCGCTTGTCGTATTCGTAGACTACATGGACGTAAGTGGCCTACGTAGTCTAGTCTACAAAGCGGCTGTCAATCAATCTGGCATCATGCTCGGTCAGCATGAGGCCATCGCCCAACCTCGTAAGAAATGAAGAGGACACTGCGTCGTTCTTGCGGACTAAGTGCACTTTACGGTGCGATGAGGTGAATATCATAGGTAACTTTCGTTAATGTATTCCTCCGGGGTCGAGCAATGCTTCAATATAGCTTGCTGAATCACAGGAACAAGTACAATGTTTATTAGACTGCTATAAAAGCGGAGCCAGCACTGAAACCACCGACATTAATCTGATATGGCGCCTGTATCGTAGGAGTACACATCATCGGAGTATCATGTAGTGTTTATTGCTTGCTTGCAAAAATAGATAGCCAGCACCACAATCACAGTTGACGTTGCACTGACAAAAACGCCTGCAAGGCTGTTATAGGTGCGAAGCATCTTACAGCGGAGTTCAAACCGGTGGTGGTGGTGGTGGTGTGCTGCGGGACCACCCTTACTGAGCATGCGCATACCCTGGCCACACACCTCTCCACTCCCCCTCACCACTCCTCCTCTCCACTTCCCCTTTCCCCCTCTTTACTCACCCTCTCTACTTCCCTTCTCCACTTCCCATCCCCCTCTCCACTGTCCCTCTCCCTCTCCACTCTTCCTCTAAAATGCGGGCTAGACATGCCGAAATTATCTTTTGTGCAACGCCGCGATGAGCGCCAGCGCATGCGCGTCCCCTCCCCCTCTCTCTCCTCTCCTACGCTGCCCCCCTCTCGCGCGCCCGTCGACCGCGTTCGCCGCTCGCCCTGTGAGAATTAACGGCCAGGCTAGAGGGAAGACAAGACGCGCGTAGCGTTCCTCTTCGCGTTCCACGACGCGAGGTCGGTAGCATGCCCGACGAAGGCATACGGAACGCGATCGTGCAAGTGCTCCGGCTTCGTATCGCCTCATGGTCCCCTTTAGCGGGAAATGGTGTAATTTTCCACACCAGTTTATAGACCTGGGGTGGGGTCTGTGGTAGAATACCTAATTGCCACGCAGAATGCTTGTGTTTGATTCCTGCTGGCATCGTAGTTTTAATTCTTTGCAATCGTCGGCTCAACGCTGCTGATGTCGGTTTTTCTTAACGCTCTCGCATTTAAGTTACCACTGTCTGTTCTCGCCGTTCCTGGGTAGATATAAACTGTCAATCACCAAGTGACGAAGCATTATTATATAAACAGAAGAGAATTCCGAGTGCCACACGCTAAGCTCAATAGAGCTCAAGCGGTAACTCTGAGATTGTTACAGACAGGCACTTACCCGAATCCAAACTTTATTAGCAAGATATATCCCGAAAGAGAGTTACAAATCAATTGCGAGAAGTGCAATAGCATCATTACTCCGGATCACATTCTTTGGCAGTGTCCTGTGGCTTTCACAGACTGTGACAAGGAAAGAGATTGGTGGCAGAGTCCTTGACAGTGGAGCTCTTTCAGATCAAGTTCAGGCCGTCCAGAAGGCCCACGATATGGCTGTAAGGTAAACCTTACTGTCCCAACGTGGGAGCCGCCTGCGTTAACTTAGGGTTGATCTTCAGGACCCCAATAAAGTTGATCATACCATACCTGTGGCGCATACCCGTACACCGCGGCGCGTGGTAGACGGGTATGTGCCACATGTGTCTGGAGGAAAGGGTTTGACGACGTACGCGACAGGATTTTCACGTTGTTAATGTCATGACCCGACAGTCATATTCGTCAAATCCTCTTACCCTCTCATGCCAACTTTGGTCTACACCAAACTAAGGGGGCGATCATGAGAACACCCAGACGTTGGCGGCTAGATAGATAGATACGTAGATAGAAACGCTCAAAGTGCCAAAGGTTCGCTAAGAAATGCTTCGCATTTAAAACGCGCCTGATGACTGAGGCATGGCATATCGCTATTAGTGGTAGCGCATGCGTGAGCCAACCGTTGATTAACTTGCATAAATGTGAAATCAAATGCCTTAACAGTTATCTTTCACGTAGACCACCACGTGTGCCGGACTGATATTACATGGGCAGCGCAGATAAGTTTTCGTGCCTTCTTTTTTTTTCCGCAATGGTGCTTCTCTTCAGTTGTTAGTGGGCATTTGTGGTGTCGTGACTTGTTTCTGGAGTCCGTGTTTGCACGTCCTGTCTGTTTAGAAGGAGCTTTTGCTGTGTTGTCGTGCTGGAGGATCTTCTCTGTGCCAAGCTTTGCGTGACTTCCCGCATTTTTTTAAAATGAATCACCGAGACAGTGTTAGAACCGTTTTATGTTGACAAGCCGGATGAATCTAGGAGCAGCCATCTTCGTCCCGTTCATCGCGCAGATCTTCGTCGCCATTAAATTCTCCTTCTATGTGTACAGGCTGGTTTGTGGGAAGGTTGTCTTGGCAAGGCGTGGCGTAATCGCTTCCAACTTCCCATGATAGCATCCAGTGACTTGATTGTTTTCCGAGGGCTTTCCCACTCAGCATTTTAGCCATCAGGGTCTTGTGATCGCTATGGTAAACTGGTAGTGGCTAGCACAGTTCGCGCAGAGTGTCCACATTAAAGTTGCTAAAGATCAGATCAATGCATGTTCCCCCTGGTGGCATGGGCGTTGGCAGGGGGGTGCAAAAAGGGCACTTGCCCCCACCCATCTACATTAGTGCTTTTCCCCTCTCCCAGCCGCGATGCAACAGGAGTTCGCGCCCCCCAAGACAAAATCGTGCCGGCACTCAAGCCTGGTGATCGTGGGTAGACATGCCAAACGAGCTTGTTATGTAATCGGATAGGCACTTTTCAGGCTTGATGTTGACACTCAAGTCGCCCACCACCAAACTCAGTCCTTCCTGATCTTGACCGAGACCAACCGTTTCACCTCGCTCCGGTTGGCATAGGGTATTATGCACAGTACAACAAAGTTAGGTCTTTCATTCAACTTGAGTGCCAACGCTTCTCCCCGTTCAAAGCCAGCAGCAGCCTTGCGTAGTTGGAATGTTGTCACGGGTATATGTCGAATCCATCCTCGGCATACACGCTGACTCCACCGGCAATTCTGTCAATGCTATCCTCATCAATTTGCATCCGGCTATTCCCCGCCTCGGTTAAGCATATCAGGGAAGTGGACCGTATCAAATCGTGATGACGTCAGTGGCATCGCTCTGTAGCGACCTGGCATTCAGTAGCGCTAGAGATTTCATTCGATGCAATGTCCTCCATAGCACTTCTGTAAGCACAAGCGAGCGTTTCCAATCTGGGTCACGACAGACATTTTACGCTAAGCTAAAACAGATTCGCTGCCTTGCTATGCGACACTGTACAATGCTATGCTGTCTTCTGTCAGCGTGCCTGGATAGCTGAGTGGCTGAGACGCTCGCCATTGGATCCTGGGTACATGATTTCGAATCCCCCCGCCTCGTGAGGAAAGTTTTGGCCAAGATTTCCTCTCGTCCTCTTTCTTTCTTTCCAGCTCTTTCTTTTTTCTTTCTGTTTCTCTCACCCCCTTGCTATACGCTGAATAAATCTGCGCACGTGTTCTGGCAGCGAAGCAGAAGATGAAGACGAAGAGGACGAAGAGAGCGCGCGTGCCGATTCATGAAGACACTATAGTTTTGGGTCACGGCATTTTACGCCGAGCTCTTCGCTGTTAAAGCGGAGACAAAACGGGAAAGAAAGAGAGAAACAAAGAAAGAACGAGAAAGAAAGGGAAATGAATTTAAGATAGAAAGAGCGACAAATATATAGAGAGAGAAAGAAAGAAATAGAAAGAAGGAAAAAAAGAACAAAGATATACAAGGAAGGCCACCCAGCTGCGCTCTTCTTCAGGCTTGGCACCACTAGTGCAAAGCTGCCGTAACTTTTTTTTTCTGAGGTGTTTTTTATCAGCCTTCAGCCATAAAGGACTGTCAGCGTCATGAACAGGGTGACCTTTATTCTGTATGTCTTGCTTTCAATAAGTCTTGCCTCTCTATATATATACATGCGACATAACCCCTCATTTAGTTCCCCAACCTTGTTTATGATAACAAAGTCATTTTCTGCTTCATACATATACCTTCTGCAATTGTCAATCTTTAGCATTTTTCTTGAGAGCCAGTACTGCTGATAATCCTTTTCACCTTCCATATTTTTTGTTAATTTTAGAAGAGTAGAAGCATGGACTAGTTGGTGATGCACACTTGGGAAAATGACGCGCGAAAAACGGGACAAAAAAGGTGAGGCAGACAGGACGAGCCCTTTTTATTGAAAGCATTCCCACAGCTAATGCGTATGAGCACATGAGCCTCGGTGACCAAGAAAAAAAAACTAACCAGAGCGAGCCAGGTGTGGGAAAGCCTCCGTGACAACAGCAGCACTTATTTGGGCCGGTTGGTACATGTTCATAGAAAATGAAAGACAGCGCGAACTACAGGACAACAGGACTGGCCCGTCTCTTTTCCTGTGGTTCGCGCTGTTTCTCGTCTTCTGTGAACATGCGGTGCGCAAAAAATCCGATGAAAATGCGGAGCGTAGGTACGCCGTTGACTACATAGAAGATAAAATAAATAAAACTGAAAACGAAAATGACAAAACACAGAAACAGAAGTGGAAAAAAATTGGCCTCGAATCTGCGTGCTTCACTGCAAATGTCGTCGCAAGACGATAGTCCTCTGCCGGCCGTACTACATGAGTACTGGTCTCATCGCGGCCACCCGTGATGCTGTTCTCGCACCATTTGGAGAGAGCGTAGCCACTGGCCTCTGACAGTGGCTTCGGGAAACATGAGCTTGTGCATAACCCAGGGCCACTGTCAGGTGGCAGCACCATATCGTCGGCAGAGGGCTTTTTCGTGCATAGCGTCGCATTTTCAGCGCAGCCTAAGAAGCAATAGGGTCTTTAGAATTACGTATCTATGTATTTTCTAGTAAAGGAGCACACCACCTAATACTTACGTATTGATGTTGCTCCTCAGATATGCTTAATATTTGCTTTTTGATCGACAATGTTCACAAGAACGAACGCAGCTACCAGTTCAAGATGGCTGGGCGTTCGGCAAGTGCCTAAACTTTGGCCGGGTGGCTGAATGGTGTGACAGACAGACCAAAATTTCTGCGTTCAATTTTTTTACCATTGGCCACGTTCGTGCGTTCAAGCGCGCATTCAACCTGGAATGTTACTTTTCTTTCGGGACACATCGCTTCAGTGGAGTTGGAATCATTATTTTTAACCGAACTCTTTTTCGGGACCACACCGTTTGCTATGGCGGGCTATAGGTCGCGTGCCGGCTTTCGACTGCGTCCTATGTCATTCAGGCTACGCATTCTCTGTACTAATGGGCCAGCCCGAGCAGCCAAGTCTAGTGATTTTTTCACTAGACGGTGGGTATTACAGTCGGCATGTAATACCCACCGGCGATTTTAACTATGTATTAGATGTAATAAAACTTCACTTATTAACTGAACACAAGAGACTCCACCTTGTTCTATCGATCTTCTTTATTACCTTCTCCCCCCGCCCCTTGTCTTGTTTCGACTTCTTCAAGGTGTAGGCCGCTCGGCTGGCTCCGTTAGATACGCGAGCTGACGTGCAGGGCCCGGGTTGGGGTGGACCTGACTGCGTCGCCTTCTCCGGCACTTCTCTTTGATAGATGCGTACCGACTAGTGCATGGACCACAATATGCCTGGACTTGGCGGCGTGGCTCGTCGTCTAGTGGATTGGATCGCTTCCGTGCCAAGTGCGCTAGCTCCCTACGTGTCGCGATCCAATGTGATACCATTACCACCATCGCCTGTTTATGTCTCCGATCATCGACCAGTAGCGCTCGAGTCTTGCTTTGCTTTTTCTTCGTCAGTGAGACCATGACGTCTTGACATCCGCGTTCTGCGTGACACGCGTTCGCGCTCGAGTTTATCTAGAGTCTAGCGCGCCTCCCTGTTCGGATCCGGTCCCGAGTCGTGGGACGCACTCAAGGCACAGTGGCGTCTTCACTGCTCAGTCGAAGGGCGTGCCCTCAGACGCCGTATGTCGGAAGAAGAATAACGGAAAGGTGGGCGAGTTGGTTAGGGTTCATAGTGTAATGTATGGGGCAGCGCTAGAACGAATACAAGGACGAGAAAAGACAGGACATGCGCTGTACTCACAACTGAAAGTTTATTGGAAAAAACGCCACTAATATATCCAGCATAGTCCAAATCATTGTCATCAAATGTGCCACGTGAACCACGTCAAGGCGATATCAGCAGGAAGACAACCTCGTCGAAATCATACTCAGCATAAAAACAGACAATAAGAAAAAACATTACGAAGTGACACTATACTACGCACGTGAGCCTGAGATATTCTAACTCTTTAGAAGACAGATCTATGGATGCTTGGCTGATGCATTTTTCTTGTAATTTTTTACAAGAAAAATGCATCCGTGTCTGTTCGCTGCCGGCTGCTTTCTCTGTGATTCTTGCTTCTCAATTCTTACGCGGTGATCAGTGTCCCGCGCGTGATCTTGCCTGCTATTTCTTAGGCACCAACATATGCTATTTGTTACCGGGAGCACGGCTTAACTCTGCGCCGCAAGCACTTAACATGCCTGCATTTTACTCCACGGCAGTAGCATTTCATCGCCACGTTCAGCAGGCTTGCCCTGATGTAAACATTCTAGAAAACCATGTTGTAGATACAACGGCGGCGCTGCTGCTCCCTCTGGTTCCTCCAGCTTGTCTGGCGCATTCCAGTCGTGTCTCGTGGAGCGCGATAACGGCTTCCTTTCTGCCTGGCCATCTCCGCGACTTCATGTGGCGGCTGGGATGTGTGGAGATAGGTTTAGCACAAAGCTTACCATAAGAGGCGACCTTGAAGGGACGCGACGTTCTCCACTGCCGCAGCGAACAAAGACGCTACGGCCGGGTTCGTCGACTCCGGCACGGCGCAGAAAAGGCGCTCGAGGCAGGATGTCAACAAACAACACGGGTTTATTAACCCAAGATGCAGCACAGTACGACAGTCACGGGCTTGCAGGCCGTAAAGGGAACTCCGCAAGACCGATCGAGTACGTTTGCCAGCGGCGCTACGACTATCACACAAAGGGCAGCAGTCGAGCACACGAACGAGAACTGCCTGCTAGAGCAGCGCGTCAACCTTTCGTGCTAGCCTGGGAGCATCTCCCGCGGGCAAGCCCGCGCCACACAGAAGCGAGCTCAAGGGGAAGGGGGTCGTCACTGGCGCCCAATGAGGACAGGCGTTGCGCAGTGACGTAAGCTAGCTTGGTGGCGTGAGCATGTGAGCATGTCCAGGCATGCCCGGACGCATGCCCGCGCGCCGGGAAGCCGACGCATGGCTCGCACCAGACAAAGAGGCCTGGCGCTGCCGCCGTGGTCGCCATACTGCCGATTAACGGCGGTCCCCGGCGCTCGATTCGCGCGGGGCCAACACGCGCTAGCTGGGGAACGAGCCGCCAAAGGGGAGGGCGCGCTCGATTCCCACATCCCCCCCCTCCTAAAGACCGAGGCCAGCCTGTGAAAGAGGCTGTCCGAGGCCAAGTGGCAAGGTCAGCTCAGCCGCAAGGGGGCTGGCCAACGGGGCAAAGTCCAACAAGGGGGTGACGTCTTCCCAAAGGTACAAGTCGATAGGTCAGCCATGGCCGCACAAAAGTTCCACCGAAAGTTCCACCACAAGTTCCACCACCGGGGAGAGCCCACTGCCGGGAGAAGGTCCGCAGCCCAGGAGGAACGGGGAAGACTGCACAAGAGCGAGCAGCCAGCCCGCTTGAAGTTTGCCGGACAGGAGAGGTTGGCAGCCGGGAACGAGGCGTGGCTGCCAGATGCGTGCGGCAGCCAACCACCGAAAGTCGCTGGGGCGGGGGCCACACAGGAACAGCAGGCAGCCAGGAAACGGGAGCCGGAGCGACCACGCTTGGACCTGAGCCACAGCTTGAGTGGGCGGACCAGCCACTGAGGGCGGCTGCCGAAGCTGTCAGGTGGTTTAGGCAGGGTGTTATGTGGAGATAGGTTTAGCACAAAGCTTACCATACGAGGCGACCGTGAAGGGACGCGACGTTCTCCACTGCCACAGCGAACAAAGACGCTACGGCCGGGTTCGTAGACTCCGGCACGGCGCAGAAAAGGCACTCGAGGCAGGATGTCAACAAACAACACGGGTTTATTAACCCAAGATGCAGCACAGTACGACAGCCACGGGCTTGCAGGCCGTAAAGGGAACTCCGCAAGACCGATCGAGTACGTTTGCCAGCGGCGCTACGACTATCACACAAAGGGCAGCAGTCGAGCACACGAACGAGAAGCCGCCTGCTAGAGCAGCGCATCAACCTCTCGTGCTAGCCTGGGAGCATCGCCCGCGGGCAAGCCCGCGCCAGACAGAAGCGAGCTCAAGGGGGAAGGGGGTCGTCACTGGCGGCCAATGAGGACATGCGTTGCGCAGTGACGTAAGTTAGCTTGGTGGCGTGAGCATGTGAGCATGTCCAGGCATGCCCGGACGCATGCCCACGCGCCGGGAAGCCGACGCATGGCTCGCACCAGACTGGTCGCCATACTGCCGATTAACGGCGGTCCCCGGCGCTCGAGCCGCGTGGGGCCAACACACGCGCTAGCTGGGGAACGAGGCGCCAAAGGGGAGGGCGCGCTCGATTCCCACAGATGGAGAGTACTCCCAACACGAGACAGACTGGAGAGGTGAGGCATGGTCCCATCTTCCACTTGTCCTAACTGTCCACTACAAGAGTCCAACCAGCATGTGCTGCAGCAGTGTGTAATTGTAAGGGTATTTTGGCGAGCCGTTAACACTGGTTTCCGTGGCCTAGGAGTTAATCGTTTCGTCACATCTGGCCGCTGCTCGCGTAGTCGCTTTGCACGCCTTCTAACTGCTGCAGTGGCTTTCTGTTTGTGGCGTAACAAGTGCGAGGCTGCTGCAGCGGGTCACCATCGCCGTGCTCTGTTTCCGATTCTGAAACTGTTGTACTCCGAACTTATGTCCTTTTTGTCGGAGGAATTGTTCTTCCTTGGGGAAGATTAATTCCTACGGCAGTGGTCATGCCGTTTGCTGTCCGTGGTTGATGGGCATGTGTGGCTGGTTTTCCATCTAGCCTGGTTCTTGTAGACAGGTCTTCAGACAGAGCTTGATGAATGTATATAATATGTATATATTTATTATTTCTGTGTGTGCATGTTTCCGTATCAGTGTGCGTTCTTGTATACATACATTTCATGCTAACATTATTCAATTCTGTACATTGACTGCGCCATAACATCTGTTGTACATATTTGCTTGTATGTTCACGAAGTCATGTATTTTATGTGAAAATAACATTGTTGTATGTGTGTGTTAGCCCACAGTAGCATGTGTTGAAGACGTCCTGTGGACTTGGACATCTGTGTAAAAATGTTTCATTTATATAGGCTTAGACATTTGTATATGTTACTGTCGTTGATTACGACGCTCTACCCAACTGTTAGTAGCATCCTCTGATGAAATAAACTTTTTCTAAACACAAGTATCCCTAGAAATACTATCGTCTTTAAAAACCGGCCTGAATGTGGGTACTTATGCACCCGCCGTGGTGGTCTAGTTGTTATGGTGCCCACGCGAACTGCGCGGGTTCGAATCCCGATGGAGGCGAACGCTAGAGGCCCGTGTAAATAGGTGCCTGTTAAAGAGACCCAGGTGGTTGAAATTTCCGGATCCCTTCCCTACAGGGCGTCCTTGATATTCACACATTTGTTTTGGGACGTGCAATTATTATTATGTGGCTGCTCATGAATCGTACTTCCTTGTTCAAAATAGCAACTGAAGCGACGCTAACTCAAAATTCAGGTACAGAGAGCTTCTAAAATTTCTGTTTTCCATGGCCCATCACATCCGCATTCATCGCAGCCGTTGCATTGCAAGGCCAGCTTCGCCCTGTCTTGTCCCGTTTTCTTGCGCTCCATTTTACTCAGTGCTCCTGCTTTGTTTTGTAATTTTTGGCATTATCTGCATGATTTATCTTGCTTCGCGGTGATGATTCTATCATTCTGATGTCAATTTTCGGTCCCTTTATGACTTCTGTGATAATGCGTTACTTGCAACATGGAGGGTACTGATTTCAGGCCAGAAGGCATAGTCAAGATCATAGACTTCCTGAAGTGCTCGTCATCTTGTGATATAGAGGGAATCAGGGTTGAAAAATACGATGTATGCGTGCAGTTGGATTCTCTGCATCACCTATTTAAGCTGTCACTCGACACTTCCAAGCGTCTGGAAAACAGGGATTCCAGTCCTCCAAAAAGGTGATCGGCCTCCCCCAGGTAACTACCCCAGTAGCACCAAATGTTCACACAACGTTGCCACAAAGCTGCTTCAAAGTTGTGGCAGCATTACGTGCTACTAGGGATATTTCACTCACCACCATATGCTCCAAAATTATGGAACACGTCATCTACTCTCATGCTGCTAATTTCCTAAGCTAAATGGAATTCTTTCGTCCTAATCAACATGGTTCCCGGAGAGGTCACTCATGCGAATCACAGCTAGCTCTATTCACTCATGACATTCATTCAAACCTTGACTGTAAGATTCCAACCGACGCTCTATTCTTAGACTTTGAAAAAGCTTTCAATAAGGTTCCCCATTCTCGTTTTTTGTTACAACTATCGTGCTTAAACATTCATCCGCTTTTTCGTAACTGGATCGAGTGTTTCCTATCTAACCGGAAACAGTCGTACATGCCAACGCATCATCCGTTCCCCCCGTTCTGTCTGGCCTACCCCATCCGCTCCTATTCCTAATCTACATCAATGACCTGCCATCTACTGTAACCTCTGTAACACGTCTTTTTACAGATGATTGCGTCCTGTACCGCCCTATCAGTAACCTTTATGACGACTCTTCTCTTCAGGAAGACCGCTTTCGTATTCAGGACTGGTGTGCTGCATGGCTCATGTCACTGAACACCAGTAAGACTGTGCACATTTCATTCCATCGCCCACCTAATCACATACCCTTCACGTACAAAACTAATAACTGTACCACATTTAATATCGATTCCTTTAGGTATTTAGGTCTTCACCTCACTAAAGATTTGTCTTGGACAAATTATGTAGCCTGCTTATCAATTCAGCTACAAAATGCTTGGTTATCGTCGCCTAAACTTGAATATGCTGGTGCTATCTCTCACCCCTACCAATCTAATCTCATGAAAGCTCTCAAATCTGTTCAGAACCGTTTTCGTAGATTTATTCTTTCCGATTACTCATATCGCACTAGCATTTCGTTGCTAAAATCTGAACTGGAACTACTACCTCTTGCCTCTCGTAGTCGCATCTCTCGCCTCTATCACGGGTTTTTTTCACTCCATACCGCGTGACAGCCAGCTGATTCAACTGACTCATCGTACTCCTGGAACAGGCCATTTGAACACAGTAATACCACCACGAGCCCGCACCACAACTTTTCTGTACTCGTTCTTCGTCCGAACTGCTCGAGACTGGAGTGGCCTTCCGGAGCTGTGATGCCGTGATGCAGCGCGCTTTCGATCTGCTACCCAGTGCCTAGACTAATATTTGCAACTGCTCTTTCTTGACTTACCTTGTAAGCTATCTTTGTAAATTCGTCATAATTGCCGTCTTCTGGTTTTTCGTCTTCTTTTTCTCACTTTTTATTTTATTTTTTCATGTCCATCACTCATGTAATATACATAAATAAATAAATAAATAAATAAATAAATAAATAAATAAATAAATAAATAAATAAATAAATAAATGACTTAGCTATTATTTTCAGAGAATGTTTAGCCCGCACATGTGCTGCAGTGAATAAACAGGGAGTTCTTTTTAGGCCGTACAGATTGTTTTTATAAAAATGCTATGACTGTCAGGCCTCTGTCGTCTTCGCAAGCGAACTCTACGCAGAGGCGGAAAAGCTTTGCTGCACCCAAAGTTACACTGAAATGAGCAATTAACAAAAACTCGTTAACTTTTTAATTATTAACTATAGGGCAGTTGTTTAACTTGAGAAGTTGTAGGACTAGACAATTTACGGCATACCCATTTCTTAAAAATCTCAAAGAACACACGTATTTTGCGTATATTAATAATCGAAATTGAGGGCTCCAATCCAGACCATACGACAGTGAGCGCCTCGGGTGCGCAGGAAATGCGCCATCTGGATTAGGTCAGACCGGAAAGCCCAGCGGAGCACCGGAGCTTGGTCAGGAAAAGCGCAAGTCACCTCAAATACCTCACTGGGCCGCTTATTCTTCACTTTTAGTGTGTTGTGCTTATGCGTTTCTTTGATAAACTCTATTGAAGTGCAATGAACTTTTTCGCTTGTCTGCGAGAAGTAGCACCCAGTGTCAGCCTCCTATGTTCCCGCTGCACAGTAAAAGAAATGTGAAAACTGCCGTTTTCTTGGGTACAGCGCGAAAAAAAAAAACAAACAGATAAGCGCTACACATTAAACGCCATTTTGATGATTAATATCTCAAACTACGTATGTTTCTTGAGATTAAAAAAATGAAATTCAGCTCCACTAACGTGAAACATGTGGAGGGGCGAAGCATGCGCTGTGCGCCGGTGTTTCCCACAGCAAAATCACTGGTAATGGGCAATGAGAGACAGAAGAAAGATAACACACAGAGACCCGCAGTCCGCTTTTAGTTAACGTGCACCCTGCAAATATTTATTGTTCAACTACATACGAGATAAATCTGCCACCGGCACTATATTGCAGGTCAATATCCAGTGCCTATATGCATAGTTTCCTACAATATTTAGAGGGAACTCTGGCGCTAGTATCTATGGGAGCTGCAACGCATGGCGCTTCAGCCAGCATGGGAATGATGGGTAGTACACGGATTTGTCTAAACTTCGTTCTTTCGGCTCCGTTTGGCTCCGCGTCGCCTGCATCCGCTCTTTCGCAAAACAAACGCCAATTCAAATCTAGTCACGAAGTTCGCAACGATCCATTCGTTTATCCGAAAGAAAACAAAAAGACAGCAATAAACAAAGCCACAAGTGCGTTCGAAGCCCGCAAGTACGAAGACTAGGCAAATCCGTGTGCTACCCATCATTCCCATGGTGGCTGAACGATCGCAGCGCCAGAGTCCTCTCTAGTTAATTTTAGGAAACTCTATGCCTATATATACGCGATGGCCAGTGAACGGTTGTGCAGAGCGAGAAGTCGGCTTTCTCAATCAAACATCGCGGCATTGCGCAGGAGAGAATGAGGCGCGCGAGAGGGTGGTGGAGAGAGAGGGGGAGGGGACGCGCATGCGCAGGGGGGTTTGGACCCCTCCCGTGGTGTGCTTGTGCTGGCGCTAATAAAGTCACTGGAACGGGAAAAGTACCGCGACCGTCCGACCCGCCGTCATATTTGGTCTAGTCAGGCGTAAGCTGCGGCGTGGCGGTGTTAATTTTACGCGGAATAATGCATGTTTAAGGCATTGCGCGCGATTTAGCAGCCCCGATTTAAGCATACCGATGTTCTCTAACTAATTAGGAAAGAAATAGCGGCAGTTTGCACTTGACGTGATTACTACTGTGATAGCTAGACAGGCGTACATATGCATGGAATGAACAGCGATGTGCTTTTTATGCCATTTGCAATCAAAACAATAAGCATGCAGACGATCCAGGACGCTGCTCTGCTATAGGAATTGTGCAAGCTCAGACGACGCAGAAGGGTGATTCCACGTAAGATCGAAGAAACGATGGCTGGTCGACCTCTTAAATTTATTTCAAAATTTTATATATTATTGCCTGATGAGTGGAAAGAAGAGATCCGCATTTTTGTTTTTTTTTTGCCGGCAAAAATTTTTTAAAAGCACAGGAAATCAATAGTGACAAAGAGGTGGAGTGGAGCGCTCATCCGCTCTGCTGTTTTGGCCAACTTTCGTTATGAATTGCGCAAAATATATTAAAGTTAGGTAGCTGAATTTTTTTTAACTAAATATGTGCATGTTTTCGCTTCTGCTCAAGTATTTTTAGTTTTTATGTGTAGTGTAGATGTCCTTATAAAAAAGCTCAAAATTGGCCCAGGAAACGTTATTTTTTTTAATTTGAAGGTATTTATCTCAGAAAAGCCTTGTAGCAGAGCTAAGAAAATTCAGTATCAAGTTCTTCGCGTACTTATCTACCAAACTGCCGAATCTTACATTTATATAACTTCTCAGTAAAGAGATAGATCGGGCTAAGTTCATAAAAACACCGAACAATAGAAACTTCTGACGACAATTAAAAAAAAAACCATGTTTCATATTCCTTAAACTTTGTCCACTTATTCTCCTCCACATCAGCTTTCACAATCATTGAAAACATGTTGCATAATGCCGTTGCACTAATAGTTACGGCTCCTCCAATGAGACCCTTGAGCAAGGATTGGCAATTCCGACGTCTTGCCCAGCAAGTGTATAAAATGCAGGCAGGATTGAATTTCTTTTTATTAAAAGACCAGCACTACCGAAAAAGGTGTTGCCGGCGCTGAAGACGTTGATTTTGAAATTATTTGGTCACTGCAGCGGCCACGAGCGCGGGGGTACCAAGCAGGCGCGCGCGCACCCGAGATGCTCGTTGTTAGATATTGGCCTCGAGGAGTTACGGAGTCGCCCTCTATCGGACGCGCCTCGATGGCGTGCTAGGCAGGATACCGCCGGCGCGCTTCCCATAGGTTTTGCTGTAGGCGCTCTACAAAAACACCTCGCGGAAGCCCTCCAGGGCATTTCTGTAAGTACTTTCGAAATGAACTTTACTGTCAAGATAATCATTTTCGACGAACTGAAAGCACAAGATAGTCTACAGTCGCTGTCTCTTTGCAGAAAACCGAGCACCCGCTTCACGCTGTCACCGCGTTGGAGACCCTTGAACCGGCTTCTTGCGTGAAGGTAGTCATTCGCTGAGTGCAAACTATGTGAAATATCTCGTTAGAGTAGACTGCCTGTATAACCAAACGGAGCATAACAGAAAGAAGCCTCAAGCCAGCGATCGCACGGGTTCGCGACGACTGACGGTGCCTCTGCATGTATGTTCGTACTGATGGTTTCGCTTTTGCTACGAGCGCGTTTTGGCACCGCGCTGTGAACTTTAGGCAGCAAAATATGAGAATTTGTGAGTAAACAAACAACTACTGTTGCGCGGACGCTATCAGAGCAGCTCAAAAACAATTTCCTTGCAACTGCGGCTTCGGTGCGCATGGCAACTTCGTGGTCTGCCGTCCCGACGATTCAGTGTTTTTTTTTTCTTTTTCGGTCTAAATTCGGGTACGTTTCAATGTCATTTGACAAGTCGTCTCGCACTGCGTATTGATCGGTCTTCTCAGCGGGCAAATGCCGCTGCTTCTGTTTCTTTATTCAGCGCATTCGTTTCGTTTGGTGCTCACACAAAACGTGAGCAAATGCGACGCCTTTTTTTAATTATCCTTAATTATCGTTCCGTTTGCATTCCAGTGAACTTGCCGCTCGCTGTGATCAACAAATTCATAGACCAAAGCTTCACCACTTCGAGATTGCTGGTGGAAGAAGAACCAGTCTACGAGACCGAGCATGTAGTAGCACGCGACTCTTAGGAAAAAAAAAAAGAAAATACAGTCACGTTTGCCGGACTTGTTCCGCAAACGTCGGCTGTGAACTAGGACCCACATGAACTTGAAATAGCGGTGAATAAAATAGAAGGTATTGCAGCAACCAGCAGCCGCAAAACAGGATAGTAATTATTTGGCGTGTACCACAGCAATTTTGGCAGCAGTGTTGTGTCTAACGCCAACAAGGTGGCATCTTTCCCACGTAAATAAATGAGGCTCCAAGAAAATACATGGGGTTGGCCGGTGGGCCGATCATCGGTGGGCCGATCACGGAGGCAATGCAAAATTTATGTAGCTTATGAAGCAATGCATGCCTCATCAAATGGGAAGGTTGCCCGTCGGCGTCCCGCGTCGGCGGCGTCAACACGAGTGATGCAAAAAATAATCGTCACGTGATGGTGTCACCATATGACGTCATCATGACGTCACAGATCGCCAAAATATGTAGCGTCATTATGACGTCATATAATGTGACGTCACATGATGACGTATTCACACGTTATGGTCGCTTTGCATTGCCTCCGTGGTCGGTCACGGACGCCGTGCAAAACCGCGTTAGGTGCACAACGCTTTTGGAGGGGGGCGCGGGAGAATCAGTACATCGACTGACAAGATGGCTTTCGCCTTCTAGTCATCTTTAACGAATGCATAAGGGACCCTGTGCGTTTTTTAATTCAACGTATCTAAACAATGACTTGCGCATCTGCAGCCGATCTTGTGGACGCTGAGCACGGGGCCGACGATCAAGAGGTCGCATTGGAGGGTTCTGAGATGGCATCGCACGTGGTAAAAGGTAGCGCTTTTACCGTCCTGTGGCAGATAAGCATCATTTGCCGGCGGGAAGCGCGCGTGAGCCATCGTCTCAGTGCGCGCTGTCTGCTACTCACCGAACATCGCAGGCCCGACGCAGTAACGAAAGTCTTCGTCGCGGAAGTGCTTGTTGCACCCAAGACTCGTAGCGGATGGCTACTTGCCGGTTCTTAGCTTTACAACCCATGCTTCACGCTGTTTCTTGTCCCGCGGTTACCAGTGTGCAGGCTGACACTGGGCTCCTTTGCGTAAGCGCGGCACTGCGGCACCGAGCGGTAGAGGCCCCATGTTCGTCGCCTTTGGAGGCAGCCACTCTATTACAATGGTTTCAATTGAGTAGAAAATGAGAGAAAACTTCCGAATTTGAACAGACCGCAGCGCATGTTGGACTTGAAACTCGTTTTCAAAGCACGCGGCAGTGCGCCACAAGCAGCCGACGCGGCCGCTGAGACCACGTGATCCTGCCAAGCACGTCACGCCGACGGTGGCGCCGGCGTTTCTAGTGGTGGGCCTATATCCGCTACGCGACGCCGCCAGCCAGCTCCGTGATTTTGCACTCTACAGTCGCGCGCGCGTGCCGCGCGAAGCCAGCGCCATCTGCTTGAAAATTCGCTCACTTTGACAGCTTCGGCAATCAGCTGATTCAGTGGCTCATGCGCAGTTTCCACCTGACTCCGCGGCCCCACCGGCCCGCTGTTGTTGGTTTTTGCGCGCGCTTTTTGGTTGACACACGTCGTGTTTTTTCTCGCTATGTGCACTGTTTGACTTTGCATCGGAAACGACTTTCCTCACATGCATTGCATTCAACGCTCTGGGAGCCTGAAAATAGCTACATTGGTTGCATCAGAGACGCAAGCGGATCATGTATGTACGTACATACGAGAGCGAATTCCGCAGGCTTCCCAGGCGTTCGTTTTCCCCTCCGTGTCGCAGCAGTCCATGCTGTTGCTGGTCTACACACACATGTGATTTATAATCCCTTCGAGTAGGCGCGCAATCGTGTCATCGTCGATCAATGTGGAGTAAAACTACTCGGCCGCACTTTCCGAACGCGGGCCACACGCCGCCATTTTGCCGACCATCGCTGCCGCGCGTAGTGCATTGTGGTCTCGCGTCCTCAGACCGATTGAGTTCGAAACAGCAACACCTCTCGGGTGACTTGAACGCACGTGCACTGGAGCTTCGCTATTCTATCCACCCTCTGTTCGCATCGCAGCTAGGCGCTGATAACACGGCGGAGATAAAAGCAAGATGAAAACTCTATACGGGAGCAATGAGCGCTCGCTTCATGCACGCTGCTGTGAGAGAAACTGCGCTGCGCCAGTTGCGATCAGTGGAAAGCATGAACGTGGCGATCCAGTGGCAAAGCGAAACATGGAATGTCAAAGGAAAGAAAAGCAAAACTATCGGTAACCGGATGCCTATCTCAGATGTCTGCAGCAGATCTGAACTGGCCGCGCGTTCGGTCCGCTGTTCACTTCATTCGGCGCGGATAGTTCTTGTGCTTGCTGCGCGTCTCATGGCGAGAAAGTATAGCTCTGAATATTGTGGAGACTACCTTTCGAAGCACAAGAAGCTTAAAGGAGTACTGACACGAATTTTAAAAAAATTTCGGATTGTTGCTCTAAATAGAAATACTGGTGTCGAGAAACCTAAAACGACTTTTGTGGTGCCTGGGAATGCATCGTATATATTTTAATTAGCGCCACCTTAAAAAGACACTTTCGGTTTCGATATCGAGGGAGTGGCTTCTCAGTGTCGTTTCATAGCAGTGTGACGCCACGGAGATACAGAAACTCGCGACGTACTAGCGGCAGACCCGTCATCTGCTCGTGGTGCACATAAACAACGATGAGTGAATTGTCGTCCAGTGACCCTGACAGTGATTTCTATGATTTAGTCTGCATGCAGGACGCAGAACTCGCAAACTCGGGGGAACTGTCTTGGATCGTTGGGATAGTGTCCTCGCAGTGGGGCTGGCTTGCAGATGCTCAGCGACGAAAAGTTCAAAGGGAAATTAAAATATTTTATACATGTTCTCTGATTCCAGTGTGTGGACAGCGTTGACACTGCATACCAACGAAGCAAAAATGTCCCTTTTGCGATGTCTCAAAATCGTGTCAGTACTCCTTTAATTATTGCAAAGAAGCGAAAATTTCGCAGAGTTACCGACCTAGACATAACTGCTTTGAAGGAACGTTTAACGCCCGAAAGATCAGTGACTGTCAGTGAGACGGACTACTTGTGCTACGCGTGTTTTGGCTACCACTGCAATGAAAGATCTTAACGGAACGCACTGTTTGACGATAACATCCTTATGCCCCCTGAAAAAGAAATTGACGTCATTAACCAGGTCACTGCGACTACCGGTGCACGTGCGTTCAAGTCACCCGAGAGGTGTTGCTGTTTCGAAATCAATCGGTCTGAGGACGCGAAAACGAACTCTTACTGCGCCGTCTTTTACAACGAGCATCTCGGGTGCGCGCGCCCCTGCTCGGTAGCCCCGCGCTCGTGGCCGCTGCAGTGACCAAATAATTTCAAAATTAACGTCTTCAGTGCCGGCGACACCTTTTTCGGTACAGCTGGTCTTTTAATAAAAGGAAATTCAATCCTGCCTGCATTTTACACACTTGCTGGGCAAGAAGTCGGAATTGCCAATCCTTGCCTAAAGGTCTCATTGGAGGAGCCGTAACTATTAGTGCAACGGCATTATGCAACATGTTTTCAATGATTGTGAAAGCTGATGTGGAGGAGAATAAGTGGACAAAGTTTAAGAAATATAAAAAAAATGTTTTTTTTTAAATTGTCTTCAGAAGTTTGTTTCGTAAAACACACCAACAAATTCACTGATTGCCGTACGAGTGTGGTGTATCAGATTCCTTTCAGCTGCGGCCGCTTCTACGTAGGACAGACGGGCCGATGCATCAACCAGAGATTGTTGGAACATAAGAGATCGCTTACAGGAGGCTCACCTTCTAATCTGTCTTTACATTGTCGAGATTGTAAGTGCACGCCAAAATTTGATGAATGCGCAGTGTTGTACCGGCATAGAAATGAAGAAACGCGCCTGATGATTGAAGCATGGCATATCGAGAATAGTGGTAGTGCATGCGTGAGCCAACCGTCGATTAACTTGCATAAAGATGAAATCAAATGCCTTAACAGTTATCTTCCACGTAGACCACCACGCGTGCCGGATTGATAGGCTCGCCTGTTGCATGGGCATGCGCAGATAAGTTTTCGTGCCTTCTTTCTTTTCAGC
The DNA here is from genome assembly GCF_013339695.2 of Rhipicephalus sanguineus. Classification (NCBI taxonomy): domain Eukaryota; kingdom Metazoa; phylum Arthropoda; class Arachnida; order Ixodida; family Ixodidae; genus Rhipicephalus; species Rhipicephalus sanguineus. The sequence continues at coordinate 3,847,889 of NC_051179.1, read as the reverse complement.
CGTTGTGCGTCTCTTCAGTTGTTAGTCGGCGTTTGTGGTGTCCTGACTTCTTTCTTGTGTCCGTGTTTGCACGCCCTGTCTTTTTGGAATGAAAGTTTCTATTGTTTGGTGTTTTTATGAACTTAGCCCGATCGTATCTCTTTAATGAAAAGCTATATAAATATAAGATTCGGCAGTTTGGTAGATAAGTACGCGAAGAACTTAATGCAGAATTTGGTCGCTCTGCTACAAGGCTTTTTTGAGATAAAAACCTTCAAAATAAACAAAATAACGTTTCCTAGGCCAAATTTGAGGTTTTTTATAAAAACATCTACACTACACATGAGAACTAAAAATACTTGAGCAGAGGCAAAAACATGCATATATTTAGTTAAAGAAATTTCAGCTACCTCACTTTAATATATTTTGCGCAATTCATAACGAAAGTTGGCCAAAACAGCAGAGCGGATGAGCGCTCCACTCCACCTCTTTGTCATTATTGATTTCCTGTGCTTCGAAAAAAATTTTGCCGGCAAAACAAATTGCGGATCTCTTGTTTGTTTCCACTCATCAGGCAATAATATATAAAATTTTGAAATAAATTTAAGAGGTCGACCAGCCATCGTTTGTTCGATCTTACGTGGAATCACCCAGAAGCATCTTTAGTTATTGCAATAATGCAACCAAATGTGTTTAAGTGTTTAAATCTTGCAAAAATATTAGGTTTCAATCGTGTTAAGTGACCATTTGACTCAAGAACGGCAGACATTTTCGCAATTCCGATTTAAATTTCGCGAGCCGGGCACACCTTTCGATCATGGCGCCCTACTGGTGGCGTCCTCGCAAAAGTGACCACCGTTCTCCCATTGGTTTGCTGCGAAGACGGCACACTACCCCATTCTAGTACACCATACGGCGGCTTCACGTTCGTCTGCGTAGCGCAAGCCGTGAAAGCGCTTTAGAATAGACGAACATTTGTGTTTACTTCGAGTCGCCGAATTAAGGAAAGTGGCGCGAAGTAGACAACACAAAAATCTAGGGACTTTAGACAAGACGGCACAGCTGACGAAAACATCGCTGCCGTGTTGGCGTCCAAACGGATTGGAGTGGATCTGGAATGCTATAGCGCTGACTATCGCGTGGCTATTTTGAAGTCGACGCTTTATTATATTTTTCCATGAAATGTACCGGTAACGAATGCACACGTGTGAATACTGCGGGAACAAGTGAGTTATAGATATTTGTTTTACTTTTTGAAAGTGGTTATAAGCTCTTTTTAATATTATTTTACGAGGCTCAACTTGACCAGAGGGCGCTGCAACTGCTAAAGGTCCGCTCGGCAGCGGAAAACAGATAACCAAAACGAAAAAGTCGTCCGCCGCTCTGCTATTGGCCGCGAGATCGAGCGGAGTCGCCGCCTGGCGGCTACTGGCTGAAGCGCGCCTAGTGTGGATTGCTCCATGCGTCGTCTGCTAGCCGCGTTGTGTTTGCATGTGCGCGTACGTCATGCAGGGCCTCAAAAGGCGGTTTGTTCCGTTGCGTTGGTGCAACTTTAACCGCTCGTACGTATGCCTAACACGATGTAAAGAAGCATTTGGCCTTGATCGGCTGCATATGTACTGTAATAATATTGATATTGAGTGCACTTGTCGAGAGTGCTGTGTGTGGTCGTCGTATACCGTCCGTTCACGAGAGTCATATCAGTGTATGTGCCGCTCTGTGGTTCAAGCGCATTGCAAAGTGCACTTGGAGTTGTCCTAAAGATGAGAAGTATTAAATCTCATGTGAATGTAGCCTTTTAGCGGCTCGGTGGTTACAAAAAAAGGCTCTCATGCACTTGCGCGTTGTGGTTAGGTGTATAACTTCGTGACTGTTCTTTATAGGTTACGCGACGAGCTTTAATTGTGTACGGTCCTGGTCCCACTACAGAGAAATATTTCTTTGAAGTCACGTCTGACATTTCGGTACTTAAATTGTCCCCTAAACAGAACAGAAAATGGAATGACACGAAAATCGCAAAACTGAGTTGCCTTGCGCAATTATAACTTGTGGCGAAATGTATACAAAGACACCCATGTACTTGCGAGGTAGCTTATGCCTGTCAAATTTGCGATTTGGCAAGTTCAGTGTCGGAAGTGCGTCAGGCCTCAATCTCTTCCGCGAAAACCCTTAAGAAAAAAAAGAGAGCGAGCGAGAAAAATATATTCATCACGATCAGCAATGGCGATAAACTCGCTCGCGCATTTTCATCGCTTACGTGGAGAGTGAGGGCTCATAAAACGATACCCTTTACTATGCACCAGATCATGCATACACACTTGCCGCGTTTCGGTGCACGTACTTGCCCTGCAGAATACTGAGAACTGTTCTCGCGGCCGTGTAAACACAATGGAACATGCGCGAACTACAAAAGGCAGCTTGGGGACTCTCGTTTAAACAGACTAATAGCCAAGTGCGAACAAACTTTGCATTCACAGCGCAGGCGGCACATGAATGACAAAGAATAAATTGCATGAATTAATTTTCTTCTTTCTCGCTTAATTTTCCTGCGGAAGTGTAAAAAAATCAAAGCACAGGGAAGCTTCCCCGAGCGTTCGCTTACTGCGACCGTCTTCACGCTCGTAGTGCACAGCAGCAACAAGCATATAAATGCACACATTAGCGAAGTTATCGCTGACTACTCACCATTCTTTCTTGGCTGTGAATGCGAATGCACCGTCGTCGAAGTGCTTGCTGCACACCATCGCGTACTTGGAAGGCGTCTTGCCGTTACGAAGCCTAACGAGCCACAGTCGGCGACGTTCCGCGTCGGTGGGATAGAAATGGAAGCGTATCCCTGGCTGTGTGCAGTATGTGCGGCATTGTGGCACCGAACAAAACCTCACCATCGATAACGAAGAGTTTTCTGCGGGTACGGAACACAAAATCACGATGTGAAAACAGAAGCCGCGTGCACTTCTACACACACCACACAAACCAGTATCCACACTAGCGGGGTGACGGTGCTGCCACCTATAGGTCGATCTCGCCGCGAATAGCTTAGCGGCCCAACTCGGAGCGGAGCAGACCGTAAAAATGTCAAACTAGTATACTCTATAGAAATGCCAACTGCGCGGCATTTACGCGCTCGGCTGTCGGAATTTATTAAATGCGAAACATTTCTTTGCGAACTTCTGCGACTTTGAACGTATCTATCTATCTATCTATCTATCTATCTATCTATCTATCTATCTATCTATCTATCTATCTATCTATCTATCTATCTATCTATCTATCTATCTATCTATCTATCTATCTATCTATCTATCTATCTATCTATCTATCTATCTATCTATCTATCTATCTATCTATCTATCTATCTATCTATCTATCTATCTATCTATCTGTCTGTCTGTCTGTCTGTCTGTCTGTCTGTCTGTCTGTCTGTCTGTCTGTCTGTCTGTCTGTCTGTCTGTCTGTCTGTCTGTCTGTCTGTCTGTCTGTCTGTCTGTCTAGCCGCCTACGGCACTTCGCTGTCCTGGCAGTTTAGTTAGTGCGATGTATACCAAAATTGGTATGGAATAACATGACTACAACGAATATAAATGAGAGGTCAGAAGATGAAAATCATAAAATGCAAGTCATGAACCCCATGATTTACACGCCATTGTCGTGGTGCTCTTGCGGCCGCTTCCTTAGCTTTATACGTACCACAATTGATAAGGCGCGACAACAGTGTATGAAGAAGATAAGTGACTCATGAAACGCATGTCATGCACAACATGATTTACATGACATGGTCTCGGGGCCCTCGCAGCCGTTGAATTAAATGGATATATACCAAAATTGCTATGACGAGATATTACTGTATGACGAGCGTAAATGATAGGTGGTAACATGGAAATCATGAATTGCATGACATGTACGACATGAATTAATTGCAACGCTGATGGTGCGCTCGCGGCCGGTTGATGTACACCAAAATTCGTACTGTGTCGCGTGACTGCATGAGGAACATAATTGAGAGGTGGTAACGTGAAAATAATTACATGCATTTCATGTACAGCATGATTTACATGTCACGCGCATGGTGCGCTCGCAGTAGGTTCGCTTGCTATGCCAAAATTGGTATTGCGTGAGGTGACTGCATGACGAACATGAATAACAGGTGGTAACATGATAATCTTTGTATCGTGATGCGATAGTGCAACTCACGTCATAATTTCTACTCGACACGAGCCGTATCCTTTCCCTTTACTTTCCCTCTTTGCTGTTGGTGTGGCTTTATAAGCGAGCGCAATAGAGGACTCGGGGGTCATTTCGCCCTTCAACATGTCAGCCTCGTCAATGCCTCACACACGCCTATAACGCACGGAACTTTGCATGGTATCAGAAGTGGGATCCAACCGTTGCCCTTAACTCTTTCCTTCTTTTTGTTTTGGAGTGCTGTTAATACGTGCATTATATTAGTTGCTGTTCTAATATGTGCACCATCAAGAGGAGAAGGATGTATCGTGATGCGATAGTGCAACTCACGTCATCATTTCTACTCGACACGAGCCGTGTCCTTTCCCTTTACTTTCCCTCTTTGCTGTTGGTGTGTCTTTATAAGCAAGCGCAATAAAGAACGCGGGGGTCTTTTCGCCCGTCAACCTGTCAGCCTCGTTAAATACGTCAGCCTAGTCAATGCCTCACACACGCCCATAACAAACGGAACTTTACAATCTTGACTTGCATGTCATGTACGGCATGACTTACATGTCGCGCTCATGGTACGCGCGTGGCCGTTTCGCTAACTTGATATATACCAAGATTGTTATTGCGTGACGTGACTGTATGACGAACATGAATTACAGGTGATAACATGAAAATCATGACACGCATTCATGATCAAGCCAGCGTCCGCGAGCGCACCATGAGCATGGCATGTGAATCATGCTGCACATGAAATGCATATTATGATTTCCATCCTGCCACTTGAAAAAATCCGTAAACAGGGGATGGGTGCTCGAGCCGACGTTTCGACAAACGGACTTGTCTTCTTCAAGGCTGGAACTGATTTCCATAGCTATCGTGTGTAATGCTTCTTGCCCTCTCCAGAGTGTGGGTGGGGGAGGGGGGGGTGGTAGAGGCCGCCGTGACGAACTGTGTGAGTCATAAGGAAGGCGGGACAAACATGAACAAAAAGCGGAGTGGGGGGGGGGGGGGGCGGAGACGGGAGGGTGTACGTTTCGCTGAATGATTTTCAGTGGTACTATTGTCATTTGAACAATAGTACGTTGGAAATTTCTAGAAGAAGGGCTTAACTATTGTCACGCGGTCATGACGTCGAAGAAGGCAACAGTCAGCACGTCTGAGATGAAACTCTTTATTTGGCCGAACTTGTGGCCGAGAAACTGAAAGTCAAACTACAGCAATACACTGATAGCGGCGAACAGAGCGTCGACCGTCGATCAACTCACAAGCGGTCATGTGCGTCGGCTTTTATACAGGTGCTATCGAACTTTCGAGCGATATCGCTGGTGGCAGCGTTATCTCTCGATAAAGCCGGAACATTCGCGTGCGGCGCGAAATATTAGCAAAACGATCTACTACAATCGAGAAGCTTCTCGAACACTGCTTCGCGGACAGCCTCGAGCATTGATAACCGTCCTTGCTGGTCAAACCCAAAAAACATCAAAATAAAACAAGAAGTGGGCTGGCACTATCGTTGGTTTCCGTTGTGTATGTACCATACCGAATCGATTCAAGAGCCCTCTTAGAAACGTTAATACCTGCTGGCTGGAGTGTATTGAACTTGTGAATAAGGTACGACTTTGTATATTTTCTGTCCCTTGGGGACCGGATGTTTGATTGAAGTATGTAAAGTTTGAGATCTTCAAAATTGTGACCTGCTACATTAAAATGCTGTGCCACTGCTTTGGGTAACTTCTTCGCCGTGTTCGCGCGATGCCCATTTAATCTAACATTAACAGGTTGTCCCGTTTCGCCAATGTACCGTTTTTGACAATTGAACATTCGATCATGTAGCTAACGTTTCAACTAGTGCAGGTAAAATTAGATTTGATGTGATGGACGTAATCGCTTCCGGTGCTTGAAGAAGTTCCAGCCTTGAAGAAGACAAGTCCACTTGTCGAAACGTCAGCTCGAGCACCCACCCCCTGTTTACGGATTTTTTCATCGCAAGCTTTCATCTTCCACTTCCTGCCGTTTTTTGGGTTTCCTCTGAAGAAAATATGACGAAACATGGTGAGTGTCCTCTACTTTCCTTAGCGCACATAGCTTTGATTGGAGACAGTCAGTAGAAGTACATTCACTGCCACTTTCCACGAGGGAAACATGCACCACACATTAGGTTTAAAAGCGGCGCTACGACATATGGCATTCAAGATTTTGTCACCGCTGCACCACAGAACATAACGCATTTCATCATTCACTGTGGCACTAACGACTGTACTTACAGCAACGGCGACGTAACAGTGGAGGCACTGAAGACTCTGGGAAACGATTTGCAGAACAACCAGACGCAAAACTCACCCTCACAACAGTTCTGCCTAGGATCGCTAACAAACACCGATCACTCATAGCACAATCGAGCACACTCCTAGCTCATGCACGAGGATCACGCAAAGTTAACGAATTTCTTCTGGACATTGAATACGGCCACAAAAACGTTGATGTCATCCATCACGCGGAAATTCATCAGGACCCTGACATTATGCTCGCTCGGGACGGACTACACCCCTAACTTTTCAGGCGTCAATGTAATTTGCAGGAACATCAAGTACAGAATCAGGAATGAAGTCACACAGACTAAGCCAATGACACAATCTAATGGACCGTCCCACGGACCAGAACAACACGCTCCACATGCTACAAGCACTAGCTTCAACTCACGCCCCAATGTAGCTAAGACACAAGAAGCATCTACTCAGACGGTGGACGTCATAATAACACCAGTAACAGAACCCACACAACAAGCAGAGGCAACAAATTCACGCACTCCCCTAACAGAGACATCTGCGAACGCTAGCAAACAAACAGATACAGAAACACGCATCGGGTCAGACCTCACCACTAACACAAAGAGTAGTAAGAAAACACCCCCTGAAAACGTTGTGGCCCGGAGGTGTGCCCGACCCCAACAGAACTGACTAACAAACACCAAGGACAGGAAAGGCAACCGCAAATCTCCGTCTTTTCTTCAATCCCGTAAACTCGCCGCAAAACAAACAAACTACAGAATGCATTTGAAGAAATACTCTAGCTACGTTAAAGAAAAGAAAATTCCGAAATGTCTTAAAATTAAGGTCAGATGTGCTCTTGGTACCCTACCGCCTGAACTATTAGCGAAATGTAACAGCATTTTAGAAGGCGTCTCTTTGTCATTAATAGATATTTCAAAAGAACATTGCGGAAATCAACTTGATTTAATAACTCACCAACCTAATAGCGTTAAACTATCTGAAGAGGAAACTCAAGAACTTGCCCAGTTTGTAGAACGTAGAGAACATAAATTGCTGATCAAAGAAAAGCGCAAGGAAAACCATGCTACGAACTCTGCCCTCAATAATTCGATGAACAGGGTAGAAAGCTCCGCAATCCCAGCCCAATGCCCAGAACGCCGTATCCAAGTGGTAGACATATCAGAAAGCCTAAGTCCAGTCGATACAGATCTACTCAAGCGCGGCCTTACATTTTGTCCCACAAACAGTGCAGTGAACGAGTACGAGCTCCACAGAGCTATAACTGAGTTTTCAAGGCGTTTGCGCATCAAGAAATTCTTTTTTGATAAGGTAGGTACGAAAGACGTAAGCAATGACTATTTGCGTCCGCCAAGCACTTGGACACCAGATACAGAACAATGCCGAGAGTTAGATCAATATATAAAACTAGTTTCACGGGAAATTTTGAGCACAGCTAAACGGAGTCGAAAGCCGAAGAACTTAACTTATGCAGAACACGAGGTCTTAAAACAACTTTCAAACAGAAAGGACATTGTTATAAAACCAGCGGGCAAGGGTGGTAGTATAGTAATCTTGCCTAAAGAAAAATATAAAAACGAAGCTATCAGACAACTCAGCAACAACACGCACTATCGAAAATTAGCCTCGGACCCAACTCAAGAATATAGTAATAGCATACAACACACGATCACGGATTTTCTAGCCAGGGAATTAATCACACACTCTGAGCACCGGTTCCTAATGCCTAAAAATAAGCAAGCAGGGCGCTTCTACCTTCTTCCGAAGATTCATAAGGTGTGCAGAGATAAACTGTTTATCGCGCAAATCCCGGGCAGGCCTAAAGTATCTAACAACAATACACCTACTGAGTCGCTATCAACGTTTCTAAATCATCATTTATCTAAAATACCATCTAACCTACCGTCTTTTGTTCAAGATACACCTCATTTCCTTCGAATAATAGATTCTATTAACAAAACATAAACACTCTTGAATCAGGCCATTCTGGTGACATTAGATGTCTGCTCATTCTATACGAATATACCTATCGCTGAAGGGATTGAAGCGGTCTCAAAATCACTCATAGAAAGCAAGCAAACACATAATGCTGAAGTTTACCTATCGTTACTGAAATTAGTCGTGACGCAAAATTATTTTGAATTTGATTCGTCCTAGTACCTGCAAACGTTCGGCACTAGTATGGGAACCCCTTTTGCGCCTACATGCGCCAACATTTTTATGGGACAGTTAGAATGAGAGCTGCTGGAAGCATGTCCAGTGAAGCCTTCCACCTATCTCCGTTACATAGAGGACATATTTATCATCTGGGAACATTGCGTAAGTACACTAAACGCATTCATTGACCACTGTAACAAGTTTCACTCTAGTAATAAATTCACCATGCACCGTTCTTCCAGTGAAATAACTTCCTAGACACGACGGTATCGATTGAAGCAGGAAAATTAAAGACGACGCTTTACAGAAAACCAACAGACAGCAAGCAATACCTAGATTACACTAGTCATCACCCGCGACACTGCAAACAAGCGATATTTGTAGGACAGGCGATCGCGTATTAGAAGGATCTGTAGCGATGACAGCGACTATGTTCACCACTTAAGCAACCTAAAGGAAACATTAGTCAAAAAAAAATTAACCGCAGGATGCTTAAAACAAGGTCTACAACGAAGCATGTCAACTAGATATGAAATCACTAGCTCAAAGGGCCCCCGTAGCACAGCCCAACCAGCCACCAGCATGTATAACGAAATACTCAAATGCGCTACCAAACATAAATAATATCCTCCGTAAGTATTACCCAATACTGGCAAGCAACGAGCGCCTTAGAAAAGCGTTTCCCGGAGTACCAAAGGTCGTGTATGGCCGCAATAGGAATTTTAAGGACATGTTAGTGCATTCAAAAGTAAACCCTCATTCTACTGCCCACATAACACCTTGCTCTCGTCCAAGATGTAAGACTTGTAAACACCTTCAAGATGACGTTATAGTTAAAAGCACTGGAATTGATTACGTTCATCATATAAAATCTAGTTTTACCTGCACTAGTTCAAACGTTATCTACATGATCGAATGTTCATATTGTCAAAAACGGTACAATGGAGAAACGGAACAACCTGTTAGTGTTAGACTAAACGGCCATCGCGCGGACACGGCGAAGAAGTTACCCAAAGCAGTGGCACAGCATTTTAATGTAGCAGGTCACAATTTCGAAGATCTCAAACTTTGCATACTTCAGTCAAACTTCCGGTCCCCAAGGGGCAGAAAATATACAGAGTCGTACCTTATTCACAAGTTCAATACACTCCAGCCAGCAGGTATTAACGTTTCTAAGGGGGCTCTTCAATCGATTAGGTATGGCACATACACAACGAAAACCAACGAGAGGTAAGCCCTTCTTCTAAGAATTTCGAACCTACTATTGTTAAAATGCCACCTGCTTCCACTGACAATCATTCAGCGAAACATACACCCGCCCCTCTCCCCCTCCCCCCCCCCCACCCCGCTTTTTGTTCATTTTTTCCTGCCTTCCTTATGACTCCCACAGTTCGTCGCGGCGCGGTTGGATCACGAGGGAGGAGAGGCCACTCCGCGGCTGCAGTGCGCGGGAGGAGAGAAGGCGACCGAACACCTGCGTAAGGGAGGAGAGTGGGAGAGAGAGTAGGCGCATGCGCAGTGTAGCGCGGACGCCACCACCTCCGCCTGACACAGCCCCCAGCAAAAGCAGCTTCACATCCAAAACAATCGCCCTCCAAAGCGCCATGCGCCGGCAGCCGGAAGAGGTGAGGTAGCTGGACCCTTTATGTGGCGAAGCCGCCGAAAGCGCGCGGCGGCGAAGAGAAAAGGAATGCGGTACTTTTCCCGTCCTAGTGACTTTAGGCACTGACACTGGCGGCGGCGTTCACGCTGGCGGTCATCGCGGCGTGGCGCAGGAAAGAATGAGGCGCGCGCAGCGTAGGAGATGAGAGAGAGGGGAAGGGGACGCACATGCGCAGGGGGGGGGGGTGCGGACGCCGTAGTACGAACATAGCCCCCACCTTCAGGTGCTTCGCATCTAAAAATGGTGTGTCATAAATTGTCGCGTCCTACAACTTTTCATTCTAAACTACTGCCCTCGAGTAAGTAATTAAACAGTTAGTGAGTTTTAGTGAGATAATGTCGGCTCGGACCTACGCGGTCGAGTCCAAATAACGCCGATATGACCCGAACTGAAGACGCTAGAAACTAAAGTGTGTGCGTGACTTAGCGCTAAATTGTCCTGTTTCAATTCCTGAATACTCTACACCGTGGCGCGCTAGAAGAAACGAGAAAAAGCGCGCTTTTTCTGTGCTCATTCCTTGTCAGTATGCTCGTGCCTTCGGAATATACCTTGGGAGGACCCCTTCAACGCTGGCGTAAATTATGGGCGGGGGGTCAGGGGGGTCCTGACCCCCCTTGTGGAATTCAGGCTGGAGGTGACACGCCTTGCAAGTATCCCCCCATGAGATTCAACTTTAGAACATCATATATTTGAATTACTTGACAGTTAAATAAATCAACTTTTTTTAAGGCTGATTATTTTTAAGTCTGTAACTGTGTTCAATACCCCTCAGCTCTGTCACACTATAAAAATCGCAAAAGCCGTTCGACCGGTTCAAAGAAGACTGAATAGGACAGTGACACAAACAGTTATGACCGATGGATACATGATAACACATTCCACAAGACACTTTTTCACTTCATACACAACACCGGCCTAACGGCGCACATTTGACACAAATATACACAACAAATATTATGCCTTAAGGGCAAGTCTATGTCGCAAATAAAAAAAAAATAGAATAGAACAATACAATTGCTCGAGTTGAGACCCCATGCTCGTTTTTAAATTTTTTTTAACAGCATGGTTTTATTCTGACGTAAATAAAAATACAACCCATACGTATAAAAACAAAATGGCCGCAATGGTCTGATGTGTCCCCCCTTGTGATTTTTTCTGGATTTACGCCACTGCTCTTCAAAGTAAATTCGGTTGCTCGGATCTGAGCGATGGCAACCTTTCTGCAATATTCAATTTAGGGACGATTAGTTCGTAAATGATTGTTTGAGGTTATTTAATTATGAGAGTCCTGTAACATATTGAGACGTGTACGATGTGCACCGAGAAGGGAGCGCTTTGGTGGTGACGTATTTATAATGTTGGGGGACAAGACCTGCCGGAATGACCTGCATGGACAATTGAGATGAACCCGCTTTGACGCTGGTGAAACGGAACCGGAAGCACGTATTCTATGTGACGCAGTGCAAGTGTGTGCATCGTCGCGGGCGCACGTTTTCAAATATGATGACCGTTTTTTTTTATCACAGCGTGATCGGCTTCCAATGCCTATAAAGGGAACTAAAAGAGACGGAATTCACAGTCAGCATTTTCAATAAAGCGATCGCGTTTCGTTGTTAGGCACAAGAGCTAACCGCAGAAGGCTGAGCGCGACCTTGTTTGCGGCACGTGCGCGGTGCGCACCATCTGAAACAACCAAGCAGATATTATTGAGGAAAACCCGGCTTCATATTAGCGCAAGCAGCAGAACCTCATAGATAGCAATTAAACTATTGCCAAGACGCTAATATATATTCGTGCTCCACCCAAATGCCACCACGCCCATAATTAACGCTGCCAGCGACAGAGGCCGATTTCCGCTGACAGCGTCGTTAAGCCCCTCTAATGACAGGCGCTCAAGGACAACGGTTGGTCGGCTTGCTCTTTCCCACACATTTATTGGTTTGCCGCAGTCGGTGCTTGTCCTTTTGTTACCGCACGTGAACCGCTACCGAAAGGGAATGTCGTCTGCTACATGGGCAGCCTGTTTCGCGCTCTCTTTGAGAGGTTGCGTATTTGCTCAAATTATTCGCGAACTCAGGCAATTTATTGGGCGCCAGAGTCGTGACGCAGGAAGATGCGTTTGTAGGTGCTTTTGCTAGATGGCCACACCATATCCACGCTGGCATACCGTCGGAGCATCGGCCGCATCTGGAGTGATGCTCCGAGGGGCGACCGTAGCGGCGGTGCTGTAGTCACTTGATACTTAGAGTCACTGTAGAGGCTCCGTACAGACGTAACTCCACCGCCGATGAAGGCGCCTCTCGCGGCAACAAGCGCAGTCTTGACGGGACACTCTCACCCGCTCGCCCTGCACGCTCCACTGTCCCGCGGTGACGGTATTCTCGTGGACTGTTAGTTTTGACGGTTGTCCGTTCATGGGAATACCGAACTCTTGCAATAATTGCTGCGTTGTTGGGTCCAGTAACACCTAGAGCAATTCTCCAAGTACGCGATTTTACAGGTTTCTAGTCTAAATTGAGCAACCTTCACACCTTGGAGGCGCTCGAATGCAGCTCTAGCAATTGGCTTTTTCTGCAATCAGTACCGGAGTGCAGGACTACTGAAGGGCGACTGTGTGACCATACGGTTTGCACGCTCACCTAGATTCTCTTACGTAATTACCCTGTGAGATGAAGAAAATGTACCAGCCTCAACAAGTGCACTAAATGTACATCTCAGAGCGAAGACTCATTGCCAAGAGGAAGTGTGGAAAGGTAATACTTCCGACCTTTGTCGCAGTAATTCTGCAGAAATGCTCATTTGCCCAAGCATTTCCGCATATTAGCGTGCGTGCTGACAACTCGGCCACTTCCAGATGTGGCGCTGCGACATACTGCTTACTCAGCTACCTGCCTGATAGCCTACATAAAATTGAGCAAATAATCTGTTTCAGCATCTGCATTTCCTAAAATAAACATTACATTCGAAAAAAGAAATTTCAGTCAACACAGTCCACAAACCTTGCAATCAAATTTGGCCTCATTAGAACAGTCCTGCCTTCTGACTGAACACCGTAATTGTGATAATGGCATTGCTGTCCCTTTCCCAATCCAACAAGCTCAGCGTTGTCCGAGTAGAAGCAGGAGCATGGGGTGGAGATTGGGCTGCCGCGTCGTTGGCCTCTGCCACATCAGTCAAACGGCACTCAATGCTGCCGAAAAACCTGAGCTCGACGTCGATGCCTTTTGCCCGAACTTCGAAGGCAGAAGTTGGCCTCCAGATTATTTGTAATGAAGGTTTTGAGAGCGCGAACAAGTGGGCAAGTTGTAGTAATTTCAGGGAGCGATCAGAGCTAAATTAGCTCGGCTATGCCAGGATATACGTAGCGTTAGCAAAAGTTCAGCTGATTATGCTTAGCTTTCCAGATTGTCTAGGATTATTAGCCTTCTTCTGTTCATTCTTCGTACGCTGCACCGCTAATTGCCAGGCAACTACTTCGGGATCCGATGAGATGAGCTTCTCGGCTCTTCTGCGCCGTTGAGCAGCATTTGCGCTCTCCTTCTCCATGGCGTTACCCGCCTGCAAACGCCAGTCAGAGGCGCTATCAAGCGGCTCCAGCGCAGTGTCTGGCGGAGACTGCACAGCGAAGGTGAATAGCGGCGCGCGCGCCGGCGCCAGTGTGTCTGTCATGGCTACGACGTCACTCCTCTCGAATGCGCAGACCAGCAACGGCGAGTCGCGCGCGGCGGTGCCGGAGTATGCGCGCGCGACGGCGCCAGCGTGCCTGCCGCGGCTACGATGCCACTCTCCTGAACGCGAGCAGCAGCGAGTCGCGCGCGGCGGAGAGCGCATGAGATGCCGGCTCCAGTGAGTCAGCTGTGTGACATCACTGATCCTCGCGCATGCGCAGTACGGCTCATGAGGATCCACGCAAACTCGGCTCCGGCAAGGCAAGTGTAGGTAACGCTACAAAACTATAAATTGACCCGGCGTTTTGGGACCAATTCGGTCCCTTCCTCAGGGGTGACTGCTCGGCCGGCTCCGAAGCTAGCGAACTTTTTGATGGTGTCCCCCTCTCCATCGTCCTTCTTTCCACCGTTCTTGTTGCTGCGGTGTTTTTTCCACTGGTTCCGTAGACCGTGCACGTGCACACTCGGTAAGGTTCCAGCTGAGCGGTTAACATTTCCAGGTGTTTGGACATGCCAGGACTCTAAGAACTGTCTTTTTGTGTGCCTGCCTTCCATGTCAATGACCCGGTTTATAGTTGATAGTTTTTAAATTTTAACTTTAACAGATTTGGACTATAAGTGGCTGGAGAGTTTATTGTATTTTTTCGTCAATATTTGTATGAATGAAAAAAGTTTTAGAATTTTAGACCTGTCTCGAAAATGGCTGCCTTTATATTCCCGAACTCTTGGAATAGTATTCGGTATTTGATTCGGTTCCAAATTTTGCTATTCGCACACATCCTAAGAATTCCGCTTTGCATCGGATGCTTATTGGATGCTGAAAACAGCCACGCCTCGCCGCTATACGTTCTTCAGGCCAGTCCGTGAACTAACGGAGGCAGTCTTCCGAAGTCTTCTACGAGCTGCTTTCGGGCCAAAAGCAGCGTGTAACCCGACAAAGTGGGCGACCGCTGCCGTAGCAGCATCAGATGCATTATCCGAAGGTTGCAGGTTCGGTCCCTGCCGGCAGCAAGTTGTCTTTTTGTCCACCTTACTTCCTTCACATCGCAATTACTACAATACACCTGAAACCGTACAATCAACCTCCTCTATACATTCCTGGGCTTCGCTGTCTGCTGGTTTTCATTTAGGTTGCGTCAAACAAGGAAATGAGCTTCACTAATCCTAAGAAATAACACAGACAGTTCGTCGGATATCAGGTTTCTAATGTCGATGAGCGCAGAGCGTCGTGGATGCGGAGCGCTTAGGGAGATGCGGTTGAAAAACGCGAGTTTTGAAAAAAATTATCGATTTTTTTGTTTTCATGTGTTTTGTTATGATTAGTATCTGTACTGTTCCGAAAGCCTAGACTCAAATGGAAATGCGTTAAAATTGCGCCTAAAGAGCACAGGGTGGCTGTTAATCTTGAGCGAATGTGTGACGTCTTCTAGCGCCTCGCGGCCGATAACGCGCGACCGCTCGCCATTGGGGATCACATGAGGCGATCTCCAAATAGCCACGGCGTCCTGCGCTGCAGAAGCGCAAGAAATATTAATGAAAGCATGCTCTTTCCGCGTTTTTCGAGCGCTGCCACTGGCTTTTAAATGACGCAGTACGGATCAAAGACCGCCATTGGCCGCTGCGCGCCTTGCGTGTTGCGAAGCCTGCTTGCAGGGTCGGTGGTTCATCGAGGTACGCAGCTGAACAACGTTTCTCTCGCGTATTTATTTTCATCATGGACGAAGAGAACCGCAGCAAGCGCAGTCGCCGGCCATTGAAGTATCGCTCGGTGAACAAATTTCGAGGATGTCGGCGCAAATCGAAGCCAAACACTCGCCGGACGACAAGTGCGTCTGCTGCCGCTAGGCCTAGCGACGCTTCCGACGAGTTTAAAGGTGAACATTCGACAGCGTTCTGTCTGGTTGGGAAGAAAATATCGTTGAAAAAGTTACACCAACCAACGAATTATAAAAGTAAAAACTTCTTTTACTTTAAAAAACCCGACGTTTCGGATCCAACTCGGATCCTTCCTCAGGGGTGACTGTGGCGCGCCAGAGAGCAGCAGAGGTTAAAAAGGAAGGGAAGAGCCTTCCTCTTTTAGGTCGGGGGGTCACGCTTGGTTTGAATGACGTGCCGTAGTCCATTGAAATACACACTCGGCAGCGCACCTGCACACCGGTTCACGTTGCCGGGTGTTGCCTGAATGTGCCAGGATTCCACAAAAATCGTTTGAGATAATTTGCCTCGAAGTCGACGACGCGGGAGTTGTCAAAGGCGATGCGGTGGTCGTTCACCTCGCTATGCTCAGCTAGCGCACTCCTTTGTCTGTCGAACTTGCGGACGTCGTTTCTGTGTTGTCGCAGCCTTTCTGGGAAGTTCTTCGTTTCCCCCACGTATGAAGCGTCACAATCCGCACAAGGAATAGAATAAATCACTCCTTGCGCTTTTTCCTTGGGCGGTCTGTCTTTTGGGCGCGGGAAGAAGCGGCCGAGTGTGGAAGTTGGCTTGTGCGCAACTTTTATGCCCTGCTCCGACAAAACGCGTGTGAGCGCTTCGCTGGTGCCCTTAACGTAGGGAATGCAGACGCGGACAGGCCTGGGAAGCGAGGAGTCAGAGTCCTCTTGAAGGGGTCTGCGGGGGCGGGCGTGGCGGCGTGCAACCCTCCCAATGAAAGCTTTGGAGTAGCCGTTCTTTAGAAGGTCGCATCTGATCTTCCGTTCTTCATCCGTCCGCTTATCATCCGACGAACAAACCCTCCGTGCACGTGTGAGTAGTGACGATACCACCGCTGATTTATGGTGGAAAGGGTGGTTGGAGCCAGCGTCGAGGTAGCGACCGCTGTGGGTTGGCTTTCGGTATACCGAGAATTGCAGCAAACCACCCATCTTTTCCACGAGGACATCAAGGAATGGCAAGCAGTTGTTTTTTCCCGTTCCACGGTGAACTGGATGGCCGGCTCAATAGAGTTCAGATGGGCTCTGAAGGCGTCTACGGCAGAAGTTTTTAGGATACAGAAACAGTCGTCGACATACCGCAAAAATATTTTTGGGGTGATGCCGGCCGTCTGCAGTGCTCTTCCCTCCACTGCCTCCATCACGAGGTTTGCTGCCGTTACAGACACAGATGCCCCCATTGCAGTACCAGTTAGCTGTTTGTAGTATTCTCCGTTGACGGAGAAGTACGTGCTGCTGACACAAAAGTTCAAAAGGCGGCTCAGCTCGTCGACGCTCAGGCCTGTTCTTGCCTCGAGGTTTTCGTCACACTCCAGCACTTCACGTGCTGTGGTCACTGCTAATTGGACAGGTATGCTTGTGAAGAGGGAGACTACGTCGAATGACACGAGGCATTCATCTTCGCAAATCGGTATCGGGGAGAGAATCTCAACAAAATGGCTGCTATTTTTCACGTGCGTCGGCGTGTTTCCCACGAGAGGGGCCAGAATCCTATGTAAGAAGCTCGACAGGGCTCGAAGTGGCGAAGATGTGAAATCCACAATCGGCCTCAAGGGAACACCGGGCTTGTGGGTCTTGGGAAGCCCATAGAATCCGGGAGCACTACCGTTTCTGCACATCAAACGAAGGTGCAGAGCTCTGGCATCCGGGTGTTTCACGAATACGTCTCCTAGGAGCTTCTTGAGGTCTCTCTGTATCTGCGCTGTAGGGCACTTCTTAAGTTTGCTGTAAGTGCCACTAACAAGGTGGTCTTGGACCTTGCGGTCGTAGTCTCGCTGGTCAAGGACGACAGTAGCTTTCCCTTTGTCCGCAGGCAAGATTACAATTGTGGGGTCCTCGCGCAGCTCTCGCAGGGCTCGGTTTTCCTCCGGGGACAGATTGGACGGCTGTTTCTTCATTAGGCCATGTGCCAGGATGCCAATCGCTTTCAGCCTCGCTGATTCCCGGACGTTGGTGTCAAGATGACGGATCCCGTCCTCCACGGCTGCCGCGATCCTCGCCAAGGGAGGTCGACCACCCGACATATTGAAGTTGTGGCCTTTAGCAAGGACGCTAATTTCAGGTGGCGACAACTTCCTGGACGAGAGGTTGGAAACAAACTCCGAGGCTTTGGAGCTCGGTGACCGCTTCGGCCGCATCAGAGCTGAGAGCTTCTTACTCTGAGAGATGCGCTGTTCCTCCGCTGCGCTTAGGGCGACCGAGCTCGCGAAAGAGTTCACAGCAGCAAAGAGTCCACCTAGGCGGTGCTCCAGTTGTCGACGAAGGAAGAACAAGTCCAGATCCATCCTTCTTATCGTTGCTCTGCATTCGTGGACACGGGCGATCACCAATCGGCGTTCGGCTTGGGCCAACACTCTGTGGCCCTCGCTGGTGTGGACGAGAGGTTTGATGCGAAGGCTCCGGGGCACAAGGTTTCGGTCACGGCACGTAGAGAAGAAGTCTAGGTGCGTCTTGAACACTGCGATGTTGCGTGCGGTATTCACGTAGCGTTTTGCGGACACTGCTGTCTCTGGGCCGTAGTCAAGGCGTAATGACTTAAAGGTGAACATTTGACAGCGTTCTGTCTGGTTGGGAAGAAAATATCATTGAAAAAGTTACACCAACCAACGAATTATAAAAGTAAAAACTTCTTTTACTTTAAAAAACCCGACGTTTCGGATCCTTGTTCTTCCTTGTTCTTCCTTCGTCGACAACTGGAGCACCGCCTAGGTGGACTCTTTGCTGCTGTGAACTCTTTCGCGAGCTCGGTCGCCCTAAGCGCAGCGGAGGAACAGCGCATCTCTCAGAGTAAGAAGCTCTCAGCTCTGATGCGGCCGAAGCGGTCACCGAGCTCCAAAGCCTCGGAGTTTGTTTCCAACCTCTCGTCCAGGAAGTTGTCGCCACCTGAGATTAGCGTCCTTGCTAAAGGCCACAACTTCAATATGTCGGGTGGTCGACCTCCCTTGGCGAGGATCGCGGCAGCCGTGGAGGACGGGATCCGTCGTCTTGACACCAACGTCCGGGAATCAGCGAGGCTGAAAGCGATTGGCATCCTGGCACATGGCCTAATGAAGAAACAGCAGTCCAATCTGTCCCCGTAGGAAAACCGAGCCCTGCGAGAGCTGCGCGAGGACCGCACAATTGTAATCTTGCCTGCGGACAAAGGGAACGCTACTGTCGTCCTTGACCGGCGAGACTACGACCGCAAGGTCCAAGACCACCTTGTTAGTGGCACTTACAGCAAACTTAAGAAGGACCCTACAGCGCAGATACAGAGAGACCTCAACAAGCTCCTAGGAGACGTATTCGTGAAACACCCGGATGCCAGAGCTCTGCACCTTCGTTTGATGTGCAGAAACGGTAGTGCTCCCGGATTCTATGGGCTTCCCAAGACCCACAAGCCCGGTGTTCTCTTGAGGCCGATTGTGGATTTCACATCTTCGCCACTTCGAGCCCTGTCGAGCTTCTTACACAGGATTCTGGCCCCTCTCGTGGGAAACACGCCGACCCACGTGAAAAATAGCAGCCATTTTGTTGAGATTCTCTCCCCGATACCGATTTGCGAAGATGAATGCCTCGTGTCATTCGACGTAGTCTCCCTCTTCACAAGCATACCTGTCCTATTAGCAGTGACCACAGCGCGTGAAGTGCTGGAGTGTGACGAAAACCTCGAGGCAAGAACAGGCCTGAGCGTCGACGAGCTGAGCCGCCTTTTGAACTTTTGTGTCAGCAGCACGTACTTCTCCGTCAACGGAGAATACTACAAACAGCTAACTGGTACTGCAATGGGGGCATCTGTGTCTGTAACGGCAGCAAACCTCGTGATGGAGGCAGTGGAGGGAAGAGCACTGCAGACGGCCGGCATCACCCCAAAAATATTTTTGCGGTATGTCGACGACTGTTTCTGTATCCTAAAAACTTCTGCCGTAGACGCCTTCACAGCCCATCTGAACTCTATTGAGCCGGCCATCCAGTTCACCGTGGAATGGGAAAAAAACAACTGCTTGCCATTCCTCGATGTCCTCGTGGAAAAGATGGGCGATTTGCTGCAATTCTCGGTATACCGAAAGCCAACCCACACCGGTCGCTACCTCGACGCTGGCTCCAACCACCCTTTCCACCATAAATCAGCGGTGGTATCGTCACTACCCACACGTGCACGGAGGGTTTGTTCGTCGGATGATAAGCGGACGGATGAAGAACGGAAGATCAGATGCGACCTTCTAAAGAACGGCTACTCCAAAGCTTTCATAGGGAGGGTTGCACGCCGCCACGCCCGCCCCCGCAGACCCCTTCAAGAGGACTCTGACTCGTCCCTTCCCAGGCCTGTCCGCGTCTGCATTCCCTACGTTAAGGGCACCAGCGAAGCGCTCACACGCGTTTTGTCGGAGCAGGGCATAAAAGTTGCGCACAAGCCAACTTACACACTCGGCCGCTTCTTCCCGCGCCCAAAAGACAGACCGCCCAAGGAAAAAGCGCAAGGAGTGATTTATTCTATTCCTTGTGCGGATTGTGACGCTTCATACGTGGGGGAAACGAAGAACTTCCCAGAAAGGCTGCGACAACACAGAAACGACGTCCGCAAGTTCGACAGACAAAGGAGTGCGCTAGCTGAGCATAGCGAGGTGAACGACCACCGCATCGCCTTTGACAACTCCCGCGTCGTCGACTTCGAGGCAAATTATCTCAAACGACTTTTTGTGGAATCCTGGCACATTCAGGCAACACCCGGCAACGTGAACCGGTCTGAAGGTGCGCTGCCGAGTGTGTATTTCAATGGACTACGGCACGTCATTCAAACCAAGCGTGACCCCCCGACCTAAAAGAGGAAGGCTCTTCCCTTCCTTTTTAAACACTGTTGCTCTCTGGCGCGCCACAGTCACCCCTGAGGAAGGATCCGAGTTGGATCCGAAACGTCGGGTTTTTTAAAGTAAAAGAAGTTTTTACTTTTATAATTCGTTGGTTGGTGTAACTTTTTCAATGATAGTCCGACGAGTTTGCCGCGGCATTCGTCAGTGCCTCTCAAAGAGAAGATCGGACTCTTCGACGACGTATAAAGATCACGCTAGAAAGAGTCTTCCTTGATCGCTGACATAACGGCATTGAACATCCTCATGATCGGTGCAGTGTGTCCAACGTGTCACCGTTCCGCAATACGCGTCCGGGTACCAGCTTACAAACGCAAAGGTGTCGTTTCTGGAACTACAATGCAAGAACAGCGAGTGCCCCGAAAGTATTCTTTCGGTGGCGTATACGTTGCGGCGAGTTGCCTCGAGCGAGGAGGCCAGCGTATGGGCCGCGAGTGACGGACCGATCGCAAACAGAACCTACGGTAGCGGGAGCTCGCGCAACAGCTACTCTGCTCGAAATAGCTGTGAAGGAGAAACTTATGGCGCTTGCTCACTTTAGTGGCAGTGGCTACTAGAAGAAGAATTTACGTCTTTTGTGTGCAATTTTGATCGGATTTCGTTACATAAACATCCAATTTTAACTTTAAACTTCGTTTTTCTCAAAACACACTCATCGGCAACTTTTACAGCGTGCCCCTCTTGTTTTTGGTACTTCTGGTGCTCCGATCTGCATGAAACTTTGCCCAAATTTTCTCTAAGGTGTAAGGAGTGCACTTATTTCCTTCAAATCTCAATATTATTTATGCATATCAGAAAATTTGCAAGTAAACGTTTACTGGGATCTGGGTAATAATAGATTTCCCATGTTTCAATTTTTCACGTATATTTTCTATGCACTTTCTGGATAGTTTTCGGCACTCGACAGTTCAAATGGAACAATATGAGCCATTAATCGTCAAAATGTATAGAAGTTTAAGGATAAAAAAAAGGGAGGCTACAAGGCCTATGTTTTGCACATTTCTCATGGTGCAGAACAAAAAGTATGCATCTTACAAGAAAACTTATTGTATACTTGAAATCAGCATAAAAATGTCTATGAATACTTCAAGTTTCATTGCTCTAGGATGAATATTTAAAAGAACGTGTCTTCGAGCCGCATCTCCCCTTAATGTTCCTGTTCACTTCCAATTAAAATTTAAAGTAGCATTAAGCAATAGATGGTCACTGCATGGTCTGCATAGGTGTCCGCAGAGGGGGGCGGTCACCCCCCGCCCCCTAGTCACCTAAGAAGAGGGGGGCACAAAGTCTGCCCCATACGTTGACTTAATAGGGAAGGGGGCGCCGCAGTGAACCTTCGGCCCCCATGAAGGGGGACCGTGCGCGCACGCCTCTGGTGGTCTGCATAGTGAGGCCCCATGCAGCAGTTGTCCCCCCCCCCCCCTTCGAGTCCCAGCCACATATTCAAAATTATTTTGTTTTGTGTAATGCAAGCGCCGAATGCAATTTGGGGAGCTGGAAACATTCCTTGGCCGCCATGTTTCGACACCGCATACTCGAACGTCAGCGGCAGTGACGTCACATCACACGACAAATTGTGTTGAAATCGAGGAAAGAAGTAGCCGTATTCTGAAAGAGTAGCCGAACCTGGCAATATTGTACAATGCCTGATCTCTCCGCAGAGGGAAGAGGAGGGCGCTTCGAGCGGCGGCGGCGGCGGCCAATGGCTGATCGCCTGCTCGTGCGCCTGGATGAACTTCTTCCACCGTGGACTGATTCGGGGGACGGCGGTCGTGTACGTACAGCTCATCCAGACATTCGGTATCACGCGGGAAGAGGCCGCATTGCCACTCAGCCTCGTCTCCGTCATCGGGGGATTCTCCAGTGAGTGGCATATACCACACGTATAGCCGATAGTTTCAACTGTACGCTAGTTCACCGTATAGTAATTGCCGCACCGTCGGCACGTAGCCTTGTATTTTTCTACAAGATTGGCTTCTTTCATCTTCTAATCACGTCATAGTAAGTAATGAGCAATTGTGGCTATAGAAGTTTTTAAAAAGGCTTCGTGTCGACAAAGATCCTATGGTATTTCCGTACTTACCGTACGGTAAACCGGCACTGCTAAAACTCTATATCGACGTGATAAGCGCCAACCATTCTTTCGCATTGCGGGTGAGGAACACGAGCAGTCAAAGAGCTTCAAGAGTCTGGGTCTTCCCCAATGAGCCTGATCATTAAAGGGACACTAAACGATTTTTATCGTATTAGTAAAGTACTCTTGCTAGATACCAAAAACACCACGCTTCCGGCGAGGAGACGCCTAGTAAGCGAGAAAACACGCAAAAACAAAATGTGGCTGGCGACGCCACCTTGAAGTTTCCGCACCATTCGCCGTGACGTCACATGTTTTAAGGGCGCCTACTAGGACTACGTAGTTCTTAATCGGTAAAAATGAAGTAAATTGTCCTAAAAGGGGGCAATAGAGTTAACATACCAAGTTTGCGGTAAGTTTGTTGAGCCAATGGCGCCAAAATACGAGAAGTACACTTTGAAATCCGTGACGTCACGCGGGGAGATTTCGGCGCTTGGAACTTCACTTGGAACTTCACTTCCTCCTCTGTTAATAGGCCTATGATGGCGAAATTAACGGCCTTAGAATTCGCAGAGCCCAATTTGTCGATCTAAACATTGTTTCTCCTTAGCGTCCCTTTAAGGCGTGGCTGAGGGAGGTGTGCGCTTAGCTGGCTCTCCGCCACGCCATCGCAGTTTCGAAAACGAGCATCACGGTTACCCAACCATGGAGTGGAGGATCGGCGAAGTTTTTCTTCCGTCGGTGGAATCGCTGCATAAATTGCCGCAGATCCTTATGAGCCGAAAATTTCATTCATGCGGACCGTTACAACTATTTTTCTGCCACTCTCTGACGCAGTCATCAAGTGCGAAACAGCGATGCCGAGCTATCGATAGCCCTACCGACACTACCGATAGTTAAGTCACTATCGAACTATCGATGGTAAAAAAATTAGGCAGATCCCACGTGCCGTGAGAATCGACGTTATGCGAAACCATGCGCAGGAAGGTGACTGTGTCGCAGTTTTTCACATTAAGCGAAAGGTTACGGAATGACGCTAGAGAGATGCGCAAATGGTAAACGCACACACATAATTTGAAGAGTCGAACATGTGTTATATAACCAGTTGTTCACAGTTGCTTAATGATGCCAACAGCAACAAAGGTGTTTGCAACACCAGACGCAGTAAGCTGATATGTAGTGCTTATATTCTTCAATACTGGATAGAGCGAGTTCGAAAAGCACAATTAACACAGATGCACAGGACAGGTGCTACTCGCAACTAAGCCTTATTCAGAAGAGTTTTCCTAGATATATACACAGCCGAGTCGCACGAGCAGGCGGACTGCACGTACGTAACAGTCACAGTTGCTGATGTTACAGTTGCGTTACAGTTGTTATGCTTATACTTATCCGTTATGACGGGAACGCACGCACGTTTCACGAACCCGTGTGCATGCGTGGAAGGGGTTCCGGCACTTCTCGAATAAGGTAATCATCACCGTGATCAGGGAGCACCAGCAGCTGGACAGGACTTGTCGGATCGCGGCTACGAACGGCCTAATGGCGCGTTCACACTGAGACATTCGGCGGCGAGAGCGCGCGGAATTCGCTTCGGCGGCAGCGAGATCCGCCGGAAAAGCCCATTCCGCGCCGATCGGTCCTGGACCGATTTTTGCGGCAGCTGCCACCGGATTCCCTCACCGCGAACCAATCGAAACGCGAGTTGAACATTTGAAAAATGGCGGTGCGCTTGTGATATCGCAGTCGCCGAAGCCCGCAGCAACAGCCAAGTCTTTCGTAATCATCCTGTAGCTCTCGACAACTGCCAAGTGTTGTCGCGATTAGCTTCTTTCCAATACATCATCGCGATCTCGCAAAACGGGTAGCATTATCTCGGCTCGACGAAGCTTCTCGCGTCTTGCAAATCAGGACGAACCAATCACAACTGCTTGCGTCGTTTCTTGTTAGGCGAATGCATGTTTCTCCTCGTCAGATATCGCCAGAACGTTTCTTTCCAGCAGGCCCAGCAGTTCGACGACCCTGCTCCTGTTTATGCGCTTCGCCGTAACGAAACGCGTACACAACGCAGAGCGCATCGATGCCAGCGTTCCTTCGCGCGAAAGGACGACGACAACTAGGCGCCCTAGTTTCGGCGGTGCGGTTAGTAGTGTGAACAATGTGGAATTTCGGCGGCGCGCGAATTCCGGTCGCTGTGGCGGGCGGATTCCTCAGTGTGAATGAGCCATAAGTGCAATGAAATGCGAGGTATAGCAGAGCTGGTGGAAAACGCGGAAGGCTCTTGCGAAGAAACGATCTATGAAGCCTCCTGTCCTGGACGTGGTACCGGGGTATTGTGTTGTCCTGTCCACATCCAAGCCGTCTTTCATGCCGTCTAAGAACCAGGCGTCGTTGGGTTTTGATAAATCAATGCTGAAATCACTACTAATCATGAGGGACGTGGTCATCTCGGCATAGTATTGTAGGAAGCATTGACCCAGGTTTTTGCGTAATCCACGTCGTCGATGTTGCGGAGCACGTGCACGAGTGGATGGTAGCCCAGCGTCTTCCAAGGGTGCTCTGTCTTCAGTTCCCTAACTATCCTTGCGTGCGCCGCTGTGGTGTAGTGGTTACGGTGCTCGGCTGCTCACGCGAAGGTCGCGGGTTCAATCTTGGCCGCGGTGGTCGCATGTCGATGGAGGCGAAATGCAAGAGGCCCGTGTACTTTGCCTATCTAAGTGCACATTAAAGAATACAAGACGGGCAGAAATTCTGGAGCCCTTCACTGCGGTGTCTGTCATAATCATATCATGGTTTGGGTACGTAGAACCCCAACAATTACTATTATTATCACGGTCCTTCCGTGTCAATGTGTCTGTTCGCAGTTGCTGCGTTCATTGAGACTCAGTTATCACATGTGGCACATACCCGCATAAAATGAACTCTGGTATGCGGGTATGTGCCACACGTGACTGAGGGAAAGGCTTTCATGACGTACGCGACAGGTATTTTGATTTTATTGCGATAGCAATTATATGGACAGTCTCGGCTGGAAAATGTCCGTCCCCGTCGCCGTCATTCACCGTATATGTATAAGTATGTATATATATAGAAAAGCCACAAAGAAAAATAATTCAGAAATTCTTTCCGACGCGCGGAATCGAACGGGCGACCTTTCGCTTTGCACCCCGCCGCGTTAGGCGGTTGGCCACGACAGCACCGTCTTTCAGGCTGCTAACGGCGAGCTATTTATATACACCATGTAATTCAGCATGCTTTCTTAATGGTCACATAGATGGCGCGATGTGCGCGTGTGTGGCGTGCTTTAAAGATCGTCGCCCCGCTCCAGCGAACGCCGTTGCTCTTCGCTCTACAGGGCGTGGTCGCTTTCGTGCGCTTATCTCGAGGAAAGAAGGGGCGGCCAGTGGGGTGCTTCGCTTCGCTCGCTGCAGCGGCCGCGTTTGCGAAAGGAGCGCGCTGTTCAAACAGAAATAAGTAACAACTGTGACAATGAGTTCGCGCTCGTCTTGTGTGTACCTGTTTGTTCGTTTCGTGCGTCCTGCTTTATGTTTGAGCAGTGCGCTTCAAGTGTCGAGCTGTGTCGCATTAGTTCGCGCTTGACCTCTGTGCGTTCTTTGGGCTCGAGCGACGCGCTGGCAATTTCGAGCTCCTTTCCGTTCTTCGCATTAGATTACATTTTATTGCTATCGCATTCGTTGCTTCGCTGTTGCGGCGAAACTGTGACTTTTTCATGTCATGACCAGTGAATCATGTTCGTCATACAATCATCCTATCCTGTGCAAGTTTTGGTATATTACAACCTATGGAGACGACCAGGAGAGCGCCCAGACGTAGGCGGCTAGATAGATAGATAGATAGATAGATAGATAGATAGATAGATAGACAGATAGATAGATAGATAGATAGATAGATAGATAGACAGATAGACAGACAGACAGACAGACAGACAGACAGACAGATAGACAGATAGATAGATAGATAGATAGATAGATAGATAGATAGATAGATAGATAGATAGATAGATAGATAGATAGATAGATAGATAGATAGATAGAAACGCCCAAAGTGCCTGAGGTTCGCTAAGATATGCTTCGCATTTAAAAAGAAACTAACGATAGCGCTGTCTGTAGTCATTTCTATAGTACTACCGACGGCGCGAACTCATTGCAGCATAGACGTGGGTTTCCCAGGGAGTGGTATATGGCGGAGGAGGAAAAGCATGCAGGCAGAAGGGCAAGGGAGTTGACATGCTTGTCTTCCTTCAACAGAATTCTTCGCTCGCATATTAAAGGAGCACTGACATCAAATTTTAAAGTCGAGATGTGCCATTCATTCGATTGCTCGGTATGCATAGTTCTTCTTGGCCAAATTTGCATGACGTCCGTCGCGTGGAAGTAATTTTATTTCGAGGGCAAACAGCGTACAAAAGCTCAATGGAAGATTGATCACGCTGTGACATTGACACTAGTGCTACTTGTAAGGTGTGATACATTCCGTAATACCATCCTGAGTGACTATACGCTAGTAACAGTGACGTCGCCGATCTGAGTGTATTTATTGTGGCGCCGACGCCAGGCTGGCCAGGCGACGCTCTCACTCCCAGCCAGTGGCTCTCCTTGCAGTCACGATCCGTGCTTGCGATTCATCGTGTCGCATCGACTAATTTGTCTTGTGCTCCACAGCGCGAGTGCGATCAATCGGAGCGACTACGAGCCAGCATGTCGAGGAACCGCTGCGTAGTGCGGACCTGCTCGTCGAGGCGCGGAAAAAGCGGAAAGTGCGTGGCGTTTCATTACACGTACGGTACACGCCAACACGACCACAAGCTATCAAAGCGGAGTAGCCTATAGATGAATAGCATCGCTAACAAGTAACGCATGTAGCGTTAATAGTGAATGTTACTTCGTCCGTGGACTTCCTTGCGCTAGCGTAATACCGGGTTAGAGTGGCTAGGAGGTAACCGGGTTACTGCAGCCGTAACCGTGACAGGCCGGATAGGTAGGGCCGTCTGGCGGCGCAAAGAACCTGGCAAGCACAGAATTGTTTTTGTAGAAACCTATCGTATTCTATTTCTCCGCTGGTGTGCATTCGCTATGCCGATATTCCATAGACCACTTTGCATATACCGGAATGCCGTGTACGCTAAAATTCTCTGATAAAGCTAATTGAGACACACCAGCGAGTGTGGCCCAAGCGTGCGTCCCCGGGAAACTCCTCGTTGCTGCTTGGAACGGTGTCCATTTCTGAATCGCTGTTTTGCAAAGGGTCGAAGCGAAAATGATTCGCGACGTCGCGTATCGCGGTGATTCTAAGTTCCAGAATGTCGTCTTCAACACAAGTCGATACTTTTGACGACGACAACGGCGAAGCTGGTGACAAGGCATGACTGAACGTGCGCGCCTAGCGGACGAAATGTTAGCTGAGCAGCTGATCCTGACGTCACTCTTTTCTGTGGATAAGTGGTAAACTGGGGCGCGGTCTGGAGTTGACCGCGAGGGAGCGCTGCCAGCGCTAAAAAATGGCGGGCTTCCAGGCCGTTTTGAATCGTGCTAGATACCGGTGATGTAAATCAATAAAACAGATAGCTATTCATCCCTCAGTTGCATTTTCGGTCGCGAATCGCTACTAGGCGGTAGATAGCTACTCGTGGATGCAAAAATCTTGACACGCGTAAATTTGATGTCAGTGCTCCTTTAAGTTAGACGGTTCACTTGAAGTGGAAAAGGAGCCGTTACAAGTGGTGGAACTGCGCGGCTCCAAGTTTATATTGCACTTTGTGATTTGAAAGTAAATATATCAAGAACGAAGTTTGCTAATTGTAAGGTGTAGCTGGTTACCTTTGAATATGAATTCATTCGACATATTCTGCCATTTTCAAAGCGAAAATAATTTATTTCTTTCACCAAAGAATTGCTCATAAATTAAACGGGCTGAATATTGCCGATAGAACGCTATCGCAAATGTTTTAGCAATGTCACCGGCCAAGAACAGCGTAATTATTCACAGCTCCATCGATAGTATCAGCGATAGTTATAATAGTACCAATGTACTATCGCTTGCTCTATCAATATTATAGTTTATCGCTAGTACTACTATTGATTTTTTCTTTAGACTATCGACAGTGCCTGCATTGTCGAAAGAACTATCGAAGCTATCGATAGACAATTTACCGATAGTTTTGCTTCATTAGTGTGAGGATAGTGGGAATGAAAAAGCAAAACTTTGAGCTAACTGTGCTAGGATGGCGGCACTTGGAGGCAGGAAAGACAAGGAATGCCTCCTTAAATTGCCGCTTCTCTCGCGACCTGGAGAACTTTTTTAACATTGCAGCTGTTCTAGGGCTGGGCTTGACGACAGATGAATGTCCGCGTCGTCACGCTCCGTCTCCCTTAGATGGCGTAATTGCCTCACTTACGGTAAGGACTCTGGAACGGGAAGAGTACCGCGGCTGTTCGGCCCGCCGCCATATTTCGTCCAGCGCGGCTAAAGCTGCGGCGGCGCGGTGCTGATTTTACGCGGAGTAACGCACGTTTTCCGCAAAACGTGCGCTTTTGCAGCCCCGAATAAAGCATATCGTTGTTCTCTAGCTGATTAGGAAAGAAGTAGCGGCAGTTTTGACTTACCTACACGCACACGCGCGCGCAATAACGCGATAAGGAGCTGGCGAACTGCGTGGCATTTACGCGCTCGACTGTCGGCATTTTGAAATGCGAAGCTTTTTTAATGAACTTCTGCGGCTTTGAACATATCTATCTATCTATCTATCTATCTATCTATCTATCTATCTATCTATCTATCTATCTATCTATCTACCTACCTACCTACCTACCCAACTATCTATCTATCTATCTATCTATCTATCTATCTATCTATCTATCTATCTATCTATCTATCTATCTATCTATCTATCTATCTATCTATCTATCTATCTATCTATCTATCTATCTATCTATCTATCTATCTATCTATCTATCTATCTATCTATCTATCTATCTATCTATCTATCTATCTATCTATCTATCTATCTATCTATCTAGCCGCCTACGTCTAGGTGCTCTCATGGTCGCCTCCTCAACTTGGTGTAGACTAGGGACCGTAGTGTTGACCAAAAGTGGCATGGGAGGTGGTATAGATTTATGTGTTCTTTACTGTGTCCTGTTTTCCTCGCGCTTCGCTTCGACATGAACGTATACCAACTCGCCCAGTACTTTACGTTACTTCAAATTCTGTCGCGTACGTTGTCACACCGTTTCCTCCAGACACGCGTGGCACATACCCGTTTACCCCGGGCCGCGGTGTACGGGTATGCGCCACATGTGATTGTCGCTTTAAATCTACCCAGGAACGGCGTGAACAGACATTGGTAATTTAAATACGAGAGCGTTAAGAAAAACCACCCGGTGAATGGAAAGAATGAAGCTTAAGATCCCCGCAGGAATCAAACCCAAGCATTCTGAGTGGTAATCAGGTATTCTACCACAGAGCCATGACAGGTCTATAAACAGCTTTGGAAAAAACAGCCTATGCAGGCGTAATGTCGATGCATCGTCAATTGTGGTTGTGGTAGAGTAGCCAGTTCCGCTCATAATAAGCGGATTTGGGCTTCTTTTTTCGCCGAATCGTTTGTAGAATTTTGTAGTCGCTTGTCGCGTGTTTTGGGTTTATTTGCATTTTTCCAGCAAATACAGCTATTTTAGTGATCATCACGTTCACCGATAGCGCGTTTGCAGATCAGTTGCAGTAGTTGAGCGCTGAAGTGAGACATGCGTTGGGGGAATCAACAACTAACGTTAATCATGCACTGGCAAACCTGCGTTCAACCGACTGGAGACACCTTGGAGACAATGTTGAGAGTAAACATGTACTCTCCTTCGCAGTTGCGCATATTTTGGCTGCAAAAAATAATTAAACTGGTTTTTCGACTCCCCTTCCTATTTGAGTGTTTTTTTATTATAATTAATAATATTTTCGAGAATGGAAAAATTATTAAATTTCCGCCTCTTGTGGGCTTATTTTGTGATGGTTATTTGTTTGTTAGCTTGGTAGCATCTGGCAACTCTGGGTTGTGGTGCTGGCAATCTAATTTTACAAGAAAGCTATAAACACTACATATGTACTCGTACGAAACAGGCGCCATATCATATTAACGTCTGTGGTTCCTGCGTTGGCTCCGCTTTTGTAGCAGTCTGATAAACATTACATTTGTATTCCTAATATTCGGCAAGCTATATTCAAGCGTTGCCCGACCCCGGAGGAATACATTAACAAAAGTTACGTATGGCATTCGCATCGTCGCAGCGTAAAGTACACTTTGTTTCGATAACACTGACGTCTGTGCTTTGAGTGGTGACATTATATCACACCATAAGTTACCCTTTAAACGCCAGTGTTGTCGACGTGCCTGGTAAGCCCACGATGTGCACACAGCTACAACACTTATAAAAACACGTCGATCCTACCCGTAACATTTGGTTCAAAGCTATAAAATGCGTAATAGGACATCTTGGGGGCCTAGTTGGTGCATACTGACAAAAATTACAAACAGGGCACACAAGGAATGTACACAAGGGACACGCGCTACTTGCAACTGTTTATTCCACAACGTCGTCCCTTGTGTACCTTTCTTGTGTGCCGTGTTTGTATTGCGCTAAGTAATTTTTGTCTATAAAATACAGCATAGAAGTGCACGCTGGCTGCTTCGCATGAAACCGATTCCCACAACGCGTGGGATCAAGTCCCTCATTTCCACCCACATGCTTTGCTTCTTGCCCAAGTGGCGTAGTATATGAAATCCCTCTTACATGTGGCAAGACATACGTCGGCCAAACCGGCCAATGCCTGAAGAAAAGGCTGCAGCAACCAGAGTGTCGGAACGAAATGTCTTTAGACGCGAAGCAGCTTTTGCTCGGGGCTGTGGCGGTGGTGGCACCTGCGCTTTACTGCGCATGCGCGCCCCCTCTCCCTCTCCCCTCCTACGCTCCCCCC
Organism: Rhipicephalus sanguineus; assembly: GCF_013339695.2. Lineage (NCBI taxonomy): Eukaryota > Metazoa > Arthropoda > Arachnida > Ixodida > Ixodidae > Rhipicephalus > Rhipicephalus sanguineus. The sequence continues at coordinate 3,816,121 of NC_051179.1, read as the reverse complement.
TCTTGTGCGCCTCATTCTCTCCTGCGCAACGCCGCATCCGCTCCTACGCTCCCCCTCCTGCACGTCTCATTCTCTCTGCGCAACGCCGCATCCTCTCCTACGCTCCCCCCTCTTGCGCGCCTCATTCTCTCCTGCACAACGCCGCATCCTCTCCTACGCTCCCCCGTCTTGTGCGCCTCATTCTCTACTGCGCAACGCCGCATCCGCTCCTACGCTCCCCCTCCTGCACGTCTCATTCTCTCCTGCGCAACGCCGCATCCTCTCCTACGCTCCCCCCTCTTGCGCGCCTCATTCTCTCCTGCGCAACGCCGCATCCTCTCCTACGCTCCCCCCTCTCGCGCACCTGATTCTCTCCTGCGCAACGCCGCATCCTCTCCTACGCTTCCCCCCTCTCGCGCACCTCATTCTCTCCTGCGCAACGCCGCATCATCTCCTACGCTCCCCCCTCTCTCGCCCCTCATTCTCTCCTGCGCAACGCCGCATCCTCTCCTACGCTTCCCCCTCTCGCGCAGCTCATTCTCTCCTGCGCAACGCCGCATCATCTCCTACGCTCCCCTCTCTCGCGCGCCTCATTCTCTCCTGCGACGAGTAGGCAGCAGCGACCCGTCCGCGTCTTGACGTGGCACGAGCGGCCGATGGCCGCCTCTGCTTCTGTGGCTCTAGACGCAGGGCGCTCGTGCTCTCCTTGCCTCGCTGAAGAATCCCGCGACGACACCAATGGCATGGACTGCAGAGAAGCAGACGCACATGATCTTGCGACTTTGCGGGAGTCGAATACCTCGGACGCCGGCAGTTCCACGCAGCGGGAGTTGGATGGACACTGGATGACGGCGCTGATTCTACGCCAGAGGAAGGCACAGGCTCGAGAACGCAGGAAAGAAAATTACACCACCTCCCGCTCAAGCGAACCATCTCCCCGCTGCTTCGCATCCACACATGGTTCCCTTTAGCGGGAGATCGTGTAATTTTTGCTTCATTCCACCGCAAAAACTTCCGTTCCGTTTCTGTTGCGGACGTAACGGTTCCTAAAGCTTCTTTTAATCATCCTTTTGCGAAATCGGGAAGCACCCACTATGCCATCATTTTCCGGAGTAGGGAGGTGTACGAGGTATACGTACCCATTACGCGTCTGTAAGGCATTATGCGCACCTGCATAGCCGTACACTTTAATCATGCTATAGCTGATGATGATGAGGAAATACGGCTGTCGTTTTTTTTTTTAAATTAGTGAATTGCCAAGTTGCAGGAAGTTTAAGCTTTTACGGGACTACCCAAGCTTTACTTATTGCCGGATGAAAGAATTTCCGCGTTGAACTTATCTGCCGCCGAAGCTAATGTGTCCTCCATCCACCATGATTATTGTCACGGAGTCGTGACGTCGACGAAGACAGCAGTCGTCGTGTTCAAAATGGAACTCTTTTTTGGCCGAACTTGTGGCCGGGAAATGAAAACTCAAGCTACAGCAATACACGCTGTACACCGATAGCGGCGAACAGGGGGTCGGCCGTCGATAAATTGACAAGCGGTGAAGCGCGTCGGCATTTACACTTGTGCCGTCGAATATTCCAGCGTTATCGCTGGTTGTCGCGCAAGCTCTAGAATGAGCTCGAGTGTTCGCGTCTTGTGCGTAGTCTTAACACACGATCTGCAATAATCGCAAAGCTTCTCGAACAATGACGCGCGCCTTGCGCTGAGGTTTGCCGACAGTCTTGACGGGCGAAAACCGAATACAACAAAACCGATAATAAGAAACGCACGTGGCAATGCCCCCCTCTGAGAAAGCGTCGTTCCGATGCTTAAAACAGAACACGGGGGGGGGGGGGGAGGGGCAATGCATGCAACAATACATAACCACATTAAAGCAAGAAAGTACAATAAACAATAAGCACGAGCAAGATAGTACGATGAACAATAAGCACAAGCCAGCAAGTACAATGATAAAGCAACAGTAAAGTTCCCGGATTCATTAACGCGCGTAATATGGCTTGAGGCGCACGACATGGACGACTTCAGGTCGCCACGGCGCCGCTGAGAGTTTGTAACGCCGTCAGGGACAACCTCGCTGTCCAGTGCGGCGAGGCGACCAAGTACCCTGTACGGTCCGAAGTATCGTCGAAGAAGCTTCTCACTAAGTCCCCGTCGGCGTATTGGCGTCCATACCCATACACGGTCCATACCCATACCCGGGTTAGTATTCCATGTGGCGTCGTGGGAGGTTGTAGCGGCGGCTGTCAGTCGTCTGCTGGTTCTTGATCCATAGGCGGGCGAGCTGTCGTACTTATTCGGCGCGCTGGGTAGGTTTTCACGTCGATGTTTTCCTCGTCGGTCACGCTTGGTAACATGGCGTCGAGCGTTGTTGCCGGGCTCCGTCCGTAGACCAACTTGTATGGCGTCATCTGCGTCGTTTCTTTTACTTCCGTGTTGTACGCGAAGGTCAGGTACGGAAGGATGGCGTCCCATGATTGTGTTAGACATCGACGTGCATGGCCAGCATGTTGCCGATGGTCCTATTTAGACGCTCGGTCAGGCCGCTGGTTTGTGGGTGGTACGCGGTGGTCCAGCGGTGGCTTGTGTGGCTGTATTCTAAGATCGCCTGAGTTAGGTCAGCCGCAAACACCGTACCTCTGTCGGTGATCAGAACCTCTGGGGCGCCGTGTCGAAGGACGATGCTCTCAACGAAGAACTTTACCTCAGCGGCACTGCCTTCGGGCAGGGCTTTTGTTTCGGCGTAGCGGGTGAGGTAGTCGGTAACCACGACGATCCATTTATTTCCGCAAGTCGACGTTGGGAACAGCCCCAGGAGGTCCATTCCGATCTGCTGGAATGGTCGCCGAGGAGGCTTGATCGGCTCAAGGGAGCCTGCTGCTCGTGTGGGCGGTGTCTTCCGTCGCTGACAGTCTCGGCACGTGCTTACGTAGCGAGCGACGTCGGCGACAAGGCGCGGCCAGTAGTACTTTCCCTGTACTCGTGCGAGCGTGCGGGAAAGTCCGAGGTGTCCAGCCGTCGGGTCGTCGTGCAGGGCATGTAGAATTTCTGGTCGCATTCCCGAAGGTACAACGATAAGGTAGCTGGCTCGGGCCAGAGAGAAGTTCTCCTTTACGAGGACGTTGTTTTCAAGAAAAATGATGCCAATCCTCGCCTGAATACTTTTGGGACAACGATGGTCCTGCCCTCCAGGTATTCCACTATACCCTTCAGTTCGGGGTCGGCTCGCTGTCGCTCGGCGAAGTCGTAGCACTTATGGCTCCCAAGAAGCTGTCATCATACTGGTCGTCGGGCGGTGGTGGGTCCACGGGAGCACGAGACAAGCAGTCGGCGTCGGAGTGTTTCCTTCCGTACTTGCACACGATGCTAATGTCGAATTCTTGAAGTATTGGGCTCCATCGTGCGAGGCGACCTGAAGGGTCCTTCAGGTTAGCTAGTCAACACAAGGCGTGACGGTCGCTCACAACTTTGAAGGTCCTGCCATAGAGGTAGGGGCGAAACTTTGACGTAGCCCAGATGGTGGCAAGGCACTCCTTTTCTGTTGTAGAATAGTTGGCCTCTACCTTAGGCAGCGACCGGTTAGCATAACTGATAACCCTTTCCAGTCCGTCCGTCCGCTGCACAAGGACGGCGCCGAGTCATACGCTGCTTGCATCGGTGTCACTCTCCGTATCGGCGTATTCGTCGAAATGCGCAAGTATCGGAGGCGTCTGCAGGCGTCGTTTCAGTTCATGAAATGCTTCGACTTGCGCTGTTTGCCAGCTGCATTCGACGTCGGTCTTCGTGAGCTGTGTTAGTGGCTCGGCGATCCGTGAGAAGACTTTGACAAAGCGTCTGTAATGGGCGCACAAGCCGAGAAATCGGCGCACGGCCTTCTTGTTGGTGGGTGACGGGAAAGCGGCGATGGCATGCTGTTGTGTCCTGCGGGTCTGGGAGCACTCCAGTCTTCCTGATCACGTGAGCCGAAAAGAAGAGCTCCTCGTACGCGAAGCGGCACTTCTCTGGCTTCAGGGTGAGCCCGGAGTTCTTGATTGCTTGAAGTACGGATTCAAGGCGCTGGAGGTGTTCGCCAAAGTTCGAGGAAAAACACAACGACGTCGTCCAAGTAAACAAGGCAAGTTTGCCACTTCAAGCCAGCTAATACTGTATCCACGAATCTTGGAAAGTCGCAGGTGCCGAGCAAAGGCCGAAAGGCACGACCTTTGCCCATCAAGGAATTCTTTTTTGATAAGGCCGATACGGAAGCCGTAAGCAATGACTGTTTGCGTCCGCCAAGCACATGGACACCAGATACAGAACAATGCTAAGGGTTAGATCAATATGTAAAACTAGTCTCAAGGGAAATTCTGAGCACAGCTAAACGGAGTCTAAAGCCGAAGAACTTAAATTATGCAGAACACGAGGTCCTGAAACAACTTTCAAACAGAGAGGACATTGTTATAAAACCACCGGACAAAGGTGGTAGTATAGTAATCTGGCCAATAGGAAAATATAAAAACGAAGCTATCAGACAACTCAGCAACAACACGCACTATCGAAAATTAGCCTCGGACCCGACTCAAGAATATAGTAATAGCATACAACACACGATCACGGATTTTCTAGCCAGGGAAATAACCACACACTCTGAGCACCGGTTCCTAATGCCTAAAAATAAGCAAGCAGGGCGCTTCTACCTTCTTCCGAAGATTCATAAGGTGTGCAGAGATAAACTGTTTATCGCGCAAATCCCAGGCAGGCCTAAAGTATCTAACAACAATACACCTACTGAGTCGCTATCAACGTTTCTAAATCATTATTTATCTAAAATACCATCTAACCTACCGTCTTTTGTTCAAGATACACCTCATTTCCGTCGAATAATAGATTCTATTAACGAAACACAAACACTCTCGGACCAGAGCGTTCTGGTGACATTAGATGTCTGCTCCTTGTATACGAATACCTATCGCTGAAGGGATTGAAGTGGTCTCAAAATCATGCATAGAAAGCAAGCAAACACAAAATGCTGATGTTTACCTATCATTACTGAAATTAGTCCTGACACTAAATTATTTTGAATTGGATTCGTCCTACTACCTGAAAACTTTCGGCACTAGTATGGGAACCCCTTCTGCGCCAACATACGCCAACATTTTTATGGGACAGTTAGAATCAGAGCTGTTGGAATCATGTCCAGTGAAGCCTTCCACCTATCTCCGTTACATAGAGGACATATTTATCATCTGGGAACATGGCGTAAGTACACTAAACGCATTCATTGACCACTGTAACAAGTTTCACTCTAGTATTAAATTCACCATGCGCCGTTCTTCCAGTGAAATATCTTCCTAGACACGACGGTATCTATTGAAGCATGAAAATTAAAGACGACGCTTTACAGAAAACCAACAGACAGCCAGCAATACCTAGATTACACTAGTCATCACCCGCGACACTGCAAACAAGCGATATTTGTAGGACAGGCGATCGCGTATTAGAAGGATCTGTAGCGATGACAGCGACTATGTTCACCACTTAAGCAACCTAAAGGAAACATTAGTAAAAAAAAATTAACCGCAGGATGCTTAAAACAAGGTCTACAACGAAGCATGTCAACTAGATATGAAATCACTAGCTCAAAGGGCCCCCGTAGCACAGCCCAACCAGCCACCAGCATGTATAACGAAATACTCAAATGCGCTACCAAACAAATAATATCCTCCGTAAGTATTACCCAATACTGGCAAGCAATACTGGCAATACTGGAACTTTAAGGACATGTTAATGCATGCACAATTAAACCCTCATTCTACTGCCCACATAACACCCTGTTCTCGTCCAAGGTGTAAGACTTGTAAACACCTTCAAGATGACGTTATAGTTAAAAGCACCGGAAGTTATCACGTCCATCATATCAAATCTAGTTTTACCTGCACTAGTTCAAACGTTATCTACATGATCAAATGATCATATTGTCAAAAACGGTACATGGGCGAAACGGCACAACCTGGTAATGTTAGATTAAACGGTCATCTTGCGGACGCGGCGAAGAAGTTACCCAAAGAGGTGGCGCAGCATTTTAATGTAGCAGGTCACAATTTCGAAGATCTGAAACTTTGCATACTTCAGTCAAACTTCCGGTCCCCAAGGGACAGAAAATATACAGAGTCATACCTTATTCACAAGTTCAATACACTCCAGCCAGCACGTATTAACGTTTCTAAGGGGGCTCTTGATTCGGTATGGTACATACACAGCGGAAACCAACGATAGTTAAGCCCTTCTTCGAGGAATTTCGAACGTACTACTGTTAAAATGACAATAGTACCACTGACAATCATTCAGCGAATCGTACACCCCCCCCCGCTTTTTGTTCCTTTTTTTCCATTTTTTTCCCGCCTTCCTTATGATTCATACAGTTTATCACGGCGGCCTCTCCCCTCCCCCACCCCCACTCTGGAGGAGGCATGAAGCATATTGCCACTTGCGTTTCTTATTATCACTTTTGCTGCATTCGGCTTTCGCCCACAAAGACTGTCAGCAACGCTCAGCGCAAACTGCGTCTCATTGTGCGAGAAGCTTCGGCATTATTGTAGATCGCTTTGTTAAGTTTGCGCGCAAGAAGCGAACACTCGAGCTTATTCTAGAGCTTGCGCGACAACCAGCGATAACGCTGGAATATTCGACGGAACATGTATAAATGCCAACGCGCTTCACCGCTTGTCAGTTGTTCGACGGTCGACGTTCTGTTCGCCGCTATCAGTGTATTGCTGTAGTTTGACTTTCCGTTTCGCGGCCACAAGTTCGGCCAAATGAAAAGTTTGATCTCTGACGTACTGACTGCTGCCTTCGTCGACGTCACGACCACGTGACATCTGGTGGAGGTGCTGCTCGTTCATGTACCGGACGTCCCCGTCAAGCCGTGAACCCAGCCCACGTCACGAAGAAGACACCGACACCGTCAGCGACAGTCGAGTCAGCCGCAGACTGAAAGGAGTACCTAGAGTGCCTCGATGTCCTCCTCACCCGCGGGCGAGAGGACATCGAGGCACTCTAGGACTACCCCCCAATAAGGACCCCTATCGGACAAACCTAGAGCCACGGCGACGAAGACAAGAAGCACAATGACGACCGCAGTGTCCCCTGCAGCGATAGTGATGCAGCCGCCCAGGGAGCCGCGGACATTCCGTGGTTCACCATGTGAAGACCCCGAGACCTCGCTGGAGACGCTTGAAAGGGTCTCGACATTTAACAACTGGAACTCCGAAGACAACCTACGCCACGTGTACTTTTACTTGGAAGACAGCAAGGATCTGGTACGAGAATCGGGAGTCCGCACTCCGTACCTGGGAGCTCTTCCGCGGCAATTTTTTGGCGACGTTCACGAGGGTCGTCCGAAAAGAAAGGACCGCGGCCTTGTTGGAGACACGGGCGCGGCCATATATATATATATATATATATATATATATATATATATATATATATGTATTGTAATGATGAAGAACGGCACATAGCACTAGCGCGCGATCGGCTTGTGCGAGGAAGAGATAGTCGAGGCCAAATAGAACAGCCGGCCTATTGAACAGGCGTTTTGTCTATGTCTCTTGTTTCTTTGCATTACAATGGCGCAGTCGTCGAAAACGAAGCCTTAAGGCCCACACCGCCTGTGCTCGTGCGTCATCGGTGTTCCAGAGCCGCCATCCAAGGACAGCCGTCCGCGCTTCCTCGGCCATGGAACCGGCCTACCTGCCGCCGCACCAAGCGCTGTTCCGGGACGGCGTCCATGCCTCCTCGGTACCTGTCAACCTGCCGGCGCTGATAGCACCATCTGGGGACGGCGTCCAGGCCTCCTCGGCGGCTTTACTTCAGTTTACAGACGCCGCGCTACCGGTTCACGACCTCACGGCGCCCAGGATCTTTTCTGGGAACGCAGCTCACGCTTCCAAATTTCCAAAGGTGTGGATCGAGTAGCAAAGAGTCTACCAATATCTGAGCCGCCAAGAGACGCCGTCCACGCTCCCTTGGCCGTGGATCTCGCCGGCGTGAGTACTGCGACCGCCGCATACTCCGCGCACGCGATTTCCTGCTCATCGGGCGCCTCACCCGACAGAGTCGCGGAGGTCTTGCATGCCTTCACGCAACTGTCTAAGCAGCTCGACGTCCTGGCGTCGACCAACTCCGTGTTCGCATCTACCGCTTCATCATCGGCTGTTTGGGCAGTGCCGGAGTTCCGAGGCTTCCAGGACGACGCTGCCCTGTGGATTGAGGCCATCAATTCTTTCGGCTCTCGCCATGCCTGGCACGACAACCAAAAATGGCTGGTGGCTATAGACCGCCTTCGCGGTGGTGCCGAGGCATGGCACAAGTACGAATGTGTCAAGCAGCGTTCCTGGACCGAATGGAGTGGCAGGCTCATTGCTGTTTTCGGCCGGCCGGATCGACGTTACACCACCAGCTCCACCATATCAAGCCACACACCACCAAACGCGGCCACTTCTAACCGTGCAGGTCCACGTGCTCGGAATCGGTGAGCTTACGGCTCTTGTGCAAACTGGCGCTCCACGCACGGCGCTGCACCGACGCCATGCCCCAGCGGACTCGATCCATGGCCTGAGGCACCCCTGCGTGGCCTCGGTGGTTGCGCTTTTCCTGTCGGGGCGCTAGACCTGCACCTCCAAACCGAAGCCGGGAGCAAGTTCCTTGCCGGCGTTCCCGTCTTCAAGGACCTGCCCGCTGATATGATCCTAGGGGCTGACTACCTCCTCTCTGGCGAAGTTCGCCTCACCGTAGATTCTTCTGGAGTCAACCTCAGCCGCTTGACTCCAAGTACCGCATCATCCCAATGCTACCAAGTCGACAGACCACAATCCGAAGTGTCTGCTGATACCAAAATCACCTTCTGTGACCAGGCGGACGAACATCCACTGGCTTCACGGCAGTCACCGGCCGAGGGTGAGAACGCTTCGCTCAAGAAGCCAATACGGAGACTATCGATGCGACCCGAGCAGACGTAGCCGGCATCGGCCATTCCGCAAGCCTTGCGCTCCAGGCCGACGGAGCCAGTATCGACCATTCCGGCAGCCCCACGTGCGAGTCTGCTGACGACGGCAAGTGCTTTACTCTGACAACTGGTACACCACCTGAGCGCCGCGCGGATCAGGGCGAAGTGGCTCTCGCCGTCGTGGGATCCGCCACTGACCGGTCGGACGGCGACCAGCTCGAACAAAGTAGTGAGATGCCTTCGAAAAACTTGAAGAATTCCGACGTGGAACGAAGCTACGAGGGCGTTCACGTGTACGGACGCGGTTCGGAGACACCAGAGACCACCTTTTGTCCTTGTTACAGCAGAACTAACGATTGCAGAAACAGCAACGCAGACGCTGCTACACCGAAGCACGACCACGCTCCACAGCTTGTCCAAGCTTGTACTCATTCTTCGCTGTGCAAATATTTGCCTGCCCAGCGCGCAAACGGGGATGGAGACCAGCGCCCCAAACTGCTGCAACAAAGTTGTCAGCTGAGCGTGCAGCGACCACTACGGCACAGCCAATTCCGCCCTCCTGAGTTGTCTTTGAGAGAACGTCCTGACAGGCTGCAGCGTTGGAAAGACCGACCACTGAGGTGCAGCCAATGCAGACCACCAGACATTAGTGCTGCAGATGCCGGTGAAGTGTCCAGGACGGCTACAGACAAGACAATGTTGACAGGATGCCATACTAGCAGCATGGCCGTGTGTAATGATGAAGAACGGCACATAGCACTAGCGCGCGATCGGCTTGTGCGAGGAAGAGATAGAGGAGGCAGAATGGAACAGCCGGCCTATTGAACAGGCGTTGTGTCTCTGTCTCTTGCTTCTTTGCATTACAATATATATATTATAAAGGAGATTTATTGGGCGTCGATTTATTGTAACGAAGACGAAGTACTCCGGCGCAGAAGCAGCAGCATCGAGGGTGCAGCAGAGCCTCGCGCTAGCGGACTGTGCTCGGTGCATTACGCGACCAACGATAAGCTCGACGCCCAATAAATCTCCTTTATAATTATATATATATATATATATATATATATATATATATATATATATATATATATATATATATAACAGCCACAAAGGAAAATAACTTTTTTCCGAAGCGCGAAATCGAACGGGCGACCCGCGCTCCGCAGCGCGAGGCGTTAGACGGCTAGGTCACGAGGCGTACGTCTTTCGGCATGCTACCGGCGAGATATTTATATACACCATTTACTTCAGCGTGCTTTCTTGGTCACCAGCGAGATAGCGCAAAAGGCGCCAGGGGCTCGCTTTACAGGTCGTCGCCCGGCTCTTTGAGATGCGCTCGCGCCTCCTGCCTCGCCAGGCGCACTTAGCCCTACAGGGCGTGGTCGCCCGGGCGCGCGCTTTTCTCGTGAGGGGGGTGGTTTGTATGTCTCGTGCTTTCACCGCGATGCCCGCGCTAAAGGTACAGAGCATACGAAGGTCACTTCGCTCGCTGCAGCGGCCGAATTTGCGAAAGGAGTGCGCTGTTCAAACAGAAAGAAGTAACAACTGTTACAGTTGCTGGCTCGCGCTCGTCCTGTGTATACCTGTGCGTTCGTTTCGTGGGTCCTTCTTTATTTTTGAGCAGCGCGCTTTAAGTGTCGAGCTGTGACGCATGGTAGTTCGCACTCGTCCTGTGTGTTTTTCGTGCGTCCTTCGCGCTTGAGCGACGCGCTGGAAATGGCGAGCTGTTTCATTGCTATCGCATTCATTGCTCGCCGTTGCGGCGAAACTGTGACTTTTTTGTCTTCGTTCGCCGTTACGGGGGAAGCGAAAGATCCGTTGGCCTTTCGCATGTGAAACAGTACACAGTGACGCACAGCAGCGTGTCATAGCAGTGAAACAACTGATCTAATAACTTAAACACCAACGCGTTTGCAGCACCGTCCCCGCGCGATCCGCCTGACACTTTAGATCTAATATGGCTCCCCGCGAACGAACAAACGGCGGCGCGGTCAAAATGTGTCTCCACCCTGGAAGCGGAAGCGCTGGCGTCGAGGCACCGTACAAATACCCATAAAGTAAAGCTCTTGTTTGCGCTAGTTGGTGCATTCTTGAACACATATGGTAGGGCTGCGCGAAAAAACACGAACGAAGGGAAGTACACAGGAGGGGCGCAAACTTCAACTGTAATACTGAAGGCCAAAACACCTCAATATGAATAAACATCAGCCTAACACGTGCCTAAAAACCAATTTTAAAAATTCTGTATCAAAATACTATAGCACAAACGCCAAACAGGAAGCATTGAGGATAGCAATATGCAGAATAACACAAGTCGCCTGTTTCCAGTGTCTGCGCATGCCACTGATGATCACTGTTATTCTGCATATTGCTATCGTCAATGCTTGTTGTTTGGCGTTTGTGCTGTAGTCTTTTATTACGGCATGTTTTTTTGTTATTGGTTTTTAGGCACATGTTAGGCTGATGTTGATTCACAGCTGCTTTGGCCTTAAGTAGTACAGCTGAAGTTTGCGCCCCTCCTGCTGACTTCCCTTCGTACCATACGTGTACACATACCCGCGTAGCGCTACCTATTGGCATCGTCAGACTTTCTTTATTCTCTCGCTAAGGTTGATGAACGAACCGAACAGAGCTTAATTGCCATGCACCGCAGGTCTCTCGGTGGGCTTCCTGACACACTATTTGAATGACCGGATCCTGGTGGTCATGGCAACGCTCATCTCGGCCACGGGTTTGGTGCTCTGCTACACCGCCACCTCGATGGTGCAAATTAACTTCTACTACAGCATCAGCCAAGGTGGGTGCAGTGACTGCTCGAGCAAAGCGTCCCATGGCTTCCCCACCAAACAGAAGGCGCGTGCGGGGAGGCGTGTTTCTCATAAACAGGTGCATTTCACTCGAGACGCCTGACTGCTGCCCTTGAATGAACACCAGTTTTCTTAGGCCGGCAGGAGGAAGGAGTATCTGTCTTCACATGGGCGGCGTGAGGCTTTAACTGCAGAAAATTGTAAGGCATTCTTTTATTCAGGGCCGGCCATATCTGCGGTGCATCAGATTAGAGCAAAGTGCAAGCATATACGCGGTGTCCGAACGGTGTCCCAACTATCACGCAGTAAAATTTTAAACAAGAGGAACGGCGTTACGAGAAGCAAACATTGTGCACATGGTTTCCACTACACAGGAGTAGCCACTACTAATTGTTTGTTAATGAGGTTTAATTGATTAGTTGTAATTAATATTGTAACTTGTTAAGTGCTCACCGCATAGTTGAAATGTCAATGATGCATGCTTAAGTGATATTTAACTTTTCCATTTATAGCAGCACGCTAATTGCGCGCTCATTTTTTTCTGACTGAAAAAGAAAGCGGGCGAAATATGAAAATATCACACGACTAAACTGTACAAGGAAGCAGAGCCCTCAAACATATCAAGGAACGATTGTAGAGAAAAAAAGCCGGCAGATCCCACGCATTGTGGGAATCGATGTAATGTGAAGCAGCCAGCAAAGAGCTGCATACATCGTCTTGTATGTCGTTTAGCAAAATGCGTGTCATGGTTTTCATGTTAACTCCTATTATTTATGTTCGTCACGCAGTAACGTCGCGCAATACCAACTTCGGGGTAGATCAAGCTAGCGAAACGGCCGCCAGCGCACCATGAGCCTGGCACGTAAGTCATGCTGTACATGACTTTCGTGTTAACTCGTGGTATTTATGTTCGTCACACAGTCACGTCGCGCAATACCAATTTCGGTGTATATCGAGCTAGCGAAACGGCCGCTAGCGCACCATGAGCGTGGCACGTGTCATGCTGTACATGACATGCGTGTCATGATTTTCATGTTAACTCGTGTTTTTATGTTCGTCACACAGTCACGTCGCGCAATACCATTTTCGGGGTAGATCAAGCTAGAGAAACGGCCGCCAGCGCCCCATGAGCGTGGCACGTAAGTCATGCTGTACAGCGGTGAGCACTGTTAGGGTGAACACGCGAGCGCGTGGCCGACGGCACTATCAGCGCCGCGTAACAGCCATCGTTGGAAACATTGCACATGCGCAGCATGTGCTTTGCGATACACTCTTTCCACCACGCGCACTGCGTCATAGATATGCTTGTTGGGGATACGCTTGTGTGCGCGCGGTGGAAAGAGTATTTCGTAGAACGCATGATGCGCATGCGCAATGTTTCCACCGATGACCGTTACGCGGCGCCGACAGAGCCGTCGGCCACGCGCTCGCGTGTTCACCCTAAGAGTGCTCACCGCTGTACATGACTTTCGTGTTAACTCGTGGTATTTATGTTCGTCACACAGTCACGTCGCGCAATACCATTTTCAGTGTATATCGAGCTAGCGAAACGGCCGCTAGCGCACCATGAGCGTGGCACGTGTCATCCTGTACATGACATGCGTGTCATGATTTTCATGTTAACTCGTGTTTTTATGTTCGTCACACAGTCACGTCGCGCAATACCATTTTCGGGGTAGATCAAGCTAGAGAAACGGCCGCCAGCGCCCCATGAGCGTGGCACGTAAGTCATGCTGTACATGACATGCGTGTCATGATTTTCGTGTTAAATCGTGTTATTTGAGTTTGTCACACAGTCACGTCGCGCAATACCAATTTCGGGGTAGTTCAAGCTGGCGAAACGACCACCAGCGCCCCATGAGCGTGGCACGTAAGTCATGCTGTACATGACATGCGTGTCATGATATTCATGTTAACTCGTGTTTTTATGTTCGTCACACAGTCATGACGCGCAATACCAATTTCGGGGTAGATCAAGCTAGCGGAACGGCCGCCAGCGCCCCATCAGTGTGGCACGTAAGTCATGCTGTACATGACATGCGTGTCATGATTTTCACGTTAACTCGTGTTATTTATGTTCGTTACTGTCACCGATCTCGGAGGCGTGTGCGTTGTAGATTGAGAAGGCGCAGGTAGGCACAGCAAACATAATTTAATTGCACACAAGAAAAACTATGAGAAAAACACTCAAAACAATTAACAATGAAATTCTTACAAAGAGAGCAATATGCGAAAATAAACACAATTCTCAGTACTTCTACACCTCCGACTCGCGTCGCTACTAGAGTCTGTCTGGCCACTTAGGCCTCGCCAATGGAACACTCTTACTTGGTTCCGTTACACGCCGTAAGTCCAGCCTCTGTTGTGCTGGTTCCCCAGCCGATGTCGCCGACGATCCTCTGTCGTCCCGATGAACTGTCGTCCTGATGCATAACAGACCACGAAGCTGCCATAAGCCTTTTCCCAGTCGCTGACGTGGCAAGGCGTCTCTGTCGCTTGGGACTAAGTCCGAGCTCGGCCCCTGCTGTACCGATGACGTGGCGTCCCGGGGATTGTTGCTGGCTGAAGCTTGAAGGGGGACTGCTGCTGGTGCGCCCGGAATTGCCGCAAGGTGCTGCAGCACGTCCGAGGAGCCTCGCCCAAGCGTCGTCGAGGTCAACGGCCACGCCACGGAGTGCCAGCGTCACGGCCTCCGGAATCGAACGCTCGCTGCCTTCCCGTTGACAGAACGTAGCTGCCAATGCGACCTTCTTCTTCAGTAGCCACGCAAACAATGCCAGCTCATCGAACTGCTGCCTTCGTTCACGGCTCGTGTCACGCGCATCGCGCCGTGTGCTACCCTGCACGCGCTCGTGCCTGTTCCGCGTGCTTCTCCTCCTACTTCGTCGTCTTCGTCGTCCATACGTCCTCTCCTTACTCGTGACAGTTACACAGTCATGTCGCAAGATACCAATTTTGGTATATATCAAGCTAGCGAAACGGCCGCCAGCGCCCCATGAGCGTGGCACGTAAGTCATGCTGTACATGACATGCGTGTCATGATTTTCATGTTATGACTTGTCATTTGTGTTCGTCATACAGTCATGTTACACCATACCAACTTTGTTGTACATTCGATTAACCAAGCGACCAGGAGAGCACAAAGTCGTAGGCGGCTAGATAGATAGATAGATAGATAGATAGATAGATAGATAGATAGATAGATAGATAGATAGATAGATAGATAGATAGATAGATAGATAGATAGATAGATAGATAGATAGATAGATAGATACGCTTAAAGTCGTAGAAGTTCGCTAAGAAATGCTTCGCATTTAAAAAAAAGTTGTCACCCCATCACTCCGGGCGCGTTATCAATCGGCCGTGAGATAAGGATAATGATAGCGGCCTAGAAGCGAGGAATCTCTAACATTGCGACACAGTTGTTGTTGGCGCTCGCCCCGTGCCATTTCCAAAGTGCGCAGCGCTGTCTCTGGCGGCGGACAGCAAGCAAGCAATCGGTTTGCAGCAGGCTTATTTGAGAGCGCTGCTTTCTTTTGCGGGTGGGAGGGTAGTCACGTGGTATTTTTCACATTTCACCGGCTTTGTTTATCAATCGTTTATCAACGTGAAGAATACGCTGCTGGAAATAGCGCAGCAAGATATCATTTAAACATGCCTACATATGTGCCTCACTGACTTTTTGGTCATTAGGCTTGTCGAGTTACAAAGTTTTCTTAAAACTGATCAAGCCATAAAATAATAGCGGCTACTGTAGTGTAAAGGGGACAGTATGCACTTTGTTTGCTTTTTTAAATCGTACGTGCTGCGTGGGACACCCGGTATAAACGCGATTGGCGAGCAATGGCGACGAGGTACCGCGAGGCCTGTTTCTAGCCTAGTGAGCAACTTGCAGTCTTGCTGCTCGCAGCAAGAAATGCAAATAAGCTCTCGCTTGTGTGCCATAATTTCTCGGGTTCTACGTGCCACGATAAGAGTCGCGCGGCATGTGTAGCGCAAGGCACAGTACTCACGGATTGAAATGGGACAATTTAGGGTCAAGTAATGCGCATGTTTTCGTTTCTACCGTCTTCAGTTCGAGTGATGTCGGAGTATTTTCGACTCGAACGCGTAGGTCAGCCGCAACATTATCTTTAGCGATCATATTCGTCGCGACATGACATGGCTATCTCGAGCAATCGCGCATACAAGTCGTTATACTAAAAATTTTCATGTCATGTTTGAATCCGTGAGTACAGTATACACTGATGTCTCGCGTGTTGACCAAGTATCGGTCTGTCATTATAATTTAAACGTTTCTTTCGACGCTGTTATTTGATGGCGCCATAGGAGGTTGCATATAGTAGACGTATACAGTTGTCCAGGCCGCAATTTTCTTTTTTTTCGAACAAGTTTTTCTCCCTTTTTTTCCCGTGCGTGTGCTTGCTCCGCGCCGTGATGACGCGACTGCCCCAATCAATCGCGTCACTTGTAGCAGGACACTGCATTGCAGGACGGGATACACAAAGAGCGAAACACACGCACGAGTCGCATTTGTCCCGTCCTGACAGTTCCACCTAAATATCTATCGACTCGCCTTATTAAGAGAACAAAGACGGTGCTGCAAAAGAGCCGTCCATTCTTGTCAAACGATATCGATGTCGACGCATACTATTGCAAGCGGCCGTCTATGTTTCGTCGATGCTTGCAAGAGGGAAAGGCTCACACGAGCGCCCGTCATGCCACTGGCGCCTGAGGTGTCGGTTCGTGAAGGGCCGAAGGATGCAACCCGAGTTTGCTGTTCATATTATCAGTAAATTTCGAGTGAGGATATAAGGCTGCAAACACAGGTTTAGTCCGTGAGATTAAGATAAAGGGCCAATATCTCCACGCACCACCAAACAAATGCAAAAACAATAGCGGGTTTTGTCCGCGAACGCACCCGGGCCGTTCTGGCCTCGCCACTCCAGTTCCAGCTTTTTTCCCTTGATAGGACAACCATAGACTTACGTAGCAAACCAATATTTTGAGGGCTTCGTGTGTACTGGCGGCGAGGAGTTACGGAGTCGCCCTCTATCGGATGCGCCTCGATTGCGTGCTAGGCAGGATGCCGCCGGCGCGCGCCCCATAGGTTTTGCTGTAGGCGCTCTACAAAATCACCTCGCGGAAGCCCTCCGGGACATTTCTGCAGCTACTTTCGAAAAGAAATATGTTCTTTCCTGTGAAAAGAATAATTTTTGACGAACAGAAAGCACAAGATAGTGTACAGTCGCTGTCTCTCTGCAGAAAACCGAGCGGTCACCGCGTTGGAGAACTCCGAACCGGTTTCTTGCGTGAAAGGTAGTCACTCGCAGAGTGCAAGATATGTGAAATATCTCATTAGAGTAGACTGCCCGTATAACCAAACGGAGCATATCAGAAAGAGCCTCAAGCCAGCGATCGCACGAGTTCGTGACGACTGACGGTGCCTCTGCATGTATGAGCGTCTGCATCTATGCTCGTACTGATGGTTTCGCTTTTGCTACGAGCGCGTTTTGGCACCGCGCTGTGAACTTTAGACCGCAAAATATGAGAATTTGTGAGTACACAAACAACTACTGTTGCGCGGACGCTATCAGGGCAGTTCAAAAACAATTTCGTTACAACTACGGCTTCGGTGCGCATGGCAACTTTGTGATGTGCCATCCCGACGATTCAGTTTTTTTTTGTCTAAATTCGTGTACGTTTCACTGTCATTTGACAAGCTGTCTCGCACTGCGTATTGATCGGCCTTCTCAGCGGGCAAATGCCGCTGCTTCTGTTTCTTTATTCAGTGCACTCGTTTCGTTTGGTGCTCACATAAAACGCGAGCAAATGCGATGCCTTTTTTTAATGCTTCTTAATTATCGTTCCATTTGCATTCCAGTGAACTTGCCGCTCTCTGTCATCAACAAATTCATAGACCAAAGCTTTACCACTTCGAGATTGCTGGTGGAAGGAGAAGTAGTCTACGAGACCGAGCATGGTAGTAGCATGCAACGTCAAGGAAAAGAAAGAAAATACAGTAACGTTCGCCGGACTTGTTCTGCAAACGTCGGCTGTGAACTAGGACGCACGTGAACGTGAAGTAACGGTGAATAAAATAGAAGTTATTGCAGCAACCAGCAGCCGCAACACAAGAAAGTAAATATTTGACGAGTACCGCAGCAATTTTGGCAGCAGTGTCGTGTTTAACGCCAACAGGGTGGCATCTTTCCCACGTAAATAAATGAGGCTCCAAGAAAATACATGGGGTTGGAGAGGCCCAACGTCAGTTTGAGATTGACACAAATAAATGTGGGACATATTGTTTGCGTCAGGGGAACGCAAGCTTGACTGAAAAAATGTTATTGCCAACATAAATGCAGCATTTCACTCTCTCGCTATGTACGTCCACAAGCAAACGTCGCGTAGCTTATGAAGGCGAAAGCCAGATGCCTCTTCAAACGGGAAGATTGACCGTCGCGGCGCCAAGACGAGTGACGCAAAAAGTAATCGTCACGTGATGAGGTCAACATATGACGTCATCATGACGTCACAGACCTCATAAATTTGCAACTTCATTATGACATCACCATGACGTGAGATAACGGGATGTCGCATGATGACGTATTCACACGACATGTTTCCTTTGCATTGCCTCCGTGAGCGGTCACGCAGGCCGTGCAAAACCGCGTTCGGTGCACAACGCTTTTGGAGGGGGGCGCGGGAGAATCAGTACATCGAGTGACAAGAAGAAGAAGATGGCTTTCGCCTTCTAGTCATCTTTAACGAATGCATAAGGGACCCTGTGCGTGTTTTAATTCAACGTATCTAAACAATGACTTGCGCATCTGCAGCCGATTTTGTGGACGCTGAGCACGGGGCCGACGATCAAGAGGTCTAGAAGAACTTGTTTTTGGGCGAGTTGGTGCCTTAGTTTGCTGAGCATATCGTAAGTGGCGCGAAGCTAGGGACATGAAAAAGGGCCGGAGGAAAGAGACAGAGGAGCGCCAAACTACCAAATGTTTATTGCCAGCGCAGGCTGAAAAACAGGTAAACTTCCACACATGCGCAGTGGAGTGGAAGAGTTACCCCAAACATGACATCACGTGAGCAGTTCATTAAAGAAGGACAACTCAGACTGAAAGAGAACAATGGATGTGTCACTGACACAAGCGGACCCTTTACTTCTAATATGATACGCCTCTAGTAATTCCCTTGCTGTTTGATCTCTGCTTTTGCCGATAATCCTAGCTTGCGCAAAACGTGGCGCACACGCGCATGACCTGACATGCGCGGGAAGGTGCGCACCATCACTCTTACCTATGCTGTTGGCATGCTCCCTGAGGCGGTCGTTGATACACCGACCCGTTTGACTGATGTAGGTCTTGCCAAAGCTCAGGGGAATTTCATATACAACCCCTTCGGCACAACGCCTGAAAGGTTTTACGTGCCTCTTTTGGCACCCTTGCTCCTTAGCACGAGAGATTCGTCGGCACAAGTGCGCCAGTTTATTCGGAGCGGAAAACACAACAGGGATTGCGAACCTAGCGGCCACCTTCTCGAGGTTGTGGCTCAATTTGTGCAAGTACGGCACCACCTGTGGTTTGACGCGCTCCTGTTCTCTCGAGTGCTCTTCCTGAGTGCTGAAGTTCAGCTTCCGTAGCAGAGATTCGGCAACGGCATACAAGACCACCCGAGGAAAGCCAGCCTTTTCCAGTCTGCCAATCTGATTACACAGGCTGGTCTGCATCATGTGCGGACACGATCTGCGCAGCGCGGATTGAAGGCAATGCTGAGCAATACTACGTTTTACAGTCTTAGAATGCGCGGAATAAAATGGCAAAAGCTCTTTTTTACTGCGAGGCATGTAAGCACAGCAAACATGATCGCTTTTCTTCTGTTTTTGGCGCTCTTCTTTGGCGCTCTTCTGTCGCGTTCTTTGGCGCTCTTCTGTCTCTCTCCTCCGGCCCTTTTTCACGTTCCTAGCTTCGCGCCACTTACGATATGTTCAGCAGATCAAGAGGTCGCACAGGAGGGTTTTGAGATGGTATCGCGCGTGGTAAAAAGTAGTGCCTTTTCCATCCTGTGGCAGATAAGCATCATTTGCCGGCGGGAAGCGCGCGTGAGCCATCGTCTCAGTGCGCGCTGTCTGCTACTCACCGAATATCGCAGGCCCGACGCAGTAACGAAAGTCTTCGTCGCGGAAGTGCTTGCTGCACACAAGACTCGTAGCCGATGGCTACTTGCCGGTTCTTAGCTTTACAACCCATGCATTCACGCAGTTTCTTGTCCAGCGGTTACCGGTGCAGGCTGACACTGGGCTCCGTTGCGTAGGCCCGGCACTGCGGCACCGAGCGGTAGAGCCCCATGTTCGTCGCCTTCGGAGGCAGCCACTCTATTAAAATGGTTTCAATTGAGCAGAAAATGCGAGAAAACTTCCGTATTTGAACAGACACCAGCGCATGTGGTGCTTGAAACTCGTTTTCAAAGCACGCGGCAGCGCTCCACAAGCAGCCGGCGCGGCCGCTGAGACCACATGATCCTGCCAAGCACGTCACGCCGACGGTGGCGCCGGCGTTTCCAGTGGTGGGCCTCGAGGCCAATACCGAAACCACGATATGGTTATAAGGCGCTCTCGAGCATGAATATGAGGCGCTCTCGAGCACGCTCTCCAGCATGAAAGCGTGCAGGGTACCGGCCGTCTCCTGAAGTTACTGAAGGGACGTGGTCGAGGGGAATGCAGCAAGGTCCGTGCGCAAGGAGTTTAGAGCCTCATGCAGTGCCGTTAGGAGCTGGCGAACAGAATTGAAGCGGCTATCTAGGCGCCTCTCGAAATCCGCTTGAGCCGTTTTGATGGCTGCTTGGATTTCCTCACAAAGGTGTAGAGACCTAAGAGGCGTGGTGTGCCTCTTGCGCTTGCCGACGCACCCGTCGGCGGGTTGAGTGTCCATGAGATATGATCATATGAGTGTCCATGTCCTAGGCGGAGGCGGTGGATGAGGGAAGAGGAGATAAGCGGTCGAGGGCTGCCTCGAGCTTCTGTTCAACCGTGCTCTGCTGGGCTTGGAGGGACGTGATTTCAGTCTTCTGTACCTGTAGCAACGAACCTTGTGCGGCAAGTTGTCGTAGAGAGGCGTTTTCCTGCTGCAGTGCGGCGACCTGCGGCGACGGAAGTGCTGGTGGAGCACCGCGGGAGGACCACGCTGAGTGAGTGGGCTGAGAAGCTGCTTTGGGCGCCGTCACGGCGAGGGATGGGAAAACTGCAGTCGTCTTGGCGGGTGGAAGGGGCACCTTCGGTGGCGGCGCAGTGCTGCGTGCCATTGCATTCTTAGGGGTCGGCGCAGCGTCTGCGGGTTGCTGTGACGAGGAGCGATTTGCCGGTGGCAAAGTCATCTGGCGTTGGGGGCGCTGTGCATAGCGATGCTTGCATGTAGAGCTGTGCTTCGAGTGATTCCCGTTACACACGATGAAGCGAGATGTGCATGTGGGCGGTGAGCCCGCGAGGGGCGGGGGATGTGTAGCGCCGCAACGGTGGCACCGATCCTGTCGTGGCTTGGGGCACACGTCGGTGTGGTGGCCGGTCCAGCAGCAATTGAAACAAGGTAATATGTTGGGCGAGTTGGTTTCTAGCTTCCATATTTCACAGCGCAAGACGACAACACAGTAAGGAACACAAGACACACGGAGCGCTGACTGACAACTGATATTTTATTGAAACCAGCCAGTCTTTTATACCACTGGTGGCGAGGAGAAACGGGGAAGGTACATGCGCGGAAGGGTCATTAGTGCCGGGAGAAAACAGACCTGCGTCAAACTTCACAGTCAAGATATTTGATTTCTTTTTGGGACAATGCTACTGAGGGTGCGCTTATACACTTAGCTTGCAACTTCGCTATCACATGTGCCTCCTGTATTTCTCTTGTTAGAGCATCACGATGCTTGCCTATTACTTTGCTGTCTCTGTACATCGGTTCACATGGTTCGCTGTCATTCTCGTCACATGGTTCGCTGTCATTCTCGTCGCGTGGAAGTCGTCTTCTCGGCTCCCAAAAAATTGGCTGGCATGTGCAAAAAGGTTAACCGTAGGAATGGAGAATCACGTGGATGTACTGTCAGGCATGTCAAGCAGTTTGTCGAGTGCAAGAAAGGTGTAATTTATTCCCTGCCGTTTTCGTGTGGGAAAGAGTACGTGGGACAAACTGGACGATGCATAAACCAAAGACTAAAAGAGCACCATGACAATGTCGCACGCGTGGCCACTTGTGGTCACGTTGCCAAACACTGCAGAGATTGTCGATCTGACGAGAGTGACAGCGAACCATGTGAACCGATGTACAGAGACAGCAAAGTAATAGGCAAGCATCGTGATGCTCTAACAAGAGAAATAAAGGAGGCACATGTGATAGCGAAGTTGCAAGATAAGTGTATAAGCGCACCCTCAGTAGCATTGTCCCAAAAAGAAATCAAATATCTTGACTGTGAAGTTTGACGCAGGTCTGTTTTCTCCCGGCACTAATGACCCTTCCGCGCATGTACCTTCCCCGTTTCTCCTCGCCACCAGTGGTATAAAAGACTGGCTGGTTTCAATAAAATATCAGTTGTCAGTCAGCGCTCCGTGTGTCTTGTGTTCCTTACTGTGTTGTCGTCTTGCGCTGTGAAATATGGAATTGAAACAACCCTCAACCTTGTTGTATAAAGGAAGAAGGCGAAGGTAGACACCATGGTAGAGAATCCACCGGGGTACCTTGGTTTCGGTGAGGCCGACCAGAATGTGAGGAGTCTTGCCCATACGGCGGTATCCCACGATGGAAAGAATACGGTTACTAACCTGGAGATCTTCCAGGATGGCTTCGTCCATGAAGTCGTAGAATGCATGGTATAGAATGCCTCGCAGGGCGTCGTCCGGTGGAGGAGCGTAAATATGTACAGTGAAGGTAGTTCTGGACACCGTGCGGGATGTGATGCAGAGGTAGGCTTGCGCACGAGCGGTGACGCTGAGCGTGAAAGTATTGTTAGCCGTGCGGATCCGCACTGTGTCACGGGATCTTGAAAGTTCGCTGCTTGCAGTAAGGCGGAAGTTTTAGGACGACCGATGACGTGAATGGTGTCGGCCGGGAGGCGAGGAATCGGCGCGCGACGGCGGGGCCGAGGTGACGAAGCACTGGTCTGCTTCGATGGCGGCGAAGATGGTGGCGGGGAGGCTGACATGGTGGTGGGCATAATTTTGGCGGTAGCGGCGCGGCGTAATGCCGCGCGGCGTTGCTCTTGCGCGCGAAGGCCTGGCGACTGCCAGGAACCGTCCGATAGTTCTTCGGGAGACGCTTCCTATCCTTTGACAACGTACGTATCGTTGTGAGCAGCCAGGAGACGGACGGCGATGAAGCAGCTGGAGGCCGCACTCGAGCTAGGTTTGAGTAGGCCTAGGTCGGCTCTCCTGGGCCGCCCCAGGAGAGGATCGGGACAATATTGGCGTCGAAATGATCCTGAGAATTTGTTCTACGCACTCGTGAGGAAATTACCTGTATACGGCCTACAGAAAATCTGCGGAGCCGACGTGAGGTGCGCGAGCGCTGGGAAACGCCCCCTGCCATTTTTCTTATTGATGGAGAACATCCCATGGTAATTTCTACTCAAGGCACTTCATTACGTGGGCTATTGCCTCGTATTTTACAATAGGAATGAATTTGAATCCGTCTTCACTTTAGCAAGCATACATTTAAACGTACATGTTTTAACTTCGCTAAATAATGGACACTTCTCAAGAGAAGCAGGTGTGTCGGCAGCACACCTCGAGATCTGTAAAACCTGAGCTAAACTTAAGTGCAACTTAAGTGCATATAACTGTGCAAATGAAGAGGTAAAATATGGAATTTTTCATATCTCTCGCCTCAAGTTCCTTCTCAAGAAATTCTGCGCGCTGAAAATAAACGCGCAGGTCAAGTTGACACTGCTTCTGCCCGCTTAAAAAAATTTTGCAGTGGCTTAGCTCGGCTATGCCAGGATATATGTAGCGTTAGCAAAGGTTCAGCTGATTATTCTGAGCTTTCCAGATTTACGCAGCACGTTTAGCTTTCCGCAGCACGTTTAGCGTTCCTCTGTTCATTCTTCTTACGCTGAAGCGCTAATTGCCAGGCAACTACTTCGGGATCCGATGACATAAGCTTCTCGGCTCTTCTGCGCCGTTGAGCAGCATTTGCGCTCTCCTTCTCCATGGTGTTACCCACCTGCAAACGCCAGTCAGAGGCGCTATTAAGCGGCACCAGCGCACTGTCAGACGGCGACTGCACAGTGTTATGATCGGCCTGCCTGGCTTGGCGCCGCTTTGACGCATGAGACGTTGCGGCTAAGACTACCCTGATTTCTTCCGGGTCAGCGGTTCCAGAGATGCCCCAAGAGCGGCGACAACACGAAGTTCGTTCGTCTAATATTCTCAGGTTGTCTGCGCCCCTCGTAAAACCCTTTGGGCACGCCTGACCGACTGACAGATTAGGAAGAGTTGTTGGCCGTCGAGGCGGCTTGCTTTGTCGTCAAGGTGCCCCGGACAAAGGACCCAGCGTCTGGGAACCGTCTGCGGATGCATTTCCCACGTTCTCCGTGGCGCCTTGTTGCCGCTGTTTCCACAATTCGTGGTCTGCCTCGCGCATAACCATCATTGCAACAGACTACGAAATTGACTTCCACGTAAAACTCAACGTCTTCGTGCTGTGCCGTGTGTGCGCGGTGGGCAGTGTTTTTCCCTCGCCATGGGACGAACTGGACGTGCCTCTTTCTCCTTTCGTGGGTTGGGAAGGAGGCGGCGTTTCACCTTCCCCTTTTGGGGGCGGAGGTGAAGATGGAAATTTTCATTGGACTGTCCTGGCCTCCATTGTTTTTTCCTACAGGGAACCCTGGGAAGGCCAGGACATAAAATGCGAGCGCCGATGCGCTCCCGACAAGCTCTCACAAGTTCTCTCAAGCTCTCACGAGCTCCGAGAAGCTCCCAGAAGCTCGAAAGCTTTCATGACGCTAACCCCATCATGTAGCAACACGCTACCTGTAAATAATGTAATAAACGACTGTTAACAGCTCCGGGCTCCTCTCCTCGACATCTCCCCAGGACTCTGGCTGGCTCCGGTCCTCTGGGCATAACCCTGTTTACATCAACAGCGAAGGCGAATACACCATCTCCCGCTAAAGGGGACCATGAGTAGATGCGAAGCCGGAGCACTTGCACGATCGCGTTCCGTTGGCGTTTGTTGGGCATGCTACCGAGCTCGCGTCGCGGAACGCGAAGAGCGACGCTACGCGCGTCGTATCTTCCATCTAGCCTGGCCGTTAATTCTCACAGGGCGAGCGGGGAACGCGGTCGACAGGCGGGCGAGAGGGGGCAGCGTACGAGAGGAGAGAGAAGGGGAGGGGACGCGCATGCGCTCGAGCTCATCGCGGCGTTGCGCAGGAGAGAATTTCGGCATGTCTAGCCCGCGTTCCAGAGGAAGAGTGGAAAGGGGGAGGGGAGAGGGAAAGTGGAGATGGGAAATGGGAGAGGGTAGATGACAGGAGGGAATGGAGAGGAGGTGTGCGGAGAGGGTATGCGCATGCGCAGTAAGGGTGGTCATGCCGCACACCACCACCGGATTGAGCTCCGCCTTAAGATACTTCGCATCTAATAGCTGCGAGCCGCCATGGCTACGACGTCACCCCTCTCGAATGCGCAGAGCAGCAGCGGCGAGTCGCGCGCGCATGCGCAGCACGGCTAATGATGACCCCCGCGAAACCTGCTCTGGCTAGGCAAGTGTAGGTAACGCTACAAAACAACAGTGTATAAGAAGGCATAAGAATATATTGCACCGAACCTGGTAAAGAATGTAGCTACGGGGCGAACATTGTTTTAAACGGCTGCCACTAGAACTCATAGGTGTAGAGGTAGATAGGCATGTTATTTGTAAAACACAGAATTTGCATAAATGCAGCACTGCGTAAGTTATAATTTTCCTTTCAGATCCTGTCGTTCCTAGAGAGGGCAGACAGGCCGTTATATTAGCCAGATATTTGGTGAAAGGTGGTTAAACAATAGATTCTAAACTTTCGTTTCATTGTCGTGATGGCACATGCGCATGTAAATTGGAAAAATCTGCAGTTTCATACAAACATAAGAACGAAACAAATTTCTCAAGAAATATCAGCATTAATGTAAATGCATGCGTGGCTTGCAATGCATTGCATAAATAAGTGCTAAGCGTTTTTAGTTCGAGCAGATCTACTCAGAAATGACGGCTGCCACTTCTGAAAAGTTTCGCACCTACTTCCGTCGGAACCATCCTTCCACTGTTATCGTCTGCATGTCTTCTACGACGAGGCCCACTAGCTCAACTTTTCTGCAAAGTCACAAGTTTGTGCCTTTGTAGGATTTCTTGTATGAGCCCATGTACTCATGATGAAAGACGGCAGGCGTGTTAACATCGACAACACGAACGCCGACTGCAAAGGCTCATCGGGGCATAGAAGGCACACCTACGCAAGAGGTGATTCCTATCAATCCGGCACGCGTCGGGGCCTACGTGAGTGATACCTGTTCGGGGATTTGATTTCCCCTTTATGCAAGTTAATCGACAGTTGCCTCGCTCATGTGCTACCAGTGCTATCGATACGCCAGGCCTCTACCATTAGATGCGCTACGCATCACCTCTTGCCTGGGCATGAACGATTTTAAATGCCAGGCGTTTCATCGCGAACTGAAGGCACTTGGGCCGTTTCTGTCTGTCTGTCTGTCTGTCTGTCTGTCTGTCTGTCTGTCTGTCTGTCTGTCTGTCTGTCTGTCTGTCTGTCTGTCTGTCTGTCCGTGTCCGTCTGTCTGTCTGTCTAGCCGCCTACGTCAGGGCACCCTCCTGGTCGTCCTTGTAGAGAAATGAGGGCGACGCCGTGGCTGCCCCATCTTCTTCCCTTTAAAAGGATACCCTAATCCCCATGATGACGATACCTACGCCCCCTATACGGCAGTCATTTTCTTCTATTTTCAACACATTCCCGCCAGCGCCAAAATGAGCACGCTAAATCGAAACGCGAGCATTGTCAGCACCTGAAAAATTAACCGACGATTACGATACTCCCAAGTGCGAATTCTGAGCGCAGCTTTATGTACAAGTTTTGGCTATCTGCAGTTGTAGCAATGCACGGCCGCTGCATAAAAAAATGATGGAAAAGGTGCGGCCTGTAGCGTGGCGTCGGAACACCGTCTCGAGCCTAGTTCTCCGCGTGTTCTTTGTGGCGTCACTGCTCGGCTACAACTTCCAATGGAGAAGCGCTTCCGCAGTTGCGATGGTACGCGCGACACTGACACTAATAAGGCTGTCAGTAATGCGATTTATAGTTGCACATTAGAAGTCGAATATTTAGGTCATAATTAAAAGTGCCGATTACGCCACAGGTTGCCACATGTGTGGAAATATTTTGTATAGTGGACGTCAGGGCTGGGCAAAGATACTTTGAAATTGTATCGCGATATGACACAAGATACTCAGGCAAGAAGTACATGAGATACAGATACAAGATACTGCAACACTGATTGTATCCGATACGATACATTCCAATTGTATCTTAAGATACTTCGATACATTCTCAAATTTGTTTATATATATTTATATGTTGCAGCATTAAACGCTTATGAACATAAATGTTCGCTTGAAAATTTAATAACTCCGACCAATTGTGTTTCATTTGAATGAAAACTTACTGTACTGTACTTCTTGTTCAAGGTATATCTGTTTCGCAGTAGCACGGAAAGCCGAGCTTGTTGGTACGAATTCATAGTGCAATAGCGCAACAAGCACAGGGACACAGGCAAGAGAGACGATACAGGCGCCTGTATCGTCTCTCGTGTGTTTGTTGCGCTAGTGCACTATGATATCTGTTTCATTCCGAAACAACTTATTGGCGTTGTTTCAGCTGCTTAACGTGACAGCTCTTTATACATATCGCTGATAGCCGTTCTTGCCTGTAGCTTTTGTAACTGATGGGAGCTAGCCGCTGCTCTACTTGCTGAGC
Source organism: Rhipicephalus sanguineus (assembly GCF_013339695.2). Classification (NCBI taxonomy): domain Eukaryota; kingdom Metazoa; phylum Arthropoda; class Arachnida; order Ixodida; family Ixodidae; genus Rhipicephalus; species Rhipicephalus sanguineus. The sequence continues at coordinate 3,788,344 of NC_051179.1, read as the reverse complement.
AGCAAGTGGGTTGCCAAGTGACCATATGAACTTCAATAAGAAGCCTCCGCACGATGGTGAAAATACCGCTGCGGATGTTCTACCTTGCCGGTTAGCATATTACGGTTTCCGTAATAACGGATCACCGGACAGGTATACGTCACCAAATGTTTCAGACGTATTGTACAGTACGCAAAGCGCTGCAGGACACCGCCGCTTTTCACGTTACTTACACTTATAGATCCGATTACCTGGTGATTAGCAACAATAAAAAGATTCAGGGAAGCCTAAAAAAAGAAACAAATATATCTAAGTAAAATATAAAAGCGGTTCTGTATCAAACACAGCGAATAAGTATAGAAACACGATACAGGAGGCACCCCGAAGTGCTAATAATAATTGTTCCGTTTTACGTCGAAAAACCACGATATGATTATGAAAGACGCTGTAAGGAGGGCTCCGGAAATTTTCACCATCTGGGGTTGTAAAACCTACATATAAGCACGCGGGCCTCTACCACTTTCCCTCCATCGAAATCCGGCTACCGCGACCTTCGGGCCAGCAGTCAAGCGCCATAAGCACTGGTCCACCGCGGCGGGTAACTCCTAATAGCTACGACAGTTAAATTCAGTGCCTATGGAAAATAGCGTAAAGGCGACTCTTTGGGACGCTCGTGAGGAAAGCGGAGCGTTTGGTATAACAGTGTTTCTCGAATATCTTTGCCAACGTATTTAAGATGGCACCAAGTAATTTACGTTATTATAATGCAAGCTCAAATTTGCTAAGATACTTAGCAGTAAGCAGAATTATCGTTACGGTATACTCCAGGCGCGTCCGGATTACTATATATTGGTTCTCAACATCACTTTTACATAACAGTAAATTCAAGTGGAATATAAGTATATAAACTTATATTCCACTTGAAGAAGCAGAGCAGCAGAAATGACGCAGACAGTTAAAACTACGAATAAAGCAGAGACCTTCCATCGGCAACACGTTAAAGGCATATTGCAGTAAGCAGACCGGCAGAAAAAATTAATATAGAGACATAGGTAATGTACGGTATGGAAAAGAAGGACAGCTAAAAAATAACTTCTGCTAACCATCAAATTATGATTTTAAAAGCTCTTTGAATAAAAGAAAAACAGGCGTACGCCAAGATAGTGCGTGTTAGGTGAAAGCTTGTTCTGTTAAATCCAGCATCGGTAACGTTGGTGCTATAGCTGTTATAATCTTGTTTGCATATAAGTCAATCTCATTGCATGTAATGCAAACTTACATTCACGAGATCCTTCAAATCGCTGAAGTGTGAAGGCCACGAGAGACAAAGCAACCCGCCATTCTTGCATTCTTCAGACTTCGTAACGAAGCATCACACAAGAGGAACTTCGATAATGACTTTGGAGCGGCATCAGCATGTGTGCGAAAGACGCCGCACGCATTGTACAGGAGAGTGGCTAAGTGCCAAGTGTCAAGGCACTGACAAAACTGAAAAAGACGATTAAACAAAAATTCGGCTGCGCGCAGACGTTCACGCGCTTGTCTGTCGAGACGACGCGAGCGCCACCTCGTAACTCTGCTCAGCAAATATATAGGGACGCTCAGAGCTTATCGCCTATCCTCGCTGGAAAACTCTTGCGGAAAGATAAAACAATGTCACTGCCTTTAGCTTTATTCTGGTGACTTAGTGGCAGCAGTATCAGCTTGAGAAGTGGAGCTCAGCCAACGTTTATTGCTTCGCAAGGTGGTGGTGCGATCGCAGTATCTTGTATCTTAAGATACACGATACATTCTTCAATATATCGGAAATACAGATACAGATACTTATTTTGCGAGACGTATCGCGATACAGATACACGATACCAAAAAAGCCGGCAGATCCCACGCATTGTGGGAATCGATGTAATGCGAAGCAGCCAGCAAAGAGCCGAATACATCGTCTTGTATGTCGTTTAGCAAAATGCGTGTCATGGTTTTCATGTTAACTCCTATTATTTATGTTCGTCACGCAGTAACGTCGCGCAATACCAACTTCGGGGTAGATCAAGCTAGCGAAACGGCCGCCAGCGCACCATGAGCCTGGCACGTAAGTCATGCTGTACATGACATGTGTGTCATGACTTTCGTGTTAACTCGTGTTATTTATGTTCGTCACACAGTCATGTCACAAGATACCAATTTCGGTGTATATCAAGCTAGCGAAACGGCCGCCAGCGCACCATGAGCCTGGCACGTAAGTCATGCTGTACATGACATGTGTGTCATGACTTTCGTGTTAACTCGTGTTATTTATGTTCGTCACACAGTCACGTCGCAAGATACCAATTTCGGTGTATATCAAGCTAGCGAAACGGCCGCCAGCGCACCATGAGCCTGGCACGTAAGTCATGCTGTACATGACATGTGTGTCATGACTTTCGTGTTAACTCGTGTTATTTATGTTCATCACACAGTCACGTCGCAAGATACCAATTTCGGTGTATATCAAGCTAGCGAAAAGGGCGCCAGCGCCCCATGAGCGTGGCGCGTAAGTCATGCTGTACATGACATGTGTGTCGTGATTTTCATGTTAACTCGTGTTTTTATGTTTGTCACACAGTCACGTCGCAAGTTACCAATTTCGGTGTATATCGAGCGAGCGAAACGGCCGCTAGCGCACCATGAGCGTGGCACGTGTCATGCTGTACATGACATGCGTGTCATGATTTTCATGTTAACTCGTGTTTTTATGTTCGTCACACAGTCACGTCGCGCAATACCATTTTCGGGGTAGATCAAGCTAGCGAAAAGGGCACCAGCGCCCCATGAGCGTGGCGCGTAAGTCATGCTGTACATGACATGCGTGTCATGATTTTCGTGTTAACTCGTGTTATTTATGTTCGTCACACAGTCACGTCGCGCAATACCAATTTCGGGGTAGATCAAGCTATGGCGAAACGACCGCCAGCGCCTCATGAGCGTGGCACGTAAGTCATGCTGTACATGACATGCGTGTCATGATTTTCGTGTTAACTCGTGTTATTTATGTTCGTCACACAGTCACGTCGCGCAATACCAATTTCGGGGTAGATCAAGCTAGCGAAACGACCGCCAGCGCCTCATGAGCGTGGCACGTAAGTCATGCTGTACATGACATGCGTGTCATGATTTTCATGTTATGACTTGTCATTTATGTTCGTCATACAGTCATGTTAGACCATACCAACTTTGTTGTACATTCGATTAACCAAGCGACCAGGAGAGCACAAAGTCGTAGGCGGCTAGATAGATAGATAGATAGATAGATAGATAGATAGATAGATAGATAGATAGATAGATAGATAGATAGATAGATAGATAGATAGATAGATAGATAGATAGATAGATAGATAGATAGATAGATAGATAGATAGATACGCTCAAAGTCGCAGAAGTTCGCTAAGAAATGCTTCGCATTTAAAAAGTATCTAAGATAGTATCGAAGATACATGTATCCTCGATACTGCCCAGCACTGGACGTCATTGCTCTACGTGGCGGTTGCCCGCGTGATCCTATCGCGGGATGTGTCAGCGGGTACCACCTGTCTATCGGAACGGAACGAAAGCCAAGAACAAAAGCGAAAAAAAAAAACGATATTTTTGACCGGAATGAAAACGTAACCGAAACTTTATCATTTCGTTCCGGAGTGAAACTGAATTTTTTTTTGTTTTTCGGTTCACGAGAAAACTTGGCAATCCGGAACAACTGAGGCCGTGCAGCGTGAGCAATTATGCAAATCTCAGGGTACAGTGTTAGCACGTAGCTCAGGCGAAATTCCAAAGCAAACATGTTGAAATTGTGCGAAAAACAAAAACAGTGGCAACCACAGATGTTTATATTAACGCTAGTGCTCTATTGCGCGCCTGTCACGCAGGCCAGCGTGGAGAGGGCATTGTCGGCGCTGAAGTTTGTTACAGCGAAACCTGCTGTGAGATCACGACATCCGATTTTGGCGTCATAGTTGTCCGTCGCCGCCGGTGTCCGTAACCGCTATCGCGTGAAATAAGAAAGAATGAAATGAGAAACCAATTTCAAGGATCGGATGGGATTTTAACCCGCGCCCTCTGCGTGTCAGTGTGAGTATTACACCACAGTGCAAGCTGGTGCTTCTAACTCCTTCGCAAAAATACTCTATACAGGCGTCATGTCGGGCAAGGAATCGTGTTAACATATGTAATATAGCGTGGCAGAACAGTAAACTAACAACCTGGCCTCACACAATGCGAATTGCGCAACGAGTGTGTGGTTTATGGCTTCCAAGCCGTTACGAAGGGCTCAGCCATCATTTGTCACCGTCATCATCCACAGCACAAAGCGCACGACAGGGTTCAACGTCTACACAGTCTGCTTCGGAGGGAAGACCGCTTCAGCTGTTGTCTCAATTGTGATGGTATTAATTACCCAGGTCCTAATTAACACGGTATTCAATAGTTATGTCTTAATTGGTATTGTTTAAATTAACACAGCAATAGCTCAGGCTTATTTAGCGAGGCATTAATTAGAATGGAGCAGGCTAGCATACTCTTAATCAGCTCGATCTAATTACCATGATCTAATTGGCGCGTTCTTATTGAGTGAGGTCCTAATTAGCCTGTCAGCGTACTCCTAACTAGCGTCGCCTTAGCATCGCCCTAATTAAGTCGGTCTCAGTGTGACACGGCTTCATTTTTACCATCTTCGTGAGATGCGGCTTATTTAGCTCGCTCTTAGCATGACGGCTTCATTAGCTTGGTTATATAGCATGTCGGGTCTTAATTAGCTAGGTATACCGCCTAGCTTTTTAGCTAAGGAACTGAGGGCATGTGCTCGGGGAGCGAGCAGACGATGAAGAAGAGGAGGGCGCGCGCCGGCCGAGGAACGCGCTAGATTGTAGAGGCTGACCATGATGATTATACACGTGGCCTCGGCGATTAGCTCCGGCCGCACGCTGTTGAAAGGCGCTCGGCCTGATGTAATCTCGAAGGCCACGGTACTAATTATTCTAAAGAATACTAGTGCAGGCATTAAGCGTTTGAAAATGAGTTTAAGCAGCCCGTACTTTTAAAAATTATCGTAAGTAAAAATTTCTGACACTTTTCTTGCGTGGATGCACTTCTGCACGTGTAACAACAAACAAATGAAGGAAGATGCCTCTGGTTTGAAGCTCCACCCAACTTTGTCGACCGCCCTTGACGGGACGCCGCGTTCCAACGTAACCAATGGAACGCAGCCTGCGCTGAGGACAGGATTTGACCTTTTCGTACTGTTAGCTCGTAAAAAGAGGGTGTCGCCATATCAGAGAGATTCCGAATTTCGCCAAGCTCAAGCCGTCTTGCATAGCAACCCTGGACGGAACTACCAAAGGAACTCGGCATCCTGGCCTCGCGAATCTTGTATGGACCGTCATAGTGCAGTTTTATCAGACAGGCAGGTACCCAGTTGGTTTCAAGGGCCAATCCTGCATGATAAGAATTCAGCATATTTATCGCTTATACGGTCTTGAGAGTCTTCGTTAGGGTACTTTGCATCTGCGGTTCATGTTCTTGTGGCTTCGAAGGCTGGGCCTACAGGACGGATGTCGGGACGGAAATTCGACGCCATGGCCTCGCGATTCTCGGAGTTGTCATTGATGAGAAACTCTAGTGCGGGCGTAGATACCTTGACTGGTCGGAAGGCTGGGCTGTCGGGATGTTCCTCTCTACGTGCACGTCCCAATTTTGCGCACCTCAGGCCGTCATTGTGAAGGGCGAGTCAGTACGGAGCCGAAGGAGACGTGAGGACTCCCGTTTCACGAGCCTCCAGGAGACGCCTGCAGTCACGTGCTGGGCTGTCAAGATGTACTATCGCGCTCAGTATGAGCTACATCACGCGAGCGCGTGGCCGAGCGCTCTGCAAGGTTGTTCAGTGGCGCCGATTATGGCATATATTCGAGCTATCGGGAGAGAGTTTGGCTCTCCCTGCGAGCGCACATTGCCTCCACTTGCTTTCACCTTCGCCCTCGTTTTGCCCTGCGGTGATATAAGCTTCGAAAATAATTTCGAGGGTGAGATCAAGCAAGTGGGGGCGATGCGCGCTTGCACGAGCAGCCAAACTCTCTCCCGATAACTCGAAAATATGCCATGATCGGCGCCACTGTACAACCTAGCAGAGCGCTCGGCCACGCGAATGTATGATGTAGCTCATACTGAGCGCGATAGTACGTCGTGGACCTCCATGGACTGTCTTGCCCAGCGAACATTCGGCTGGGTTTCAGGGCCAAAGTGTAGAAAAAAGGACAAGGCGCTGGGCCCACGGTGAAGCCCCCCGTGGACCCCTCCTTCATTCGAACACACTTTCTCAATCCGTAACGATAGTTGCTCCGCTCTTTCTCTTGTGCATAGATTTCAACATCCTCCGCGCCCCACCGGTGGCACCTGACAATCAATAATTCCCACACACATTATACACTATTTGTCATCCCAATTCGCATTCGTTCCAAGTCAGTGCTGGCGGGATCATTCACTGGTTTTTCAGTGATGTTTCCGACGCTCGTTCCCCACCCCTGACTTCGAACGCGTTGCCCTTGATGGCCTTCGCTGTCGATTTCGTTGGCGTAAACATCCATTATGCGGTCTCCTGCACGAGGTTCTGGTGCAGCTCATTTTGACAAGTTTTCTCTTTGATTCTCTTGCCTTGGCTGTGTTCACCGTGTAAACACCAGCCGTCTGCCTCCGCCTTGGTCTGGAGTGTTTCGTTCGCGGCTGTGACACTGCCTTGACACTTCGCATATGTCATGGACATTGTCTATACGACCGACATTCTTCTTCACATAGACGTCTGTAGCTTACTTCAAGGGTGGTAGTTTTGAGATGGAAGCCTTTACTTTCCTCAAGGTGTTTCCTACATTTCTCTTCCCGTGGTGAAGTGCCCTTAGTTTCCTTCCATCGGGCACAGCCGTGAGGATTGTGCAGCGCTTGAGTCTGTCGTCGTCGGCTGGCACTCATCCCTAATATCTGGTAAACTACCCTTTCAACTCACGTAGGCTCACCGCTTTTAACAAGAAGAAGAAGAAATGATTTTATTCAAACCTCTTCCAACACGTACTCGTGAGTTCTTGAAGCTACCGCGTCATTAGTTTCATGAGTATTGCACGTTGACGACAGTTCTGAAGGCATGGAAGACGTCTTTATAAGTAGCGGTGTGTCTTCGGCGTTGGTTTTTCGGATTGCCTTTTCTGTAGTGAAAACGCCAGTTTGTCTGTTTCAATATGTTCCTCTATATGCCACGAGGTCAACGCGTATAACTTCTGTGCGGCAGATTGCAGCTGAAAATGTACGGGCAGGATCGTGGTGCCATAGACGGAGAGAGTATCTTCTTCTCTTCTAATAGGTTGTCTTATTGTGTCCCAAGTGAGCTTGCCAAGCGCTTAATGTGTCTTATACTCACCTCTGACCTTTCCTAAAATTATCTGCTGCACATAAACGTCGGCTTCCTCAATCTCTAATTCTAATTGATGAATGTCAACTGCATCTTCCACCTCCTTGTCGATTCCTCTGAACAGCTCGTACTGCTCAATCGAAATTCGGTGAATATTCTGCAGCTCAAATACTGATGGGCGCTCCACATGCAGAAGACTTTCGATGCTTGCGATGGCTTGCGTGACGGCATTGCGTACTTGACTCCGAATAGGGTTTGCATGATCCGGTCCATTGTCGCAAACGTAAGAAATCACCGGCCGGCAGCGTCGCGAGCCAAAGTCGGCATCACCGGGGAATCCGTCACAGAAGTTTCGCACGACGAAGTTCCGGGAGTTGTCGATATTGCCACGCCAACTTCTTGTCTTGTTTTGATGTATTCGGGTTTGACCGGCAGGGACGGTTATAGAGCTCGACGCTGTCCGCGAAGCAGTGTTCGAGAAGCTTCGCGATTGTAGTAGATCGTTTTGTTAAGATTGCGCCCCGCACGTGAATGTTCCATCTTTGTCTAGAAATAACGCCGCCACCTGCGATATTGCTGGAAAGTTCGATAGCGCCTGTATAAAAGCCGACGCGCTTGATCGCTTGTCAGTTGATCGATGGTCGACGCCTTCCAGGTCAGCAGACCTGGAAGGCGTCGTTGAAGGCGACCAGCACCAGCTGATTAACCGCGAGATTTGCGTCGCAAGAGGAATAGTAGAGTTGCGGGGAGGCAAAGCAACAGTGATGCTCACAAATTTTAGCAACGAGTATAAGCACGTATACAAAGGCACCACAGCCGCCTACATCGAAGAAATTGTGGCAGCCACCAATGCTTTCGTTATCGCTGATTCTTCCGAGCCCACACCGACGAACCAAGCTCCTCAACCTGCTTTCGACGTCAATCCTAGCCTTCCGAAGCATAAACAAGAACAGCTCAAAACCCTGCTCTTGAAATACAGGGACTGCTTTTCGTCACAGTCAAGAATCCGCCAGACCCCAGTCGCAAAACATCGCATCATAACAGAGGAAAATGCCAGGCCACTCCAGCAGAGCCCGTACAGAGTTTCGACGCGAGAACGCGAATCCATAAAGAAACAAGTCGACGAAATGCTACGCGACGACATCATCCAGCCGTCGAAGAGTCCATGGGCGTCACCCGTGGTATTAGTGAAGAAGAAAGACGGAACCCTACGCTTTTGCGTCGATTATCGCCGCCTGAACAAAATCACGAAGAAGGACGTCTATCCTCTCCCACGGATAGACGACACCCTGGATCGAATCTACAACGCGAGGTACTTTTCGTCGATGGACCTCAAGACCGGCTATTGGCAAATCGAAGTCGATGAGAGAGACCAAGAGAAGACTGCCTTTATAACACCAGACGGCCTCTTCGAGTTCAAGGTTATGCCCTTTGGTTTTTGCTCGGCACCTGCGACGTTCCAGCGCGTTATGGACACCGTGCTGGCTGGATTGAAGTGGCAGACTTGCCTTGTGTACTTGGACGATGTCATTGTGCTTGCCTCGAGCTTCGACGAACACCTCCGGCGCCTTGACGCTGTACTACAAGCAATCAAGACCTCTGGCCTCACCTTGAAGCCTGAAAAGTACCGCTTTGCATACGAGGAGCTACTGTTTTTGGGCCATGTAATCAGCAAGGGTGCTGTTCGCCCAGACCCGCGGAAAACAGCTGCCATCGCTGCCTTCCCGCCACCCACCGACACGAAAGCCGTGCGCCGTTTTCTCGGCTTGTGCGCCTACTACAGGCGCTTCGTCAAGGAATTTTCACGAATCGCCGAACCGCTAACTCACCTCACGAAGACCGACGTGCCCTTCAAGTGGGAAACGGCGCAAATCGAAGCATTTGAAGAACTTAAACGACGCCTTCAGATGCCTCCGATACTAGCGCATTTCGACGAATACGCCGACACGGAAATCCACACCGACGCAAGCAGCGTACGACTCGGCGCCGTCCTTGTGCAGAAGACTGACGGGCAGGAAAGGGTCATCAGTTATGCTAGCTGCTCGCTATCAAAGGCAGAAACGAACTATTCCACAACAGAAAAGGAGTGCCTAGCGATCATCTGGGCTGCATCCAAGTTTCGCCCCTACCTCTACGGCCGGCCCTTCAAAGTTGTGAGCGACCACCACGCATTGTGTTGCCTAGCTAACTTGAAGGACCCTTCAGGTCGACTCGCACGGTGGAGCCTACGACTTCAAGAATTCGACATTACTATCGTTTACAAGTCCGGAAGAAAACACTACGATGCTGACTGCCATTCTCGCGCCCCCGTCGACCCACCGCCGCAGGACGACAAGGAGGATGACTCCTTCTTGGGAACCATAAGTGCCGACGACTTCGCTGAACGACAGCGAGCAGATCCAGAACTCAGGGGCCTTGTGGAATACCTCGAGGGCAGGACCACCGTTGTTCCGAAGGTATTCACGCGGGGACTGACGTCGTTTTTCTTGCGCAACGGTGTTCTCCTAAAGAAGAACTTCTCACCGCTTCGAGCCGATTGCCTTCTCGTGGTACCCTCGACATTGCGGCCAGAGGTCCTCCAGGCTCTGCACGACGACCCGACCTCTGGACACCTGGGTGTTTCTCGCACGCTCGCAAGAATACAGGAAAAGTACTACTGGCCGCGCCTTGTCGCCGACGTAACTCGCTACGTCAAGACCTGCCGGGACTGTCAGCGACGCAAGACACCGCCCACTAGGCCAGCCGGACTTCTGCAGCCTATCGAGACACCTCGATGGCCGTTTCAGCAAATCGGGATGGACTTACTGGGGCCGTTCCCGACGTCAAATACGGAAACAAATGGATCGTCGTAGCTACCGACTACCTCACCCGCTACGCCGAGACAAGGGCCCTGCCCAGAGGCAGTGCAGCTGAGGTAGCGAAGTTCTTCGTTGAGAGCATCGTCCTGCGTCATGGCGCCCCAGAGGTACTCATCACCGACAGAGGTACGGCGTTTACTGCTGACCTAACTCAGGCAATACTGAGATACAGCCAAAGAAGCCACCGCCGTACCACAGCGTACCACCCACAGACAAATGGCCTCACGGAGCGGCTAAAGAAGACCATCGCCGACATGTTGGCCATCTATGTCGACGTCGAACACAAGACGTGGATGCCATCCTTCCGTATATGACCTTCGCATACAACACGGCCGTCCAAGAAACGACGCAGATGACGCCGTACAAGGTGGTCTACGGAAGGAGCCCGGCGACGACGCTCGACGCCATGCTACCCAACGTCACCGACGAAGAAAATCTCGATGCCGCCGCTTACTTACAACGTGCCGAAGAAGCTCGACAGCTCGCCCGCCTGCGTATCAAGACCCAGCAGCACACCGACAGCCGTCGTTACAATCTTCGACGACGCTTCGTGAAATACCAGCCCGGCGACCAGGTTTGGGTCTGGAGGCCGATACGGCGACGTGGGCTAAGCGAAAAACTCCTTCGGCGATAGTTCGGGCCATACAAGGTTCTTCGACGCCTCGGCGCTCTTGACTACGAGGTCACCCCGGACGGCATTACGAACTCCCAGCGACGCCGCGCACGACCTGAGGTCGTCCATGTCGTGCGCCTTAAGCCGTGTTTTGCGCGTTAGCGAAGCTGGGGACTCTATTTTTTCCTTTGTTATTGTATTTATTTGTGTATGCACTTGGTTTTTTCTTTTCTCTTCTATGTTCTTTCACAAGCATCGGGACGATGCTTTTTCGGAGGGGGCAATGTCACGCCCACTTCTTGTCTTGTTTTGATGTATTCGGGTTTGACCGGCAGGGACAGTTATCAACGCTCGACGCTGTCTCCGAAGCAGTGTTCGAGAAGCTTCGCGATTGTAGTAGATCGTTTTGTTAAGATTTCGCCCCGCACGCGAGTGTTCCAGCTTTGTGTAGAAATAACGCCGCCACCAGCGATATTGCTGGAAAGTTCGATAGCGCCTGTATAAAAGCCGACGCGCTTGACCGCTTGTCAGTTGATCGACGGTCGACGCTCTGTTCGCCGCCATCAGTGTATTACTGTAGTTTGACTTTCAGTTCTCGGCCACAAGTTCGGCCAAATAAACAGTTTCATCTCGGACGTGCCGACTGTTGTCTTCGTCGACGTCACGACCACGTGACAATATGTCATGTTTCACGATCTGGGTCACGGGAACGCTTAGGCCTCGCACATCGACTTCACCCACCGCCGGCGTTGCGAAAGACCTCTATGCTGCAGATGCGGTCGATAATTGATAAAGGCCGCTCGGTCTCATCTCTGAAGCTCTTTTATTACGATTAGAGCTGTGCACGGGCCGTATTTCGGAGCCCGAGCCCGGCCCGGGCCCGCTGACTTTGTCGAAGGCCCGCCCGAGCCCGACGGCAAAGGGCTGCGAGCCCGCCCGGCCCGGCCCGACGTACGAAAACCCGATCCCGGGCCCGGCCCGGCCCGGCTTTTTGAAGGTTCGCTGCGAAAACAAAACATCGTTTTCCGGTAATTTGGCATTTTATTGAGCATATCAAATATGATCAAACGACACACGACGAGCAGTCTCTATTCCTCAGATTCCAAATTGTCGTGCAAAAACAGCAAGCAGTCCAACGATTCCGGCTTCAACGAAGTGCGGCGCTTTTGCATTATGTAGCCCGCCAAACTGAAGTTACGTTCGCTGCTTGCACTCGTCGCCGGAATTGCTGATATCTTTTTTGCCAGCCTGGCAAGCTTGCTATCTCTGCTGCTTGTTTTTCCAGAAGACTAAAACTTCAGATGGACAGGAGGGCGATTCCATAGAGAGATAATCGGAGAGCTCATCTTTTGTAACTGCTACATTCTCACCACTGTCGCTTCACTCGCTAACAACTGCAATGGAAAAGAAAAGCGGTAACGGGCGGTCGCGGAAAAGGCGATGTATGCGTGCTGGAAAACAATTCCCGCTCATTCTCTATATTTCGGGCTTGAGTCGGGCTTTGCGCCGGGCCCGAGCCCGGCCCGATAAAACTCCAAGTAGCCCGAGCCCGGCCCGGGCCCGAGGTAAAAATACGTCGGCCCGCCCGAGCCCGGCCCGCGGGCCGGGCCGGGCTACCCGGAGCCCGTGCACACCTCTAATTGCGATAGCAATTATATGGACAGTCTCGGCTGGAAAATGTCCGTCCCCGTCATTCACCGTACATGTATAAGAATATATATATATATATATATATATATATATATATATATATATATATATATAGACAGGCCACAAAGAAAAATAATTAAGAAATTCTTTCCGACGCGCGGAATCGAACGGGTGACCTCTCGCTTTGCAGCCCGCCGCGTTAGACGTTAGGTCACGACAGCACCGTCTCTCAGCCTGCTAACGGCGAGCTATTTATATACACCATGTAATTCAGCATGCTTTCTTAGTGGCCACATAGATGGCGCGACGTGCGCGCGCGTTGCGCGCTTTAAAGATCGTCGCCCCGCCCCTGCGAACGCCGTTGCTGTTCGCTCTACAGGGCGTCGCCGCTTTCGTGCGCTTACCTCAAGGAAAGAAGGGGCGGCCGGTGGGGTGCTTCGCTTCGCTCGCTGCAGCGGCCGCGTTTGCGAAAGGAGCGCGCTGTTCAAACAGAAATAAGTAACAACTGTGACAATTAGTTCGCGCTCGTCTTGTGTGTACCTGTTCGTTTGTTTCGTGCGTCCTGCTTTATGTTTGAGCAGTGCGCTTCAAGTGTCGAGCTGTGACGCATTAGTTCGCGCTCGTCCTGTGTGCGTTCTTTTCGTGCGTCCTTTGGGCTCGAGCGACGCGCTGGCAATTTCGAGCTGCTTTCCGTTCTTCGCGTTACATTACAATTTATTGCTATCGCAATCATTGCTTCGCCGTTGCGGCGAAACTGTGACTTTTTTATTTCGAATTTCAGCACCACATGTAAAGAAATGAGACCGACGACATGGCTGCCCCGTCTTCTTCCCTTTACGAGAATACACTCCTAAAAAAAGTTCCGCAGATCCCAAGCACTGTCGAGGTAATGCGAAGCAGCCAGCAAAGAGCTGCATACATCGCCTTCTTTGTCTTTGAGCCAAATGAAATCATTCATGCCATGGCACCTAGTCCACCATATACCGCACGTTTGCCATACACGCATGCATGCACAATCTCGTATACACCATGCCAATGAAATGCGAGCGAAATGGCCGCGAGTGCACCATGAGATAGCATGTAAATCATGCCATACATAACATGCATATCATGGTTTTTAACACGAAAGTGTTTTATGCCGGGGTCCACCAAGTACATCCGTCACGGATATGACGTTGATAAAATGGACACCAACGGGTTAGAAAGAAAAAAAACCAAGAAAAAGATACCGCGCTGGGAATCGAACCCACGACGTTGCGGCCGCGACGGCAAGCGCCCGACGCGCTACCCACTAAGCCATCTCTGGAGATGCTAGGCACGGCGCGAACGCGCCTTATATCTTTCACACATTCTCTTTCGCGGCGGGCGGAGCGGGGCGGTGCCGCCGTCTGTGAGAGGTGAAAAGAAGTAATACTTCACGATCGACACTTACTAGCGCTTACTCCGAGATTGCACGCGATATCTGAGGTCATGGTTAAAGCGTCTCGATACCAGAGAGGTAGGGTGGCCGCGCTGGCGTCGCCGAGGCACCCTTGACGCAGTTACGTTCTTTGCCTTTGGCTTCGTGTTAGCGTGCGTCGGCTCATCGGAGTAGTGCACCTTCCACGTGCACCAACGGGATTTCTCCGCTGCTGCAATATGCGTTGCAGAAAGGACGCGATTTCGACGGGCGAATGTCGTGCCTTGGTGGAGCGAGAGCAGCGCCTGCGAGACAGAGGCCAGCGGGACGCACGCGTTTGCGGCTCAGGCTACGAACCTCTACCTCCCGCGTTGCTGAAGCGCAGTGCGTGTTATGTATGCATGAGCACAGGCGTCGGCTACCCATTACTAGAAAGCGCTCACCGTGCTGTTTCTCTCCTTAATTGACGACGCTTTGAAGAAGTGCATACCGAGTACCAGTGTTGATTATGAGCTTGTTGATATCATCCTTTCGCGGGATTCACGATTCGCTGTGTCCAAATATATGTTCACACCGTCAGCTACCACAACAGTTTAATCATGATCATGGGCGTTAGTCATCGCGATAGAGACATGCTGTCAACATGGGTGCATCCACGTCAAACGGTGCTATAGCTGCCAAACACGAATAGACGTTGTACAAGCTCTGATATATCATTACACAATAAGCACTACTTCTGTGAAGACACGTTTCACTTTCGTGTTATACCGATTCCTATGACGGAGGGATCAGCCATGTTTTTTTTTATGTTACCACCTGTCACTAATGTTCATCATACAGTCACATCGCGCAATACCAGTTTTGGTGTATATCAAGCTAGCAAAACGGCCGCGAATGCACCATGAGCGTGGCATGCAAATCATTACATACATGACATGCATGTCATGGTTTTAATGTTACCACATGTTATTCATGCTCTTCATACAGTCACATCCCGCAATAACAATTTTGGTGCATATCAATCCAGCGAAACGGCCACGAATGTGCCAAGAGCATGGCATGTAAATCATGTCGTAGATGTCATACATGTCATGATTTCCATGTTACCACCTCTCATTTACGTTCGTCATGCAGTCGCGTCGCGCAATACCAATTTTTGGTGTACATCAAGCTAGCGAATCGGCCGCGAATGCATCATGAGCGTGGCATGTAAATCATGACATACATGACATGCATGTCATGCTTTTCATCTTACCAACTGGTATTGATGTTCTTCATACAGTCACTTCGCACAACTCCAATTTTGGTGTATATCAATCTACTGAAACGGCCGCTAGCGCACCATGCGCGTGGCATGTAAATCAGGTCGTACATGACTTGCATGTCATGATTTTCATGTTACCACCTCTCACTTACGTTCGTCATACGATCGTGTCACGCAACACCAACTTTGGTGTGTATCATGCAAGCGAAACGGCCGCGAATGCACCATGAGCATGGCATGTAAATCATGACACACATGTCACGGATGTCATGATTTTCATGCTACCATGCTCTTCATGCAGTCACATCGCACAATACCAATTTTGGTGTATATCAATCTAGCGAAACGACTGCGAGTTCGCCATGAGCGTGGCATGTAAATCATCTCGTACATGACATGCATGTCATGATTTTAATGTTACCACTTGTCAGTTATGTTCGTCATACAGAAATGTCTCGTCGTACCACTTTTCGTATATATCCCTTCATTTAAACGGCCCCGAGCGCCCAGAGACCATGTCATGTAAATTATGCTGCCCATGACATGCGCGTCATACTTTGCATGTTAGGACCTGTCATTATGTTCGTCATGAATTCTTGTCACGCCGTACCAATTTTGGTGTATATGAAATTAACGGAACGGCCGCAAGAGCCTAAGGCCGTGGAATGTAAATCATGCTGTTCATGACATGCGTGTCATGATTTTCATGATATGACCTGTCATTTATATTCGTAATAAGGCCATGTTATGACACACCAATTTTGGTATACATCCGATTAACGAAATGGCCAGGAGAGCACAAAGTCGTAGGCGGCTAGATAGATAGATAGATAGATAGATAGATAGATAGATAGATAGATAGATAGATAGATAGATAGATAGATAGATAGATAGATAGATAGATAGATAGATAGATAGATACGCTCAAAGTCGCAGAAGTTCGCTAAGAAATGCTTCGCATTTAAAATGGAGTGACCCTCGCTCCATTAAGGGAGAAACGGGGATGTTCGTCTTTAAATGCGGTAACGTTTCTCCCTTTTGCCACAGAGAAACGTTCCTCCCCCTTCAAAATCAAGATGGCTGACACCAGGCTAGCGAAGCGAGCAATACAATTAGGCCTAACGAGTGCATCGATTATCGACTGATAAAGGGCATGTGGCACTGGGCATTAGTAATTACAGAAAACGGTCCCCTTGAGCTTAATATCGAAGGATGTGACAAAAAAATCAAGCAGACAGACCTGTGGTGATGACAACCTCGCGAGACGGAACGACGGAACTCGTACGTTGCGCTCGGAAAGCGAGACGGCGTTCATTTTGGAAGAGACGGATACTGTAAAGGAGCTCTCACCCGGAGACTGCATGTTAGGCTAGCTGTCTTTATTTCTCGAAGCATCACACGGTGTAGCAACGTTCTCTACGCGGTTATGGGGCATTAGGCGCCGACATGTGCCTCCAAAATCTACAGTGGCAATCCTTTTGAGAGTGAACACAACAGGAGCGCGTGGTTTTCTGTACCACCAGCGCATTGCAGTAGGGTAGCTTTCCTTCGCGCGCATCACGTCACGCTCGAGTGTTGTCTGCTAGCTCTTTTTCGGCCTCAGGTGGTGATCGTATTATGACGGCAATAGTAATATTTGGATGCTCTCAGATCAAACTGCGTGCTCCTTATGCTTGGCGTATCACCTTGCTACAGATCCATGATTCTGTGTTCGTGTAGACGTACAACGAAGAGGCAAAGAAAAACAAGCATCCAAACAGTTTTTTCGTTTCACAAAAGGTTGATACTTTCAAGGAAGTAGTATCGGGAAGAAACTCACACTCTTGCCGAACGGCCAATTAGAGCTTTTCCGTAGTCGCCGCGTGAACAGGGTCTCACACCATGACTGCTTTTATATACAATATTGTTTTCGCGCCGGCCAGAAGAGCACAGCGATTTATCGTTCACAACTTTTGCAGTGTGTACCGGAATACGAAATGCATGCGCCGGGGAAAGCTACAACTCAACGATGATCTTGGGAAAGTCAGCAAAAGCTATTTTCAAGTTTATTCGTGCGTCTTGGACAACGCAATTGCAAGTTCAATGTTACCACTTTGAAGCACACCTTACTGCACTACGCGTGCAGCAGACTACAAGCGCTTGCTTGCCTAACGCAATGGGCGCGACAGCAGAAATTCTACTCGCCGGACACCCGCGCATGAGCAATGCCTTTCGCGGCCGCCGCTTAACTGCGCTGCGAGCTCGGCAAGCAGCGCCCTAAAAAAAATCAGTTTCACGGCAAGGGTGAAGCAATGAATGCGATAGCAACAAATTGTAGTGTTATACGAAGTGAGGCTGGCAGCTAACCGTTTTGTATCCGATCTCGCGTAATTACAAAACGCTGGTGAAAGAGAATACGGCCGTTCCAGGCAGAGATGCTCCCTGCATAGTCACTTTGCGTTGAGAGCGCAGCATGTAGAAGGGTTACGAGCGGCCCGCTGTGATGGCTGTCGAGATAGCGTGCGCGTCCTTAGATTCAAAGTTTAAAGTTACTGCTCGCCCCCTCCCCCTTCGCGTCTTTTCATGGTCGTTAAAGACGGGCGGGGCGTTTACTGGCTCCTTCGACGGCAGGCCTCCCGATGGGGGTGATGTCATCGCATGCACCCTCCGCCGACGGAAATGAGCCGGCTCGTTTGATAGCTGCTTCGGCCGCGTTCGTCGCCCTCGCTCGCGCGCTTTTACCCGCGGTAGAACATACGATGCGAGGGGAGATCTTATCAACTTGGACTTCGTACATGAAGGCGACAGCGAATTGCCATCGCAATAAAACTGACTTCTAGAGGTGTGTACGCGGATTTTCAGTGCACTACATTCTATGCAGTGCGTGGCGCTTTTTGTGCTATAAAAGCCCGTGAGGTTAGCGTGTATTTCGGTCTGTACAGAAGTTAATTTTTTTCTTTAAACTTGGTTCAATAATAACGCGCTTGGTAATGTTTCGGACGCTGACGATATTTTTCGCACGCTTCGGCTGGCGCTTCCCTGCACAGTGCCGTCGTGAGAGCTCTTTCGACTCTGCGAAGATGCTCACGCCCAAGTTTGACTCGAGCTGTTGACTCTCCGATATAATATGCCTACAAAACATCCGGCAGATTCCACGCACTGTGGGAATCGATGTAATGCGAAGCAGCCAGCAAAAAGCTGCATACATCGCCTTGTTTATCTTTGAGCCAAATGAATTAATTCATGCCATGGCATCTATTTCACCATATATCGCATGTTTGTCCTGCATGCATGTATGCACAATCTGGTATATACCATGCTTATGAAACGTATATTGTGGTTGGAGGGGAATTGCGCTACACTTAACTGAGACTTAACAAAGCTAGAGGACGGACAAACGTAATGAACACGACAAGCGCAAACTATCAACTGGATTTATTGAAAAGAACGTTGAAGGGCGAAAATTCTATGAAAGGGGACAACAGTCAATCTACGAAGGGAGAGGGTGTTACAATCTTCTGAACAGGTATCTTGCGCCACACGTGCCTGGTGTGGGTGACGTCAATGATGCTTGTTTCTTCTGATGAAGTCGATTTCTTGTGGGGTTAGTAGAATGGAGCATGAGCTGACGTATGCGCTTTGCTGGTTAGTTATATGGCAGGCCTCCCATATTTCTCTGGTCTTCTTCTTCTTTGATTTGGCTAATACTGCAGTTTCTGCGAACTTTGGGCTGCATCCGCATTCTCTGCAGTGCATTGACAGCTTGCCTGTTATTGACGTTTGTTGACATGCGACATGCGTTGAAATGCTACTAACCCCACAAGAAATCGACTTCATCAGAAGAAACAAGCATCATTGACGTCACCCACACCAGGCACGTGTGGCGCAAGATACCTGTTCAGAAGATTGTAACGCCCTCTTTCTTCGTAGATTGACTGTTGTCCCCTTTCATAGAATTTTTGCCCTTCAACGTTCTTTTCAATAAATCCAGTTGATAGTTTGCGCTTCTCGTGTTCATTACGTTCGTCCGTCCTTAGCTTTGTTAAGCCTCAGTTAACTGTAGCGCGATTCCCCTCCAACATGTACAACCAACTAGCCCAATTTCGAACTTTGCTGACGTATATTCTGGTATATACAATGCATAAGCTGTCATTTATGTTCATCACGCACTCGTGTCATACCATACACTTTTAGATGCGAAGTATCTTAATGCGGAGCTCAATCCGGTGGTGGTGGTGGTGGTGGTGGTGGTGTGCGGCGTGACCACCCTTACTGCGCATGCGCATACCCTCTCCACACACCTCCTCTCCACTCACCCTCTCCCCTTCCCCTCTCCACTTTCCCTCTCCCCTTCCCCTCTCCACTTTCCCTCCCCACTTTCCCTCGCCCCTTGCCCTCCCCACTTTCCCTCTCCACTATCCCTCTCCCCTCCCCCTTTCCACTCTTCCTCTGAAACGCGGGCTAGACATGCCGAAATTCTCTCCTGCGCAACGCCGCGATGAGCTCGAGCGCATGCGCGTCCCCTCCCATTCTCTCTCCTCTTCTCCGCTGCCCCCTCTCGCCCGCCTGTCGACCGCGTTCCCCGCTCGCCCTGTGAGAATTAACGGCCAGGCTAGATGGAAGATACGACGCGCGTAGCGTCCCTCTTCGCGTTCCACGACGCGAGGTCGGTAGCATGCCCAACGAACGCCAACGGAACGCGATCGTGCAAGTGCTCCGGCTTCGCATCGCCTCATGGTCCCCTTTAGCGGGAGATCAAAACGGCCGCAAGCGCACCATGACAGTGTCATGTAAATCATACCGTACATGACATGCATATAGCATGATTTCCATGTTAGCAACTCTCACTTATATTCGTCATGCAGTCACATCGCGCAATACCAATTTTGGTGCATATCAAACGAACGAAACGGCTGCGAATGCACCATGAGCTTGGCATGTAAATCATGACATGCATGACACGGTTTTCATGTTACCACCTGTTATTTATGTTCTTCACAGAGCCACATCGTAGAATACCAATTTGGTGTATATCAATCTAGCGAAACGGCCACGAGTGCGGCATGAGCGTGGCATGTAAATCATTTCGTACATGTCATGCATGTCACGATTTTCATGTTACCAACTCTCATTTACGTTCGTCGTACAGCCGCGCCGAGCATTAAATTTTGCGATATATCAAGCTAGCGAAAAGGCCGCGAATGTACCATGAGCGTGGCATGTAAATCATGGCATGCATGTCATGGTTTTCATGTTAACAACTGTTATTTATGTTCTTTATACAGTCATATCGCGCAATACCAATTTTGGTGTATATCACTCTAGCGAAACGGCCGCGAGAGCACCATGAGCGTAGCATGTAAATCATGTCGTATATGACTTGCATGTCATGGTTTTCATGTTACCACCTGTTATTCATGTTCTTCACACAGTCACATCGCGCAATAGCAATTTCGGTGTATATCAGTCTAGCGAAACGGCCACGAGTGCGCCATGAGCATGGCATGTAAATCATGTCGTACATGTCATACATGTCATGATTTTCATGTTACCACGTGTCAGTTATGCTCGTCATACAGAAATGTCTTGTCATACCAGTTTTCTTACATATCCATTCATTTAAACATCCGCTACACCCCGAGACCACGTCATGTAAATCATGCTGCAGATGGCATGCGTGTCATGATTTGCACGTTAGGACTTGTCATGTTTGTCATGAACTCTTGTCACGCCATACCAATTTTGGTATATATGAAATTTACGGAACAGCCGGAAGAGCTCCAAGGCCGTGGAATGTAAATCGTGCTGTTCATGACATGTGTGTCATGATTTTCACGTTCTGACCTGTCATTTATGTTCGGAATACGGTCATGTTACGCCATACCAATTTTGGTATACATCCGATTAACGAAAGAGCCAGGGGAGCACAAAGTCGTAGGCGGCTAGATAGATAGATAGATAGATAGATAGATAGATAGATAGATAGATAGATAGATAGATAGATAGATAGATAGATAGATAGATAGATAGATAGATAGACAGACAGACAGACACAGACAGACAGACAGACAGACAGACAGATAGATAGATAGATAGATAGATAGATAGATAGATAGATAGATAGATAGATAGATAGATAGATAGATAGATAGATAGGTGACGATTATGCCACATGTCAACGCGCACAAATTGATATCGAGACGGAGGATCAAAACAAGCAAATCAAGCATGAAAACAACATAAACATAAAACAAATTTGGCCTCAGTGCACATTTCATGACATGACAGCTTGATAATAGCGGCCTTTTTTTTCGCTTTAGTGTATACTATTTCAGAATCAGAATCAGAATTTTTAATATTAAAGGTTGAGTGAAGTTACAGCCGTTTGGTATATAGGAGGAGGTCGCATAGTCAAGAGATTGCATCGGGACTTCCTGTACAAAATCAAATATGATAATAAGCACAGCATAGTAGCAACAGTAGCGAGAGCAATTATTTAAGCAAAAAACATACAATTCACAGAAAAATAATACAAGCGATACATAAAACACTACGTTTTTAACATATCACAGCTAAACAAAAATGATAAGACGGAAAAAAACAAGTAATACAACGGTCATGTAATCTATATCCAAAATACACTGAACAACAAAGCACGCGTACCTTAAATGATCGAAACAGTTACTCTTCTCATTGTTCAGAATGAAGTGCATTTTTTGTTGTTTCTTAAAATGGTGTCTTGTAGTTTTCATGATAAGCGGAAGAGTGTTCCAAAGTGAAGTAGAAGTGAATGCTTCCCATAATTAGTCCGAATTAGTCCGGTAAATGAAAATTGTTGTTCATCGTGAATCGAGTAGTCCTATAGATCATGAGGTTAGAAGATGGAAAAATGGTTGGCGGAAGTTCGTTATTTATAAGTCTGTAGAGAAAAAATACCTAGGTTGTATTTAGTGATGCATTGCAGAATGACGGAAAGGTGGGCGAGTCGGTTAGGGTTCATAGTGAAGTGCATGGGGCAGCGCTAGAACGAATACAAGGACGAAAAAACACAGGACGTGCGCTGTACTCACAGCTAAAATTTTATTGGAAATTTTATTAGGTGGTAAATGATATGTTGGACAAAGCGGGAGGTGCATTAACATTAGACTGCAAGAACACACATCCTCTAATGCCACTTCTTATCATCTAGCCATCCATTGCCGTTCGTGTGGATGCAATCCACACTTTAAGGACACTGTCATTCTTTCACATCATCATATTAAAACAACAAGAGAAATAATAAAAGCTTTTCACATCAACAGATTAAAAGAGAATTGCATCACTCAAGCATCCATAGACCTTTCATCTAAAGAACTAGATTATCTCAGGCACATAGTATAGAGCTACTTTGTGTTGTTTTTATCGACTGTATGTTTTTTTTTTTATGCCGCGTATGATTTCCACGAGCCTGTCTTCCTGCTGATATCGCTCTGATGCGGTTCAGGTGGCACTTTTGATGGGAATGATTTGGACGATGCTGGGTATATAAGTGGCATTTTTCTCCAATGAAATTTTAGTTGTGAGCACAGCGCACGTCCTGTGTTTTCTCGTTCTAGCGCTGCCCCATACACTTCACTATGTATTTAGTGAGTTCAGTGATGGTGAGAATGTTATTTTCGCGAAGTAGTGATTTGGCATTGAAAAGGCGTGGGCTGCATGTAATTATTCTTATAGCATGGTTCTGGACAATCTGGAGAGATGCAACATGAGTGCTGTATGTATTTCCCCAGCATGTTATACCATAGGTGAAATGAGAATGGACGAAGGAGTGATAGAGAGACAGTAATGTGGTGCGTGAGAAGTAAGGGCGCGTTTTAATTAGGACGCGTATACCATACGCTATTTTCTTTTTGATATCAGCAATATGACTCGGATATTTTAAGTTACTGTCCAGAAGAATAGCTAGAAAAGGGGAACATGGCCTACGAGGGAGGGAACAAAACTGATAAGTGGTATTGATGTTACGTTTCGCTGATGTGAAGTGAATACAGCCAATTTGGTTTTAGTAGCATTAATGGATAACATGTTGGTATTACACCACTTTAAAATATTATCTAATTTAGCATTCAAAATATTTACGAGAGATGAGATATCTTTATGAGAGGCGAATATAGTCGTATCATCGGCATACAAAAGGCACTGGGATGAAGAAAGAAAATTAGGTAAATCATTAATACAAATCAAAAACGAAAGTGGCTTCAGAATAGAGCCTTGGGGCACACCGATGTTAGCAGTTCGCTGTCGAGAATAAATGTCTGATATAGAAACAACTTGAACTCTGTTATATATCAGTGAAAGCACTCTGCTTCATGTATGCTTTATCGCAAGGAATGAAATTAGGTTGTGCAAATATCTTTTTTCAAGGCGCACTCGCGCATCGATTGGCTGGCGGTGTGAAGCATGTGCTGTATCCACAGGAGTTTCTAAACACGCATTACACAACGTCGCTATATGAGTTTAATGGCTTTTATTTTTTTGAATTTTTCATTGCACTTTTCACGCGACGACATGTGCACAATGACAACTGCAGCTGCCCCAGCGATGGTAAGGACGCGCGAACAGAGGAAACGTAAGTCTTACTTAAGCCGAGTTCAGACTACAGTCGCATCTGTCACAAGTGTCGCATCGCGTAACAGCTGCATCGTCCGTTTGCGTTGCAAACGACCTATACTCGGCGACAACTTATCTTGGCATTGGAGCGAAGGC